>NC_048306.1:63960602-64086895 GCF_013100865.1 Trachemys scripta elegans | reverse complement strand
TTGGGGCTCAGCCTGCAGGAAGGTCCTGAGCCCCTGAACTATTATTTGTTGCCCCGCCCTGAGTGAGGGCCAGGGCCTACTAACTCTGCCTGGGCTCAGCCTGCAGGAAGGTCCTGAGCCCCTGGACTATTGTTTGTTGCCCCGCCCTGACTGAGGGCCGGGCCTTAACTCCTGACTTTACGGCTCAGCCTGAAGGAAGGTTCTGAGCCCCCTGGACTATTGGGGGTTGCCCTCCCCTGAATAAGGGCCTGGGACGTCCTGAGTTTGTCAGGACTCAGCTCCTGATCCACGGAGCTGAGCGCCCGAACTATTGTTTATTGCCCCGCCCTGAGCTAGCGCGGGGGCTTGACTGACTTTGTAATCCCCAGCTCCGGCAGTGAGGACCGGAGCCCGGGCCTGAGTTACTGCCGGACCCTGACGGAGAGCAGGAGCGCATTGCAGAGGCCGTGTACCGTTGGCCTAGTCCCTGCCAGAGGGGCGGAACCCTGAGACCGATCCAGGCCGTGTAGTGAGGCGGCCTGGCCCCCGACGGCCCCTGAGAGGCCCCGACCCCCGCACCGGACGTTTACAGGGAGATATGATAGAGGTATATAAAATCATGAGTGATATGGAGAAAGTGAATAAGGAAAAGTTATTTACTTGTTCCCATAATATAAGAATTAGGGTCCATCAAATGAAATTAATGGGCAGCAGGTTTAAAACAAATAAAAGGAAGTTCTTCTTCTTCACACAGCACACAGTCAACTTGTGGAACTCCTTGCCTGAGGAGGTTGTGAAGGCAAGTCTATAACAGGGTTTAAAAGAGAACTGGATAAATTCATGGAGGTTAAGTCCATTAATGGCTATTAGCCAGGATGGGTAAGGAATGGTGTCCCTAGCCTCTGTTTGTCAGAGGATGGAGATGGATGGCAGGAGAGAGATCACTTGATCATTATCTGTTAGGTTCACTCCCTCTGGGGCACCTGGCATTGGCCACTGTCGGTAGACTGGATACTGGGCTGGATGGACCTTTGGTCTGACCCAGTACGCCATTCTTACATTCTTATGTTCTTCTTATGGGTATTGAAAGTTGAATTAACATTGAAAACTCCTAGGATGGAGAATAGAAATAAAATTAGTATATGACCTCAGAGAGCTTTCTAAGTGGTATCTGTATTGTGTAATGAGAATGAGGTGCTTTCTTCATAAATAACTTTATAACTTCTTAATATATTTGGGGAATTTTTGTTACTATTTATTGTAATTCATTTTATATCATGGTCATTCTTAAATTGCTTATGTATTTTTGTTCTTCCATGTTTGTCAAATCCAGTAACATTTTTCATTTTTGAAGATGCTTCTTGCTGTCCAAACAGTAAGGATGAGCTATCAAAGCTGGGGCCCATCTTCATAATTTATCTGAGAAACAGTACTAGCAAAAGTTAGAAGAATAGTACTGATCTGGGGTTGATGTGTCAGGGAGCGCAGACACATCAACCGTATTAATACCCGTAATCTTATTAATACTGAATACTCCTGTGACGTTGCACTCTATAAGATTTTATAAAAATATGCTAATGAGTGAATATAATGTAACTAGAATATGCTTCATGCAAAAGGTCTCTTGTAAGGCATCATTACAAAGCTTATAATCTACTGAGTGTTGTCATCCTATTTGTATAAATGTATCACTCTTGTATCTGAAACTAGAAATATGAAATAGAACTCTGAGGGCCTATTGTAATTATGCAAAGCGTGGGCCATTAATGGTGGTTTGGACTCTTGATGGCTCCCATTAACCAGGACACTTGTCTGTAGATGGCTCTGTTTGCAGGCAAGCCTTCCTGTGAGTCAGGCTGGGAGGAATGAAGGCTTGGGGTCTTACAGTGACATGTGATCATGTCACCTGAACTGGAATCCATCTTTAACCTAGTGCTTTTCCATTGAGAAGTGGGGGGTGGGAACCCAGAAGGACAAAGGGGGGGGGGCATCATGCATATAAATGCAAAATTTATATAAATGGGTGGAACAGAACAAAGGGGGGGGCCATCATGAGGAATCCCCTAGCTACCACCTGAGCTGGAACAAGAGCTATACCAGGGAAAGAATTGTGCCCAGGCCTGGAAGGTGTCCAGTCTGAGGAAAAAACTTACTGAAGCATCTCTATGAGTGAGATTATCTGTAATTAGTTTGATTAGACATAGATTTGCATGTTTTATTTTATTTTGCTTGGTGACTTACTTTGTTCTGTCTGTTACTACTTGGCACCACTTAAATCCTACTTTCTGTATTTAATAAAATCACTTTTTACTTATTAATTAACCCAGAGTATGTATTAATACCTGGGGGAGGCAAACAGCTGTGCATATCTCTGTATCAGTGTTATAGAGGGCGAACAATTTATGAGTTTACTCTGTATAAGCTTTATACAGGGTAAAACGGATTTATTTGGGGTTTAGACCCCCTTGGGAGCTGGGCATCTGAGTGTTAAAGGCAAGAACACTTCTGTAAGCTGCTTTCAGTTAAGCCTACAGCTGTTAGGGGACGTGATTCAGACCTGGGTCTAGGTTTGGAGCAGACTAGTGAGTCTGGCTCAAACCAGGCAGGGTACTGAAGTCCTCAGCTGACAGGGCAGGAAAGCAGGGGCAGAAGTAGTCTTGGCATATCAGTTGGCAGCTCCAAAGGGGGGTTCTGTGGTTCAACCCGTCACAACTCCCTCCACAAACAGTTCCACTGAAGTAACTGAGAGAGTTTTGGAGTAAAATACTTATCCAACACGAGTAAAGGTAGCAAAACCTGGCCTCAACATTTATTTTATTGTAAACTAATGTAATGCTTCTGAAAGTTGCCCCACTTGCTAGCCACATGGACTATATATACATTGTGATTTTACAGAGAATTTCTATTGTGATTAAACAGAGGACCTTATTGCAGCAGTTAGTGCAAGTTTACTTACATCATTATCCCCTCAGTTGTCTGGTCTGCCCTAGTGAAGGCACTATCTTTGAGAGTATGTCTACATTTGAGCTGGGAGGTGTGAATCCCAGCTAGCGTAGATGTACCCATGCTAGCTCTGCTTGAGCTAGCACCTAGAAATGACAGTGTGTCTGCAATGACAGTGGCAGCCCCATATGCTAGCCACTCTGAGGACAATCCTGCTCAACCCCCTGGGTGACTACTTGGGCGGCTAGCCCAAACTGCTGCCTATGCCACCACTGACACACTGCTGTTTTTAGGTGCTAGCTTGATTTTAGGTAGCATGGGTATGTCTACACAAGCTGGAAATCAGACCTCCCAGCTTGAAATGTAGATGTACTCTAAAATGCACAGCAGCCAGTTCATTCTCCATCCATGCCCATTCTTAGCCACTCTCCTGAGTTTAATAAATTAAGTGTTCAACTTAGAGTGACTTATGATGGTGAGTTTTAGATGAGAACACCGGCCCAATTGGGAAATGGAATGCAATTACCAGCTTTCATATAGTGTATTGAACAGCTATCAGTTGGTAATGACTTCCCATTGCTATTGAAATGGGAGGATGTTGCACTGGTCATTTTCACCATCATTGGCAATATCTAATCCATTAGAAATGATCTGAAGAAAGAAAACCATTCCAAAGAAGTTCATATTTTTGTCCTAATAAGTATGATGATATGCCTTTTAATTTAAAAGAAAACAAATTTTTAGATTGTTGCACCTTAGTGTAGATAATGATTTTTAATATTTTTTAATTTTTTGCATGTTGCAGAAAGGCTAAATTGTTGAGATTTATAAAAGTCAGCTACTGAAAATGCCTAGCATAGGAGCAACAGTAGTCTTCATAATATTTTGTGGTGTTGACAATATGAAATCCAAGACATCAAGGACTTCTAGCTGTGGAGGCATTACAGTATCCACAAATGTGTCTGAAGTAATTGAAATGATACACAGTTTCATTGATAAAGTCAATTGCACTGTCCTATACACTGTCAATAACATTGTAATGGCTGCAATGCTGCAACTGAGCCATTACAAGGTAAATTAGAGTATTTCTTAAAGTGCTTCATTGTAACATCATTGGCAATATCCCCTATACTTTATACTACATATAGTTTAATATCCCATATCATCTTAGAAAAGCATTAAATACAAAAATGCCCTGAAAATGGCATTAAGGTTACAAATTAAATAGTCAAAAGTGAGGTACTGAATGAGTATGCAGATCATTCATCGTTTGGAAGTCCTTTACAGAAGATCATAGGAACTGCATTATATTCTCACAAGAGGTGAAATGGATTTCACCCCATAAACTTCAGGTGATCTGGTGTTATGCAGCTGAGTGCAGCGAGGTTTAGAAAAAGAAAACCACCCTCCTATCTGAGCCCAAAGCACATAGCTGAAGGGCTGTCCCATGATGCAAGCTACAATAGTGGCTGCTGCTTCTCTACACCTGTTGCATAGGTTTTGGATGCTATTGGAGCTATAAAGATGGCTACTATGGTCCTCACCTACACCTGCAGGCCACTTGCATTGTAGTTGGCATTGAAACACTTTCTGTAGCATGCGAAAAGTGCACAGGTACCGCTGCAGGATATATGCAGTCTCCCTCTATTATTTCTTTGTGAAAAGGGCTTTGCATAGGGAATGTCACAAGAAGAATTAAGGATGAATGGTAGTCTCAACTATAAATTTTCTTACTTAGTCATTTTAAATCAGTCCATAATTTGCTTTAATATAGATTAGCCACCACAATGACTGCTTCCATTATATTACTGTAATGTTATCATCTTTGCATATCTTTTTTGTGGTCAAGCAGTAGAGGGTCAGACAAAGTCTATAATTAAATAAGTGGTGATCAGTATCAGTTAGTAATATGCTAAATGCCATTTATGTACTATGGTATTTAAAATGAGGCATTTTTCAGTAATATGCTCAATATTTTCTTGCAGGGGAGCAAGAGCAGAGGAGGTACCACATAGGAAAAAATAAATAGCAATGATATTTCTGGAGGTTGATAACTTCATTTGTACTGCATTTGGCTTATGGCCACTGACAGTACAATTCATCAGTTGTAGACTGATAAATTTGAACTAATGGAATGGAAAGAGGCTCTGCATAAGAACTAGCTGATGAATTAAGCTAAGACCAAGATCAGGAGGGAACAATGTTTGTATGTGCTATACCCATCCCATTCTGTCCTCCTTTTACAGTGAAAACTTTTTTTGGGGGGGAGGGGGGAGGGGCAGGGAGGGAGAGCAGGAAATCAGTGGTCTTTATACCTGCAATAGTTTCCATCGAAACTCATTCTTTATAGTCCTTGATTGTTTTTTTCTTTGCAAAGTTTGTCACTTGTCAAGATATGTTTCATTTCAAAACACTTATACTTTTTTTTGTAATCCAACTGAGTGGATGGATTCCCTAAAGAAGGCAAGAGCTGAAAAGTTGCAACACTGAACTTCACTCATAGACTAAAATTAGCCAAAGGGTATTTTTGGGGAGGGGGAGGAGTTTTAAAGTTAGATGACTGAGAATATATGAAAATTACTTCTATGCTTGAAGTACTTCAAGTAAATCAAAAGCTCAGATGTTAACTGACAGCACTGTGAAGAGAAACTAATCTTTTCTCTGGGATTGAGTTGACCTTCAGAGTTCAGGTTGGGATATTGCAAATGAACTGGGATATAATCGGTCTCTCACTTTAAATTCCAATACACTTGGTGAGATGTCCTGCACTAAGACCTGTAGTTCTACAGTAGGGATATTTCTCTTAATTAAGTGTGAGCATAAGGGAAGTGGAAATATATTACACTGACTTTTTCTCCTAATTAGTTTCAAAACATCAGGAGAAAATTCCTTACAGCAAAGTGCCAGCTCCTGTCTTTTTACTCTGAACTTTTCCCTCCCAAAGAAGTAAATTTCATTTGTTAGAATCAAAAAGTGAAACACTGTGATTTCTTTAAATGAACAAGAAGAAATAAAATGTTTCATCATGATGGACTGGCATGAGTGTTCAAGCTAATGTGAGCTCTTTAGCCCTGCAGTTTTCTGAACAGCAGATTTTTTTTTTAATGAATTCACTTTGGTATTCATGAAAATGTCTCTGGTATTTCCATAGCTCTTCATTGTAATTCAGCATCAGTGGCTATGCCATTCAAATGAGTTATAGAAAGTTTGAAACAGAAGCCAAGCAAATAAAAATTATTTACTTCTTTGTGCTACTGAAATGCTTCTTGAATCTCTGTGGAACAGCACTTCAGCACTCCAAGGGAAGATACTTGTATTGTCCTTAGAGACATGAGGCCTGTCGCTGCTTGAGTTATCACATTGAGAAGTTTCATAACACTCAAATTAGCGGAATGTAACATATTCCACAGATGTTTCCTTATTATTTTATCTGTTAGTATGGTAATAGGCATCTTAATAGCACCTGGATAGATTAGATTCTTATTTGTTAATAAATTGCATATCTTGATGAGCAATACGCTAGCAAGGATCCATTAATACATGTCCAGCTAAAAATGGTTTAACCTATAGGAATAGAGTATTCCATTGTATAAAACTCAATACAATTTCATGTTTGACTCAATCACTGATTTTCAATGGAGCCACAAATACAGCACTGCAGAATAGTATAGAGATCATTGTACTCTGGAACACTCTAAAATGTTCCAAAAGCCCAATCACTTCCATATAACACCTGCATAGGCACCTGCTTGGGAGGAGCTACACTTGGTATAGTGGCATAGGTGTCTCCAGAGAACCATAGCTTGGTTTGTCTGGCTATGCTGAAAGAATGACAGGAGACGTTAGATATGGGTTTAATCAGGCCGCAACTTTATTATTAGATGTTTGGGACTAACCCAGCGGATAAAATGTGCAGTGCAGGTGAAACCCCCCACAATTCACTGGGGGGGCAGGAGTGCTTTTTTCAGCCTCTCCCCACCTTTCCGTTCATGTCCCTCCAGCAGATCCACTGCCGGGAACCTCCAAATCTGGGTGGGGGAAGCTTCCACCAGCTCCCCCCCCTTTTCATCCAGGTCCCTCCAGCAATTCCCTTGCTGGGACTTTACCGATCCCCCACCCTTGTAGAGGGGTTAAGGTGGACTATAATGATGGGGGGGAGGGTAACTCCCTGCTGTACCAATCAGAGGAGTTTCCAACTGCCCCCAGCTCGCTCAATTACCAAGCACCTCTCCTTAATTCCTTTCCCAAGCCATTTATCCGTTCTTTTGTGCCTTAATTTATGGAGCACCTGCACTGAATATCCACCATAAGGAGGCACCAGCCATTAGCTTGCTGCCTCCTCCCCACACCCAGCCGGTTTCCCAGACATCTCCCAATGCCCTCTTTTATATCAGCCAAAAATATGGCAGCACCCGAGTGACAGGTGCACCCCATCCTCCCAAAATAACTCCAGTGCCCCATAGAATATGGTAGGATGTGAAATTACTGTCTGCCCGCCCCCAAGGGGAACAAGAATTTGGACACTTCCCTGTTCACATACTTCCTGGTTTTGTTCACCCTTGTGGGGTTCATGGCTCCCTGCCAGACCGTGCGCTGAAGCGTATCTGACCAGACAATGTTAATGCCCGGAAAAATTGCCAGGATGTGCTTTGGGTCCCTCCTACTTTGAAACATTAACTCCACCCCTTTAAGTGTTTCCCAGATCATTTTCTCCCAGGTGTATCACCAATATATCTGGTGGTTGCTGATGCGCCCACACAGCATACAATAGCGGTATCAGTTGATCCCATAACATGCCCCTCCGTGCCAACTGAGTAATGCTTAGCCACTGAATCCCAGCTGAGAGCCCTCGGGCAACCTGGATGTGTGCCTGTGCACCCAGAACACAATACTGTGCCCACAGATCCACACCTTCGTGTGTATAGCTGGCTGTCCTGTATCTGATATGAGAACACAACCGATTAAAGTTGATTTTCCACCTGAGGTCTTATATACAGTTGGTATACATTAGACTGCCAACGCCCAATTGCCTGAATAGCCTCTGCTTCCATACCTATCTGCGCTGCTGCCATAGCCACCCCTATTCTGAATGAGTGGGAACCAAATTCATGGGCTGGCAGTCCCAACATCGTTAGCCCCCGTCTCAACATGGATGCATCTGAAGAAGTGAGGTTTTCACCCATGAAAGCTTATGCCCAAATAAATCTGTTAGTCTTTAATGTGCCACCAGACTCCTTGTTGTTTTTGTCTCAACATGGTAATCAATTGATATTCCATGAGGGGACATCCATCTCTGCGCACCAAAAGGAGACTTTCTCACTTCCACCGTATTGCCATGTAGGCCCTCAACGCCCGAACGGGGCAGACTCCAGGCTCGCCACCCTCCCATAGAGTAACGAGTGCACCCCAGCCGACTTGATCAGTCTTTGACCTTTACAAGTGTATTATTACTGCATGCTTGTGGCAGCTTATGTCATGAAATTCCAAAGCTGTTCCTCTAGAATCCCTGATGGACCCAGGCACTAGCTCACTGATCCTGAAAGCACCAAAAAATGCTGTCAAGAATGCGGCTCTGAATAGGGACACCGCCTGTGCGCTATGACATATGACACCGAGGATGTGAAGAAGGTCCCTGAGTGTGGAAACCCTGATGGGATGACAGGAATCCTCCCTGGGTCCACCGCTATGTGACCATCCCACCAAAAACCTTCGAACTAAGAAACTGCCGCAAGGATCTGGGTAGCCATTTACCCTACTGACAAATGTAATGGCCAAAAGGCGAGTCGAAATTGGGAACGACACCAGTTGATGGGTTGCCAATGACAGCATGTACCGCAGCACCTGTTCCTCTGTCATGGGGCACATTGCCGACTGGCCTTCCTGCTCCTGAAATTGTATGAATTCATTAAAACTTTTCTCCCAGCTGTGCCACGTGCATGGTGCCACTGATCTCTGGACCACACTGACAACTGTCCTACACCAAGGTTCCCTACCATGAATAGCATTTGTCTGGGTTCGTGGATGGCAATCCCTGCCCTGTGTGTCTACCGTTGCTCCTAAAATCACCCAAGCAGGATGTCCTGGATCTGCATGACCCGTTACGCTTTGTACAGCCTGTAGTGCTGTGGAAACAACCTCATACACAATACATTTAATTAATCATATCAGCTCCATGCTAACTGGCCCCCCATCAGATGCTGCTAGCTCAGTTGGGTGAGCGAGAGCTGCACCTGGAACCCCCACTTCCCCAAGCCCGACAGGCCATCTGTGACAATCCAATGCAGTCAGGTGAGCAAATGCTGCACCTGGTGTTCCCATTTGTCCAAGCCTGGTAGGCTGACTTTGATACTTTGGTGCACTCCCCCAGCCACTTGCCCTTCCTGGATGGACTCTGCCCCTGGCTTGCCCTGGGGCCAACCAACTGCACTGGGTCCACCCTGTGTGTGATTTGATTGCTTTCTGGGTTTTTGTGGTAACAAAACTAACTGGGGAGGGGGCTGATGCAAATTGCCCCCATCCCGTTGTGTTCTGGCTACAGCAGGGAAAAACCGCACCATGATTCCCTAAACATCCATGTACACTGCAACTGCTATGGGAGGGGCCCGCTCCCCCCTCCTTTTCCTTCTTGTACCTATACCCCCTCTAATCAACTCTACCTCACTTTGTGAATCTGTTCTCATATTGCTACCCTGTTCCACTGGTGCCAGAGGAAAAGGAGAATTAAGCCTTCCCTTTTTTGCACCCATTCCTTTCCCCTTTTTGTCCCCCTGGAGCATTGCTGAGACTGCTTACCAGCTCCTGCCCCTTCTCCCTCCTTGACTGAAACAGGGAATGGCCTGTAGCCCGCTATCCACCTCCTTTCCCCCAGCCCAGCCAACCACTGCTTTCCCAGACTGGAAAACGTGTGGTGGTGTTTTTTGTTCGTTCGTTTATTTGCCTCTCTCTCTCTCTGCCCCTCTTTCTTTCTCTTCTGGCCCTCTATGGGGACCCCAGTTGGGTCTGAGATAATCCCCTAGGGCCTTGAATTCTCTGCCCCATGCTTGTGTCACACAGGAGCCTCATTCCCAAAACTGTCCTCTATGGGAAAGAGAGGAAACAGATCTGCTCCACCTGACCCATTTGACAATATTTTGTCATCCCTGTACTCTACTTATCATTAATAAGGCCTGGGTGCAAACTACATTGCTGGTACCTCATTGGGAAGTAACTCACCTATTTTACATTGTTTTGATTATATTTGTGTTGTTTTGGGTTATAGACCCAACTTTGTAAGCTAAACTTGGAACAAGATCCTATGGACTTCAATGGGAGACAAAAAAGAAAAAGAAAAAATGCGCAACCTTAAATTTTGAATTGGGTTTTATACATTTCTGCCTATCTCCCTTTCCCCCAAGTGCCTCCCTCAAATCTCCCCCTGATTTTTGGCTCAGTTACAGAAGGAGAAAACTAACAGTAGTTTGGTTTTTATTAAACCTCTTGCACAGTTTGGATCCAGGTCCAGTTTATGAAAACACTACAGCAAAAAGTTGGGTGGTGAGACTTAGGAATAATTGAAAGTGGAAACTAGGAAGATGTTGGTGCTTACTTGCACATAATCGATAGAATAAATAAATCACACTGATTTACAGTATTTTCTAGAGGCCTCACATTAGCTATCCTCCAGTCATCTGGTACAGAAGCTGATTTAAATAATAGATAACATACCACAGTTAGTAGTTCTGCAATTTCACATTTGAGTTCCTCCAGAACTCTTGGGTGAATGCCATCTGGTCCCAGTGACTTACTACTGTTTGATTTATCAATTTGTTCCAAAACGTCTTCTATTGACATCTCTATCTGGGACAGTTCCTCGGATCTATCACCTAAAAAGAATGGCTCAGGTGTGGGAATCTCCCTCACATCCTCTGCAGTGAAGACAGATGCAAAGAATCCATTGAGCTGCTTCTCTGCAATGGCCTTGTCTTCTCTGAGTGCTCCTTTAGCATCTCAATCATCCAATGGACCCACTGGCAGGCTTCCTGCTTCTGATGTACTTAAATTTTTTTTGCTGTTAATTTTTGAGTCTTTGGTTAGTTGCACCTCAAAGTCTTTTTGACCTGTTTAATTATACTTGATTTGCCAGAATTTATGCTGCTTTCTATTTTCCTCAGTAGGATTTGACTTTCAATTTTTAAAGGATGCCTTTTTGCCTCTAACCCCCTACTTTTACTCTTTTGTGTAGCCATTGTAGCACTTTATTTGGTCCTGTTAGAATTATTTTAAATTTGGGGTATATATTTAATATGAGCCTCTATTACGGTGTTTTTTTTTTAAGTTTCCATGTAGCTTGCAGGCTTCACTCTGTGAAGCTCCTGGAAAACCATGGGGTGATACAGCAATTTGTTTTATAGTTGGCTAGAAGTTCTGCATCTTGATCTATTCTCTAACCACGTATTTTTGCTTATGACTACTGTCATGCCACTATGATACTAACCAGTATGTTTTCATATTTAATTATGATGGTTACAGTTTATATAGTGCCATCAAAAGCTATTCCCTGGGGTGATTATAAAGCATAATGGAGCTAAACATGCACCATGTGTCAGTCATTTAAGAAGCCATGTGTTGCTGCAAAACTTTGAGGATTAGGATCACTGAATATTTTAATATAAAATCTGTGATCCATGCGCAATTGATAAAATGATTTTTAATGGAAAGCACCACATTTAGAATTACTCACAAACTGGAAGAGCTGGAACTAGTAGGGTATTAAAATGATATTGCAGAAAATGTAGAGTTATCAGAAAAGAGGGGAGAAAAACACATCCTAACAATTTGGTGCAATTTGAACATGGTGACTGACTAATCTGAGTCACTGGAAGCAAAACAGATAGAAACTTTGGCATTCCCCCCTTATGTTACATTTCATTATATTATGGTTGCTATTTCTGAGCGGTTCAGGTATGTCCACCTCTTAGACCAGATCCTGTGCTCCACTTAGGACTAAACCAAGAATTGCCTCTCCCCTTGTGGGTTCCAGGTGTAGCTGCTCCAAGAAGCAGTCATTAATGGTGTCTAGAAACTTTATCTCTGCATCCCATCCTGACGTGACATGTACCCAGTCAATATGGAGATAGTTGAAATCCTCCAGTATTATTGAGGTTGTCTATTTTTATACCCTCGCTAAACTCCCTGTGCATTTCACAATCATCATCACCATCCTGGTCATGTGGCCGATAGTGTATTCCTACTGCTACAATCTTATTATGCAAGTAGGGAATGTCTATCCCTAGAGATTCTATGGTACAGTTTGATTCATTTAAAATGTTTACTGCGTTTGGCTATGCTTTTTTTCACATATAGTGCCTTTCCCTCCCACCCCCAGCATGACCTACTTCAGGGATCTGCAACCTTTGGCATGTGGCCCATCAGGGAAATCTGCTGGTGGGCCAGGATGGTTTGTTTACCTGCAGTGTCCGCAGGTTCGGCTGATCACAGCTCCCACTGGCTGCAGATTGCCATTCTGGGCTGTGGGAAGTGGCGTGGTCTGAGGGATGTGCTGGCCACCACTTCCTGCAGCCCCCATTGGCCTGGAACGATGAACCGCGGCCTGTGCAAGCTGCGATCGGCCGAACCTATGGATGCTGCAGGTAAACAAACCGTCCTGGCCCACCAGCAGATTTCCCTGATGGGCCGCGTGCCGAAGGTTGACGATCCCTGACTTACTCTGTCATTCCTATATATTTTGGAATACCCCTGCTATTCCCATGTCCTTTTGATTGTCATCATTTTGACTAGCTATACCTATGTATATATTGAGTAGGGATGAGTCTGAACCAAAAAGCTAGTTCCAAACTGTTCCAGATTTTAGGGAACTTTGGGTCCGGTTCTGAACTCTGTGGCTCAGGCACCTAACATTGAGGGTTACAAGTAGGAAATAATAGTTGAGATAAATATTGTCATATGTTTATTATTCCTTTTAGAACAATTATTGATCTTGGTAGACTTGAATTTCAGAGGTTAGTTTTATTATGCTCTTTATTTTTCCTAATGGAAAAATAGATATTTTTATTAAATAAGTGATGACATTTTCTACTATGAGAAATTATAAGACTAAAGGAAGTTTTAAAGGTGCTGAAAACTCATAAAAGTAAGGACTTTAAAAGCTGCGCTACTCAACACAAAAAAACTCCCTAAATCTCAACCACCTGTTTTCAAGCTATGCAACCAAAAACTGGAAAAAATGGAGACAGTGCAACACAACTTAATTGATCCCATTGTGCTCAGCTGGTGAAGAGCAGGGGTCATTTTTCATAATATTTGAACAGCACCATCTAGACACAACTGAATAAACTAAGCGTGAAGTGGCATCTTTCATTCTGAATTTCCTTGCTCTGGTGGGTGAAGTCTGAACCTTAACACTATTTTAATATATTTTTTGACATTACATGGATATTAAATTACATCCATATCCAGCTAGAGCCCTTAGATTGTGAGGTATGGGACACCTGAGTCTTAAAATGAACATTCTGAGTCATGGGCACAATGCAGTGAAGGACAGAGTCTATGCTGAAGGCTTATTCATATTGTTCTTTGCATATTTCACTTACCTGAGAGAGTCTGACATATTTTTATCTCTATTTAACATCCATCTAAAATATTTTGTGAAAGAAGGACAGTGAAGATGTCACGGCTGTGCAAACGTTCATCTGATCTCTATCTGTTTTTTCCCATCTTCTGTGCTGAAGAAGTAACATGGCATAGTGTCTTTCCTCATGAAGCTTATGGTGCTTTCGAATTTGGCAAGTAATACAACACTGAAAACTCTTCACATTCCTTTGTATTATAGTGCTTTTAAATACCATTCTTGCCCACACAAGATACTTGGGGATTCAGAATATAAATGAAGCCTGTCATTGTAGGTCTAGGGAACTACGGTAGTCCTCTCTATTTTCCAAACCTCTTCTCCTTTGCTCCCATCAAAGATACTTACTGTCGAGCAACAGGAGACAAAATGGAGGCGGGAAAAAAGAGAGAGAGAAAGTAAGAAAAATGAATATTAGAAGTGAGGAGAGATGGAATGAGAGAAAAACAGATAAAATTAAGAGATGAAAGAAGGGAAATGTGTGACTGTAGTGCAGCTGACATGTAGTGTTATAAATACTGTGATGTAAAAATTTTATGAACACTGTACATGATCAAGTCAGCGAGGGGAAGTGATTATATATTGGGTTATTAGAAAGAACAGGAATACTTGTGGCATCTTAGAGACTAACAAATTTATTAGAGCATAAGCTTTCGTGGGCTACAGCCCACTTCTTCGGATGCATAGTCCACGAAAGCTTATGCTCTAATAAATTTGTTAGTCTCTAAGGTGCCACAAGTACTCCTGTTCTTTTTGCGGATACAGACTAACACGGCTGCTACTCTGAAACCTGGGTTATTAGAATTTCCTTTGTGACTATATTGAGCTAACTTATATTGGAAGTTGTAAAATGTTTAGCATGTGCCTATAAATGCTCAGATTCAATGGGATCTGTGCATGAAGATGACTTCCCAGATAAGAACAACCAAGCACACACTTGAAAGACAAAGGGCCAAGCTGTTGGCTTCAGGGATCCTGTTTCCAACAAGTTGTAAACTTTGTTTTTCCAAAGCTGAGAGTTACCAGATCAAAGGGCTATAAGCCATTAAAAAGTGGCTTCGTTCCTGCAAAGGTGGGGGAGTTGCAAGGGGCTGTCTAGGGAGTTGTGAATGAGCTGCAACAGGCAGACAAACTGATACAGAGACATGCTCTGTGCAAAAGTCCATAGGGAGTTAGTCCTACCAGGGTTCCCATGTGAAAGATGATTGAACACCTGGTAAGCTTTTCAGCTTGCTTTAAGGAGGCTGTTTGGTCACTGAATGTCATTGCCATGGAGGGAACAGAATTGCAGGGTCAGACCTGCTGAGGTAAATCATGGCTGATACATAGGGGACTTCAAAGTCTGAGAATGGGAGAATTGCATGATTCCACCCAAAAGACAGGTAATGGCTACAGTCCTGAAACCTAGAGGGGGTGTGCTAGGAAAGACCAAGGTGCAGGTGAGAGAGGTGAGAGGTGCAGTTTGCCTGGTAACAGTGACTTTATGTATTTTAGATTAATTACACTTATGTAGGGTTTGATATTATATTACATTTCTCTAGGAACCACACTGCATGCAGCTTACATCTCTGTCAGTATTCAGAGCACTTATATTTACACTGCTGTTGACTGGTTATTTCATAGAATCATAGAATATCAGAGTTGGAAGGGACCTCAAGAGGTCATCTAGTCCAACCCCCTGCTCAAAGCAGGACCAATTCCCAGCTAAATCATTCCAGCCAGGGCTTTGTCAAGCCGGGCCTTAAAAACCTCCAAGGAAGGAGACTCCACCACTTCCCTAGGTAACACATTCCAGTGTTTCACCACCCTCCTAGTGAAATAGTTTTTCCTGATATCCAACCTGGACCTCCCCCACTGCAACTTGAGACCATTGCTCCTTGTTCTGTCATCTGCCACCACTGAGAACAGCTGAGCTCCATCCTCTTTGGAACCCCCTTTCAGGTAGTTGAAGGCTGCTATCAAATCCCCCTTCATTCTTCTCTTCTGGAGACTAAACAATCCCAGTTCCCTCACTCTCTCCTCATAAGTCATGTGCTCCAGACCCCTAATCATTTTTGTTGCCCTCCGCTGGACTCTTTCCAATTTTTCCACATCCTTCTTGTAGTGTGGGGCCCAAAACTGGACACAGTATTCCAGATGAGGCCTCACCAATGTCGAATAAAGGGGAACGATCACGTTCCTCGATCTGCTGGCAATGCCCCTACTTATACAGCCCAAAATGCCATTAGCCTTCTTGGCAACAAGAGCACACTGTTTACTCATATCCAGCTTCTCGTCCACTGTGACCTCTAGGTCCTTTTCTGCAGAACTGCTACCTAGCCATTCGGTCCCTAGTCTGTAGCAGTGCATGGGATTCTTCCGTCCTAAGTGCAGGACTCTGCACTTGTCCTTGCTGAACCTCATCAGGTTTTTTTCGGCCCAATCCTCTAATTTGTCTAGGTCCCTCTGTATCCAATCCCTACCCTCTAGTGTATCTACCATGCCTCCTAGTTTAGTGTCATCTGCAAACTTGCTGAAAGTGCAGTCCACACCATCCTCCAGATCATTAATAAAGATATTAAACAAAACCGGACCCAGGACCGACCCTTGGGGCACTCCGTTTGCCCTTGATTCTGTGATTAATGGGTTCAACTCACCACCATGTTATTCCAGTTGTAAACTGGTGTAACTCTATTGATTTTTAGGAGGTGGTGAAGGGATTGTTCCTTAGGGAGGCACAATGTTTCCTTGTGTGATTCAATGCACAGGCTGAACCATGTGTTAGCACCTGCTCCCCCGGTGAAGTGTAGCTCAGAGGAGTAGGGCCAGGGGCCTCTGCCTCCCTGCCTCCATTTGGATGGGACTGTGTGCCATTGGAGGAGCATTGACCGACCACTTCCTGCAATCACTTGAACTCTCTGGACTATGATAATCCCTTGTGTCAATTACAAGGAGTGAAGCTCCTTGCATACTCCCTCTTGAGTGCCCTCACTATCACAGTCTAGACCTGTGTGAAGAGACGTTGATCAATAGTTCCTGTATTTCCAGAAGCATTAACTCAAAATATCTACTAGGGTCAGTTTTGTTACCAGTTTCTGTCTCCTTATGAGGGTATTGTGACATTCTGTATCTTGGGGGAGCACCCTGGAACCCCCATATTCCTCATTTTATATAATTGTGATCTTACATATAAAGCATGCCTTGTAAGGTATCGGGGAAAGGTTATAATTTGCTGAAAGTCTTTTCTCTATCTATAAACGTATATCATTAACACATATGAAGTTATGAAGATTATGTTGTATGGTTGTCACTAAAACGTACTGTAAATTGGAGTTTTAGCCAGATATTAGCTCCCCAGAGGCAACAGCAAGGAAAGTTAACCAACTCCTGGGTGGGGTGTGAAACAATCCATCAACAGCCATTGTCCAGCATGGGAGCTACAATTCAATGACTCACCTGAATGAGGCCACACCAGGGGAATTGCTAAATCTTGCCTGGACACTCAGTAATGCCCACCCATACATTCCTGGACTTGTGTTTTCCAAGCACATGGACTGAGGGTATAAAACAGACACAGTGGCTATATCGGGGTAGGCAACCTCTGGCTTGGTCACTGAATGTCATTGCCACGGAGGGAACAGAATTGCAGGGTCAGACCTGCTGAGGTAAATCGTGGCTGATACATGATTTTCAGTGGCACTCACACTGCCTGGGTCCTGGCCACTGGTCCAGGGGGCTCTGCATTTTAATTTAATTTTAAATGAAGCTTCTTAAAGATTTTTAAAAAACCTTATTTACTTTACATACAACAATAGTTTAGTTATATATTATAGACTTATAGAAAGAGACCTTCTAAAAATGTTAAAATGTATTACTGGCACGTGAAACCTTAAATTAGAGTGAATAAATGAAGACTTGGCACACCACTTCTGAAAGGTTGCCAACCCCTGGCTACATGCTTGGTCTTTTTTCCTACACGCAGCCAAGCTGCAAGCAACAAGGACACCGTGAAGACTCCAACTGAGGGGACTGACCGGATTTCAAGGGAGAAATCTGCATATTAAGGACTTCAATATCCAATGGGGTGAGAAAAACTGCATAGTCTAGTTGTTGCCCAGTCTAATAGGGTTGAGAGTTTAGACTCCGTGCTTATATTTTATTTCTTTTGGTAATTAACTCTGACTTTGTGCCTATCACTTAAAAATCTCTCTTTTGTAGTCAATAACTTTGTTTTACTGTTTATCTTTACCAGTGAGTTTGCCTGAAGTGTGTGGTAAATCTGCTCAGGTTTTGCAAAGGCTGGTGTATGTCTACTTTCCATTGATGAAGTGGTGAACCAATTAATACATTTGCACTGCCCATCTTGAGCAGTGCAAGATGGTATATTCCTGAGGTACAGTGCTGGGAGCTGGGAGGATTTGGCTGGTGCCTTTCCCTGCGTGATTCATGAGTGGTTCTGGGAGAATTCGTGCAAGCTAGCTGGGTGTGGGGCTCCACATGGTGCTGTGCTGAGTGATAACAGCACCTGGAGTGGTTTGCTGCTGGTCACTAGCAAGGCATTGTGAGAGACAGCCCAGGCTGGAGAGAGTTCAGGGGGCAGAGCAGCCCCACAGTCCCAGGCTGCACCCCGGGGATCCTGTCACAGGTATCATCAGTGTGCCCCTATTAGTCCAGGTCAGTCTCGAGCAATGAGAGGACTTGTACTACTACTGAGCTATTGTAGTGCTTGTGCCATGGACACAGATTAGGCAAAGCGAGAAGCAAAGCTGAAAAGGATCAGTGGGGCTGTAGCAGCAGTGGAGGTAAAATGACCTGACTGAAGTTGATGACTACTCTTTTGTTTTTTTTGTAGAAGGCATGGCAGAGCTGAGCCTTAGGCACTGCTGGTTTAATAATAGCAATGGGCATTGCATTGCCTTTTGCTAGTAGTTCTGGCTTATGTCTTGTCAATTTTTTTTCATTGGCAGTTTCTCTGCTCAAGTGAGGGCAAGGAGTGGAATAATTAGGGTGATGTAGGTCATGATTGAGCTGCCTTGGCAGAACTGTGTAGTGAAGCTTGAACAGCATCCACTTATACTATAACTGGCTCAGATAAATGCTATTTATCCCTCCAGTCAATAAGAACTATATTCATGCACAATATAAAAATAAGCACATTATTTTTCCGACAGTTTTTTTAAATGGTATAGCATCAGGATCTGCACATGACAGTGACTCACAAGGCAAACTACCTGGTTGTCCAGGAATTTGCCATTCGTCTCTACCATTATGGATACCCACTCTCCATCTAAGAAGGTTGAGTTTTTGAAGCTCTGTTCTAGCTTGTAAAAGCTTCTCAGGACATTGTCTAGTTTTCCAAGTGATTTTTCCAAACAAATGTAATAGGGCATACTTTCATGCGGAGCATACAAATTTTGAATGCTCACAAATTGCATGTGCATATTTGGTTACTCAGTGTGCTGTTACCCAATTGGTCATGTGGGTTTCTGTACACAAATGGAAGGCCACTTGGAAATACAGCCCAAACCTATAGAATGTCAAATGAGGCCTAGAGACAAGAAAGTGAGTAGCTGTAATGTAATTTTTTTTCTTGCAAGATCTCCTGGGACCTATGGGTCAGCTAAATTCTTCTGCTGATAATTCTGCATGTGTTTGAATTTTTTTCTACAGAACCTTAGTGGAAAAAAATTAAAATGTTTTTTTGGGAGGGGGAGGAAGAAGAGGGCTTCAGACCTGGTACATAAACAGCATCTGCTGTGAAGTGCCAGCTGTCAATTGTTTTCTTGCTTATTTGGATTATTACATTACAGATGGCTCGGAGAGTAGCAGGACTCCATCTTCTTTCTCTGGTTTTAGTTTTAGTATGTAAATTTGTTGTCAATTTCTTCACACATTTTGCAGGTTGCCAGAATGTGTAGGTCTCTTACTCTTTTTTAAAATCCCACCTCACTGTAGGACACATTTCCATCCCCATCTGTAATCAGCTGTACTGCCTTGTGGGAAGTAAATTCAGGCACATGTGCTGGAACAAATCCAACACATTTTCACTGGTAGAGCCCCAGTAACATTAAGCAGCAGGTTGTGCACTATTAACTGGTTCTACCAGAATTGCTGGGGTTCTCAGCTGTAGCTTGGTGACTTTAAAGAGACACACCATTATACAATCCTGACCTCCTGTTGGCTTTTGCCTATATTATTTTCTATTTCATTTTGCATTAAAATGTGCATTGATGTGTATAGAAAGATACACTAACTGATTTGCCTCTCCCAATTTATAGCTCTTCCTCCTAAACTGAGACATGCACAGGTGTGGGGGGGGACACGACTGCCCCAATATTAATCTAAAATATGTATTTCTGCAGATCAAGTCACTGCCTTTTGTGCTTTCTATCACTGGTGCTCACAAACTGAAGTACATGTATTTCCTCAATAACATGCAGCTATGAGCACACGCAAACTCACTTAGGTCATACATGTACGCTCATAACGTGAGGTTATAGATGAGCACGCACTTGGTTTACACATATTCTCCCCATAATGTTAAGGATGTGTGCATATTCATGGTCGATTTCATGGTAGACATCAGTTGTAGTGCTAGAACGGGAAGAAAAACAAAAGAAAAAATCATGACAATGGACATAAGAAAATTCTTTAAAAACGTGTCACCAACATCTGAGGTATAGCCGTCTGATTACAAGAGTCTGGATCATCCTCAACTTCCACTGAAGAAAACCAAGAGCTTCGCACACGTGTTTCAGTAGAAGGCAGTGCTTCAACTTGAAGCTTCAGCGAGAGAACCGAATGTGTAGCGACTGAAACGACATTAATTACAGGAGCTGAAGGCTTCTCTGAAAGTGAGTATTTGAGTAATTCTCATCATGGGTTGCCCTTTTCATATAACCAAATAGAACTCTTACGCATTGTAAAGCAAGGGCCACATCAGCCAGTGCTGAATAGGTATCGCCAACAAATGTTTAGAAATAAAGTACAGTCATTTAATGCAGCATGGTATAAAATACCAGAAGCAGCCTTTTGGTTTGAATATTCCAAAAAAATGACAGACTGTTTTGTTTTGCATGTATAGTGTTGTCGTGCAATTTAACGAGCAAAAATGACCTAGCTCAGATATTGATATCATCTGGCTGCTACAACTGGAAAAAGCAACCTGAAAAAATTAAGGAGCATGCAAAAACTAGCCAGCACAGAATGGCAGTTGAACATATTGGTCATTTTAAATTTAAAAATTTGCATGTGGATTTGATGTTAAGTGAAGCAATGCAAGCACCACACCAAAAAGAAAAAATGAAAAATGAGAAAAACAGGGAGTATATTACATGTCTGCTAGATCTGTGTCGTACATTGGGGTAGGTTTACTTACCACTTCATGGACATGATGAATACACAACTTTGGAGAATTGGTAGCTTTTCCTAGAGATTGTTGATTATCTTAATCTTTGGGATTCCTTTATGCAAGAAAGAATGACTTGTGCAGAAAAATGCCATCTACTTATCAAATAGTTCTCAAAAATGACATGATATATGCTTTAGCTACCGTTATACAGAATATAAGAAATGAATTAGCCACTGTGTGATACTAGATAAACTCTCGATTTTGCTTGTAGGGAACAAGTAGCAGTTGCATTTTGGTATGTAAGCGATAGTGACTGTGAAATTATTGAGAGGCTTGTAAATTTGCAAGATACAAGTACAACAGCTGCAGAACTTTTTCATATTTTAGAGAATACGCTTATTAAAATTATCCTGTCTTTTGACAAGGTAGGAGGACAGTACTATGATGGGGCAAAAAATGTAAGTGATCATGTATCATGTATCTGAACTCTTGTTCAGAAAAAAAACCACTAACTGCTGTTTACACATTGCTATGCATATTATCTAAATTTAGTCATGTATGATACTATGGTATGTAATACCATTTCATAGAACTTTTTAGAACTTGTTCAGAACCTGTATATATTCATCCACAGTAGCAGACACTGCAGTACCATCTTTAAAAAAATACAGACGTGTCAGTGATAATGAATATAGTGGTCGAGAGTGACGTCTTCAGGCTCTTCACGAAGTGTGCTGGTATTCGCAGTGCCGAGCTTTGTAGGTCATAGATTAACAGTTTTCTCTTATTAGAGAAACTTTGGTCAATATTCAGCAGAACGCCACCAAAAGCAAATGTGTCAGCAGAAGGAAAGGAGCTTATGATACAGATGGATTTCAAATTCACAATCTGCCTCTTGGTATTTTTGAATGTGTTAAACTGTGTGCATTATGCTATCACTTTCTTGCAGTGGGAAAACATTGATTTTGCAGTAAATGCAACAGGAAGTTGTTTAAAAGTTTTGCACAGCATGAGAATGGATGAAAACTTCCATGTATACTTCATAAAATCTGAACATTGGGCTACTACTGAATTGGATCTGCAAATGCCAACTTACAGGAAAAGGCAACTGGCAAAAACTCTGGATCATTTTTACAGGAGTTGCAGAGAATCCTACCTTTCTGAATCTTTAGAAGAGAAATATAAAGTCAATTTTTTTTCCTCTGCACTCGATGCTGCAATAAGAGAAATCAACAGAGGATTTAATCAGAAAAGTACAGTAATACTCAAAGCCGCTAAAAATACTCACAGCAAAAAACCTGAAAACTGTTAATATACCAAAAGGAAAAGAAACACTTGTGAAACTGAATGAAAAATTTCAGTGCAGAGTTCCTGAAATGTAGTACAATTTATTTGTATGCCATATTGAGCCTATTTCAAATGCTTGGGGATCGGACAGTGCAGTATCTTTTCTGGAACTCATGAAGGTCTGTAAGAACATGACATGAAACTTATGTATCCTGATGTATTGACCTATTGGTGCTTTTGGCAATGCTACTTGTTACAGTTGCAACTGCAGAAAGATGTTTTAGCACTAAAAAGTGTATCCTTAGTAGACTTCACAGCAGCCTGACAGAAGCTTGTTTTCATCAACTGTTATTTCTTGCAGTAGAGACTGACTTAACCAACAGTGTTAACATAGAAGAGGCTGTGGATACCTTTATTTAGATGGCTCCATCACTCATGGATTTTTGTTGAAATGGTGAATGTACTGCTATTTCTATGCATATGATGAATGTGCGTTTTTTGATATGGTTTAATGTGTATAATATGTGCGTGTTTAACGTGCTCCTCCAAAAGAGGTCAAATTTAAATTCCTGCACATGCCCCTGCTCCTAGAGGTTGTTTATTATTTTGAGGGCAACTGCTATACCTGGATCTTTTGTGCTTTTACCTTGAAAACAAGGAAGTGGCAATAACAGATTGCCAGGAGATGAGGTCCATTCCTCTTTAATGAGAACCTCACAGCCCTAATCCATATGTTTATCACACCAAGACTGGATTACTCTAATTCCCTCTACCTAGGGATA
This sequence comes from Trachemys scripta elegans, assembly GCF_013100865.1. Taxonomy (NCBI): domain Eukaryota; kingdom Metazoa; phylum Chordata; order Testudines; family Emydidae; genus Trachemys; species Trachemys scripta. Next base: position 64,063,950 of record NC_048306.1, on the reverse strand, counting down.
ACTATCAAGGTTACTCAGACTCCAACATGTGTAGCCGAGCCATAGGGTGGCAAGAGAATAGTGTAGTTCTGATTTTCTTTTTCTGCTACTAGGCACGTTGTTGCATAGATATTTGGCAATTGGTCTCCTATAAATAGGATAGATAGATTATTATATAATTAGTATTGAACAACCAAAAATTAGTCTGAGCCAATCATGCCTTCAGCCTGCGCTTCACTGCACACTCTATGGTGTGTACCTTATAGTTGTTAATTCATTAGGAGAGATCCTGTTCTATGTTATTTCAAAGATACTTGCCATCATTTATTGGACTGTCACACAATCCAGCTCTTTTAAGACTTGATAGCTGTTATTCATCCTTTAAAGGAACGTTTTACTCATTCACCAATGTAAGTTTCATGAATGGCCATGGAATATATTTGACTGTTTCTAAGAGTTGGTATATTTTGAAAATATGCAGTATTACATTTTTTGTTTTCCACGTATCATTGGAAATATGTTGTCTATTTGCCAGCTGATGCTTCATTTCACAGTCAAGATTGCTTAAGATGAAAATTAGCCTAGCAGTTTTCAAATGTTGCTCTGGAGACCAGTACATTTGGCAACTTGAATCCTTGCTTCATTAGATACTGCAGAAACTGGAACTGGTGCAGTGAACAAAGGTGATTCCTCACTTGCTAAAACACCTTCTTTCACAGAAATAGCACATTGATAGTGCCCATATGGCAGTAAAAGGAAGCACTTTGTCAGTAAGTTCCATGAAATAATTAGATTTCTTTTGAGAGAGAGATTTTCAAGGTTTGTTTTCAACATCTGACTGGATGGTCAATAGTTGTGACTTCCCCCCCAAGTTCAGCAAATCAACATATGAAACAGGATTTTTCATTAGTTTTGTATATTATAATAAGCCATCTCCATTTACGGTACCGGTGAAAATGGTGTATGTAAGAACATATTGGCATGTTGGTGGTTGGTTGTCAAAGCAATGGAATTAGTAAGTTGTCTTATTGAGTGGAAAACTAAAATTCCTTCCAGTAAAACTGATAAAATTAAAAGGAAAATAAGCAAATCTCATCCATTAGCTAAAGTTAATAAGAAAGTGAATCTGATTTTCAGAAGTGCTGAGCACTCACAACTTCAGTTGACATCCATGGCAGCTACAGGCACTCTGAAAATCTGGCTAAAACCTTTTAACATTACCATTAGAAGGTTTATAAGAGTTCCTTGGGCATCTGAAAGAGGGAGCTAAAGGCCAGACTGTGGAGCCTTTACTTACATGGCTGAGCATTTACTCACACAAGTGGTCTCATTGATGCTAATAGGTCAGCTTGTGTAATTGCTCACTAATGTTAGATAGGGCTCCACTACTGGCCCAAACAAATCAAATCCTGGTTATAATGGATGGAAGAGCTGAAATTGCAGCCACTTGATGCCAATGTTATAAATGGGAAGCAGGTAACCAGAAACTAATCAGAGAGAGTGTGAAAATTTGGGGTTAGTAGAGGGAATAGAACAATTTAAATGTAGAACCCAACCTAAATAAAATATATATAGATCTTGTGGGGTGGGGGGAAGGGGGTTGGGGGAGAGGCGTGGTTGTATACAATGGTCTTGGGAGAACTGCAAGAAAGTCTGATCCAGAATGGAGACATGATAGAATCTTAGGCAAACAATCTTATACTATTCCCCAGAGGCGTAGCGAGCGCCCTCCGTACCCTCCGACCGGAGGGGGCCCCACAAGGAAGGGGGCCCCTAAAAGTGGCAAAATAAATACCGCATTCCAGTTTCTGCATTGTAAGTGGCCCCGCCCGGACATATGTTCGGAGGGGGTCACCGTTCGGAGGGGGCCACGTTCTTTGTTGCTACGGCCCTGCTATTCCCTGATGGACTCTATACATAGAGGAAACATCTTCATTACAAAATAAACTCATTGACATTCAGGGAGTCAGTGGAGTGACTGTAACGCAAGAGTAATAAGTTAATCAAATTTCATTGTTGTAAAAAGTCTTGCTACCACTAGAGAGACTATAGCATCAGGACCCGTTCATCATCCATACTGGTGTTAAGCAGGGCTGTGTTATTGCCCCAGCACTTTTTTCCATCTATCATGCCATAATCTTGATTTCTTAGTCATGACTGCCTTTCTTCTGGAATTGGGATTGAATATCGCATGGACAGCCAACGCTTCATCTTCATTCTAAAACTAAAGTCACCAGGACTGTTATTACCCACCTTCAGTATGCTGATGACTGTGCTATCCTCGCGCACACTGAAGCTGATTTGCAGTCCACCCTAGATCTCTTCTCAGGAACCTATCATATCCTAGGATTTCCCCTCAACATTGGGAAGACTAAGGTGCTCCACCAGCTTGTCCCAGCACAAGTTGCCCCCATTCTCCCACAAATTGTCATTGGTGGTGAACCTCTGGAAAACATTGAGCATTTCCCCTACCTTGGTAGCCACCTCTCCCAGACAGCCAATCTTGATGTGCAGATTGAACATAGGATCTGTTGTACCTGCATATCTTTTGGAAAGTTGCTCCATCGTGTCTTTATTGATAGAGCTCTGTGGATGGAAACGAAGATCCTGTTCTACAATGCAGTAGTCACCCCCACTCTTCTTTATGAGAGGGAGACATGGGTGACATACGGAAGCCATTTTAAGCATCTGGAGTGGTACAAACAGCACTGCCTTAGGAAGATTCTCCATATGAGACGAGAACACCGTCACACCAATACCAGCATTCTCTCAGCAGCTAACATCACCAGTGTTGAGGCAAAGATTATGAAACATCAACTTTGCTGGGCTGGTCATTGTGTGAGGATGGCTGATACTTATCTTCCTAAGCAGGTCCTCTTTTCTCAACTTAGTCATGGTGGCATAAAAATACACAGGGCAGCTGTACTGAATTGCCTTATCTGTAATGGGTTAATCAGTTCAATTAACCTAGTTGGCACCTGACCAGAAGGACCAATGGGGAAAGAAGATACTTTCAAATCTGGGAGGGGGGGATGTTTTGTTTGTGCTCTCTTTGTTTGTTCCCTCTCTGGATGGAGAGAGGGTCCAGACAGGAAAAATATCTCCTAGAAAAATACCTGAAACGAGCATCTAAGATTACAAAAATTGTAAGTAAGGCAGATTATCTTTTGTTTTAGCTAGTGAATTTTCCCTATCCTGTTTTGTAAATGGAAAGCAGAGTTAGAGGGGAATCCTCTGTGTTTGAAATCGGTTTATTTACCCTGTAAAGTTACCTTCTATCCTGATTTTGCAGGTATGATTCTTTTACTTTTTTTAAAAAAATAAAATTCTTCTTTTAAGAACCTGATTGATTTTCAGTGTCCTAAAAACCCAGGGGGTTGGTCTGTGCTCACATTGTAACAAATTGGTTAGTATATTATTCTCAAGCCTCCCCAGGAAAGGGGGTGAAGGGGCTTGGGGGAATATTTTGTGGAAACAGGAACTCCAAGTGGCCCTTTTTTCTGAATTTTTGTCTAAATCACTTGGTGGTGGCAGCAATTTGTCCAAGGACAAGGAAAGGATTTGTGCCTTGGGGAAGTTTCAACCTAAGCTGGTAAAAATAAGCTTAGGGGGTCTTTCATGCGGGTCCCCACATCTGTACCCCACAGTGGGGAGGGAAACCTGACCCATGGTAAGAGGACTCGTGGGGGACAGAGGAAACACTACAAGGACACTCTGAAGTATATCTTAAGGGAGGCATTGACCCCACGGATTGGGAAGAGCTGGCTGGCAATAGACTGCAATAGCATCACATCATACATCAAGCCTCAGCCCATTTTGAAGAGAATCGCCTGGCTCAAGAGGCTGAGAAACAGCAAAGGAGGAAGGAAAGGGTACAGCATCCTGGCCAGCAGTTGTGCCCTTTCCAAGCAACCACTTGTCACATATGTGGAAAAACCTGTAAAGTATGAATTGGACTCCTTGGCTATCTTAAGTCTCATCAGTGACTTTTCTCCCTGGCTGACATCATTCTTGTATCGAGGATAGCTGGTGACAAGCATCAGGAAGGCAAGTACAAAGGACATTACACTAATTTAGTGCACTTGCAAGAAGATGCAAAGAAGAGTTCCTACATCAGTCACTTGAAGCAAAGACTTAAATAATACTCTTCTTCAAATGGTAGAAACTAGGGTGAAATCAATGGCAAAGTTTCCATTTATTTCACTGGAGCCAGGATTTTACCCCTGAACTTCAGGGTAAGAAATGAGTTTCAACACAGAAAAATTGTAGTCCAGGACAGTCTCTGACTAAAGAAAAACATAAATCTATTCTCAGAGTGGAAGCCAGAACTGCTCACACCAGTGCTTTGGGCCAATCAATAACAATTTTACTTTAGTTAGACAGCACCTAATTTTATCCATTCAATGCCAGATTTGAATCTGAGGTAATTTGCTAACAGGCTTCTAGGAAAAGATCCAGATGCTTCTTCCCCCCCCCCCCCCATAAGTAGGGCTGGCCCAGGTGAGAAGCAGTTTTGCACCTTTCACTACCCAGCTCCCTATGTTATCTTTCTTCCTCTCTCGTGGTTTATATTTTGTATGGGTTTATTTAGTTTATCATATTGGCATTAAGATTTCCACTAAGCAAATACATTTTAATGGAAACAACAAGGAGTCTGGTGGCACCTTAAAGACTAACAGATTTATTTGGGCATAAGCTTTCGTGAGTAAAAACCTCACTTCTTCGGATGCATAGAGTGAAAGTTACAGATGCAGGCATTATATACTGACACATGGAGAGCAGGGAGTTACTTCACAAGTGGAGAACCAGTGTTGACAGGGCCAATTCAATCAGGGTGGATGTAGTCCACTCCCAATAATAGATGAGGAGGTGTCAATTCCAGGAGAGGAAAAGCTGCTTCTGTAGTGAGCCAGCCACTCCCAGTCCCTATTCAAGCCCAGATTAATGGTGTTGAATTTGCAAATGAATTTTAGTTCTGCTGTTTCTCTTTGAAGTCTGTTTCTGAAGTTTTTTTGTTCAATGATAGTGACTTTTAAATCTGTAATAGAATGACCAGGGAGATTGAAATGTTCACTTACTGGCTTATGTATGTTACTTATATGTTATTTTAATGGACTGTGTCTTCTTTGGGTTTCTCCTTCCCATTCTAATCTCTCTAACACAAACTCTCTAGCTTTATCCCCCTCCCCCATCTCTTTCTATTTTCCTCTCGAACTTCTTTTCCTACAGTGTATTAATTTGTCTTACCCTTTCTCTCCATCTACCCTACTTCTTCCTTTTTTATGTTGCATTCCTTCTTCCTCTCCAATCTTCCCTTCCTCCTTTCTTGCCCACATAATTCACATCAGTCCCTCCCTACTTTTGCTTCTCACCCCCTTAGCACTTATCATTTTCTTATAAACTCTCTCTTCCCCCCATGCCCCTTGCCCTTAGTCACACAGGCAGATATATACCTATCCACTCACTCACTCCTTAAAATACTCATCCAAATCCAGTTATTCCTGACATATGCACTCACTAGCTCCCTTCACACTCTCTCTGTCTCTCTCTCTCCTTACTTGTCTCCCTTCAGAAATACAGAGACAGCCACATCAGCCCACACTCACTGTCCCCTCAGTCACAAAGCGAGACATGCTTACCAACTGGGCCATGGGGTGGATTCCCTCACCATCAAAGTGGAAAGATCCTTTACCTCTCTGAAAGACTAGGGGTCTCCAGGAGACTGGAATCAGCTGTGCTCAGATAGCTGTGCTTGGTCTAATCTCAGACCAGACAAACCCTCTGAGTTCCAGTTGTTCACTGTGCTGGAGGGAGGGAATAGAGAGGGTGAAGTGATGTTTAGTGGTGATGCAGCAAGGAAGGAGAAGAGAAGAAATATGACATAGGACACTAGGATTTAGGAAGGAGAGGGACAGAGCTGCAGTATGGAGAAGGCTCCTTTAGCTGGCTTGCTAAATTTGTATATTTTTCTTTTTTCCCCAATTCTCCCAGGTCACGCCACTCTAGATAGGCTGATTCAGACCCAGCTCATACCAGCTGATAAATGGTACAAGGTACAGCACATAAACACTCAAAAGAACTAAGCAGAGATCTCAAGTACACTGCATGGAAGACACTTTGCAGTACAGTTGCCAAAGGTAACAAAATGAGAGGAAGTGAACATATTTTATTTACTAGCAATCATAATAAGTTTATGCACAAGGCAAGGAGTTTTCTCCAGGGCAGCTTTAATGTTGTTTATACATTAAAAAATTTACATTCCATTGAACAATTAATGTGATCAAGCAATTAATGACATGTGTTCACTTCCCAGATCTTAAAATCACCCTTGTTAGAAGCAAATAATTAAGCAAACAAAGAAACAAAAAATTACCAAGAAATAACTTTTAACAGTGAGAGGGGCAGCTTATCTCCAACAAATCAAAATCAGCCCATTATATTAATAAAATTACTACAACCTACAGGCTTCTGTTAAACACAAACAATTATGAAATTAATTAGAATGAATATGTCTCCATCTTACTCATTTCCCTTTCATCAGACACAGGTTCACGGGGCTTTGTCTGAGTACAATTTGAGGATTTGGCCCCAGGACAGGTACCTGTAATAGAATACTATATCGACCTCTAAATCTAGCTCAGATTGCTCTCCTGGTTTTCAAAATTCTACATGGATAGGCTCTGTTTTCTGTCTCTTTTAGCCACCTACTTCCTCAGCTGTTCAATGTAATCCTCTAGTCTCACGCTCCCATGCCTGCCCCCCCTCCTACTGGTCTCCAGGGGTGTGGGTTGCTCTTTCTTGTCTTCTGTTCCATCTATCTGAAACACTCCCTCCCTCCCACGTTATAAAATGTTGTGTGTGGGATTCAGGGTGGGATTTTAAAAAGTGCTCAATGCTCATTGCAGGCTTAATTCTGCTCCTATCAAAGTCAGTTTAACCATTGACTTCAATGGGAGTAGAGATAATACAGCACTGAATAGTTCTGAAAGGGTCTAGCTTGACATCACTGGAGACAAATGTCTTCTCTTGTGTCTGTAGAAGCAGTGCACAGGTTCCAGCACTTCCTTGTTCTGGAGGGATTGCCTCTTGAGGTCAGAGGATACAATTCCATTTCCAAGCCCATTCAGTCATTTGCATCTCTGCTGTTCGGTACTATATACAGCAGTGCTTTCTTGTGAAATAGACACATCTTTATGGGATCACCAACTCAGGCTACTGGATTTGAGCCAGTGTCCTAGAGGTAAAAGGATCTATATCCCCTTGCCAGTTTTCATTAGTTTATCTCTTTAGGTGTTTCCTCCCAACAATTTTGCTTGCCTCAGCCAGCAGCTGTCTCTGAACCACTGTAAATCCTTCGATTCTCCATTCCCTTTAAGAACACCTGCCCATCTCTCTCTTCTTTACCATTTGTAAGATTTGGCTCACTTCTCTTGGATGTTGTCATTTCTACTTTTCTACTTCATTGTTTTTTTCTGCCTCTTTGAGAGACACTGCACTGTTATAAAGAATTATTTCTCTCAAATAAATTGCCTATCAGCAGCTAGGCCAAAAGGGAGCTTAAAATATATGTGTTTCTGTTGCTGTGCATCTTGTGTAGCTTATACCAGTGAAAGGTCACTGTAAAATGCTACCAAATCAAAATGATGTTGGAAAATGGAAAATCAGGGCCTATAATTAAGTCTAAGATTTAGTCATGGATATTTTTGGTAAAAGTCATGGACAGGTCAGGAGCAATAAATAAAAATTCATGGCCCATGACCTGTCCATGACTTTTACCAAAAATACCCCTGACAAAATCTCTACTTCGGGGAGTCTCTGCTGGGGGTGCCCAGCTCCAGTACTGGGAGATGACTGCCCCCGGGACTGCTGCTTGGGTGCTCCCCGGGGCTACCCCCAGGACTGCTGCCCAGGCAATCTGCAGGACCGGCCACTGCTGGAGCAGTCCCTGAAGCCAGCTGCCTGGGGCCTTCTGAGTAGCAGCCAGTGTGGCTGGCCCCAGAGACCGCAAGAGCAGCTGGACCTGGTTTGCTCCAGCAGCGGCCAATGTGGCTGGTTGTGAAGTCAGCTGCACCATCCACTGTGGAAGTCATGGAGGTTGCGGAAAGTCACAGAATCCATGACTTCTGCGACCTCCATGAAAGAATCACAGTCTTACCTATAACTCCATTGAAATCAGTTCCGTGAGGAAGTTAGGCACTCAGTTGAACATGTATTATTCAACACACAGTATGTACAATCTAAAATGCTTACTGCTGGCTTCCTTAGAAAAGTGGCTATGTTCTATTCACCCTTTCCTTAGGGTTAAAATAAAAACAGACAGCCAAAGTCTCCTCTCAGTTATGCTGCTGCAAATCCATAGTGACCCTGTGATATCAACAGTTATTCTATATTTACACCAGAATTTGACCCATAATTTTAAATAAACCATGTTTCTATTTTTTAATAACTCTGGAAAAGTGCTGCAATTCATGGAATCTATAAATGCACTGATGCATGGAGCTGAGCTGAAACACTAAACTAGTCTGCTACAGTTACAGGATTAATAATTTGAGCCAGCATATTTTATACAGAATAGGGAATACCACTGATATTGTTAATACCTTACCTAATGGTAAAAAGGCATAAAGATATTTTTGGATATACACTCTAGCATTGAAACTCTTAAATATGAAGTGTCTACAATGGTTCCACAATTGAAAACTAGAGATGGACAAGTTGGATTCATATTCAAACTTGCCCAAATTTCAGTAGTTTTGGGTTTGCGTTTTGCAAACACTCATTCCTTAGGCTTTGCTTTGATTCTATTGAGTCACTTTGGTTGACTCTGTTAAAGATAAAGACACACAAAATAGGGGTTAGGAAAATAAGGTTAAGGAGTAATTGATTCCTTGTGGATAGATTCCTTTGTGGATAATTTGTGCTAAAGAAAATATTTAAGCATAAACACAAAAGCACCCACGCCTGCTGATGCCATATTGAGCATTCCAAAGAAGACTTAGAGAGTACATTTAAGATTGTATCTAGAATGGGTGAGTCTTGTTTCATTTACCATTCTTACTAAAAGCTTTGCCAGAAGATTAGATTCACTTGGTAACAACTGCAGTTTTCATCACAATCTTCGATGAGGGGATGAGACATCAGAATTTCAATACCTAACACACATTGTGAAATAGTGATATATTTTTGATTATACTTTCAGATTTTTTTTAAAACATTTTATATTTTGACAGTTTGACCATTCCTATCTGTTAGCTGTAGTTTAGCAAGGCTGAAACACGAGAAAAGAACCTAAATAGCCTTGGCAGCAAATGAAATTACAGAATATTGAAAAGGTCAAAGCAGTACAGCACACAACAATAATTTACAAAACACATGAGGCGTTCAAATTCTAATACATCATTTTTGTGACAGAAATTGCAAAGAGCACAGCAAATGACACAAAATGAATCCTTAGTGATTGACATAAGAATGGGAAAGAGTTTAAACTTAACCCATTCCTGATTAAAAAAACCAACATTTTGTATCATCCTCAAAAGCAAAACTTGAATTGCTGAGAAAAACAAAATCAAAACCAAACAACCAAACACTCCACACAATTGCCATTTATATTTGTATTCTCTTCAGTGTTAGCAGTCTTACTATTGTTTTACTCTATAGTGCCCTAACGTGTCATATGATATTTAATAAAAGATAAAAGATTTTACTCTGAAACAGATGTCTAGGAGCAGAACAAAGTAATGCTGCAATTCTAGATGATTCTGACATTTCGGTGGGATACACTTGCCTGCTAATCTCATGTTTCCAAATTAATTTCCTTAGCTGATTGCACTTCAGCGATTGGTGAAAACGTGTGAGGTGGAAAATGTCATTTCTTTGTGAGGGCACTCAAAAGATATGAACAGGAAGTGATAAGGTCAGGAAATTACCGAGGGGCAAATTATTATAGGGAGAGAGATGAAAAGTACTGTCCGAGTGGTTCTGTCAAGAGCCATTATGCCTTTTTAGGGTACAAGACCTCCAGAGGCAACGTAGAGATGAAGGGAAGAAGTTCTGGGCAATAGGAATTGCTACACTGTTAAAGCATGTAGTCAGAGCTCCCCCCATGTGTTGGCTAGTACACAGGTGCAGGAGTGTTGTAAGCAGCACTAACTGGCAATCACTTGTGCTCCCAGCATTTGTATGCAAATTATTGCTCTCTTTGTGCAATGCACTATAAAGGGATAGGGCTCTCTAATGCACCCTGGCAGACCTAGCCATAATTGGGCTCCATGATTTTAAAATCAAATGGGATATTATTTTTAATTGACCTGTAGTGGCACATACATAACAATGGGTAATATTCTACTACCTTTATCCACAATGAGTAGGACCTTATTTTGTAAGTAGTCCTCTCACCTGGGCTACTCACAGAGTAAAGTGCTACCCAAGGTAAGTGTGGTTTAACATAAACCAATATTAGTACATAATAATGATATATTTACAGTGCTCAGCACCCGAAGACCTGACTTTTAAAAGTTTGCACTCAGGGATTGATTTGCATGAATCATGAATTGCTGCTGTTGGGTTATTATACTGCCTTCTTCAAGGAAACATTTCTAGGTTGTTTCTTTTCCTAATAAAAATTTTTGTATCCATTCATCCATCCTCTAATAAAACTTCAAGATTGCTAGGAAGCTGAACCCTTTCTGTAGAGATTTCTAGATAAATTCCTCTCTCTGCCTTAGATCTATACTTTTGCTAATTTGTGGGTAAGTTTTTATTTCCAGTTGATTTACACATAAGCCCTTTCTCTGTTTTACTATCCAATTTCTGCTTCCAAACTACATATCTTTGTAAGTGGCATAATTCTCCAAAGTACTCACTAAATATGGTCCACTTTTTAATATGGTTTCTAGGAGTATCTTTTTATAAATATGTTCCTTAAACAACTGTGTTGTTGCTGTCAAATTTATTGGAAAGTCTCATCCATTTTCCAGTCATTCATTGCTAGGGTACTGCCTTTTGACATTAGCCTGAATAAAAAATGATTAGCTCTCAACTGGTAAAAATTGGCATTGCTCCATTCAAAGATCTATGCCAATTTACACTATCTAAGGGCCTGGACCAAAATATTTACTAAAATTAATAGTGTCAATGTAATATAAAATTAACAATGTACCATCCAAATGATTCCATTTTTTTGTACAATATAAATTATACTTTACATTCTTCACAACTGGTACATCACACTTTCAAAAAAGAAATTCAAACACTAGTTTATTTAAAAGAAATGCATCATTCGGTTCATTGCTTCAGAGAATAAAAAGTACAAAGTATGGAGCAATCGATAGCTGGAGATGGGCAAAGTTGTATGGCACTTAAAATTAGTCGTCTCATATTTTTTTAAAGGAGAGCAAGTCTGTCCTGGATCCCCATTGCAGGGCTCTCTAAAGAAGAAGAAAACTGCCCATGCTACACTTGTTCTAGGAATAAACAGCACACTTCAGACACCAGAGTTCTTTGTCCAGGTAAAAGGTGCCAGAGTCAATACTCTTGACTTCAAAAACATCTCAAACAATCCCCTAAAATTTGAGGCATTTAACATGGAATTAACAGACTGTTTGATATTAGGCAGGACAGAAAAGAAGCAAGCAACGATCCAAAGGATGATGCAGTTCCAAATTGGTTTGGGCAGATGATGATAAAATTATATGTCAACATCAGAAGCTTTAGGCCAGGAGGAGGAGGTGCTTTGGGGAGGACAAAGGAGTTAGCTTTCCCCATAAAGCTCAGAGCCTTTGGTGGAACAGACACACACTGGACCTGGACATGTAGGGCGAAATTCTGGCTCCACTGATTGGCCCTCTGACATTCGTACGTTTCTGAGGTATCAGCCATTTTGTAAGATGGATTCAGAAAACCTGTGAAGTAAGATAAAAGAAGTGGGTTCGCCTCTTGAGAAATGTTTTTTTTCCTAGCAAAGTGTTGCTTCTTTGTACAATGGGGAATAGTGGTGTCCATTGGTGAATGCAAGTGAATTCCTGAGTCCACCAGGATTTATAATGTATCTTATAATATAATTTTCTATATAGTTTCTTCACTGACCTCCTTTTACTTTCTGGTTAAAGTTCAAGTTACTCAGCTTCACTCTTAATGCTCTGTACAGCTTATCCTCATGTGCATATTTATCTGCCATCTCTGTGGCTCCCATCCCCCAATTGCCTTGTTTCCTCCTTTGCTTCCCTTCCCATGTACACTTGAATGTTACTATGCTACTGCCTAGGTTTGTTTTGACAGCCTTTTTTCTGTGCACCAAACATCCTCAATCTCCACTTCAAATTCCTCCTCAAAACTTTTTGCCTGGCTTCCTACTGTTGTTTCCTCTCCTGCAGTGCCTGCTTCTCCCCTCTTCCATTATCTGATTCTCGTTTATAAACTATCAGAACTTGGCAACTTTGCCAGCAAGAAGATTCTCATGATAGTTATTTATTTTAACATGTGACCTTCCTTTCTTTCCTATTTCTTTTCATGCGTGACTACTTCCTTGTTTAGCACATACTATGTTTGCCTGGTTTTGACTTGGAGGCAGAGGCTGTGACTTTTAAAATTATCTGCACACTGCTATGTGAAGTTATTGCATTGTGTTAGGGTAAGATTGTGTCTTTAGGCACAGCCCTGAATAGTAGGTGGTGCATTGGCTCAGGAGGAATACAAGCGACTTTATGCCTCAGAGACACGTCATAGGTATAATCCTTTTTTCAACGTGTGACATATTTCCCCAGAGCAGCCAGCCATTAGAACAATGCCATGGCTGCCTGCCTAGTACCCCCGCCCCCACACTTGCTCTTGAGCTTCCCTCAGCACCTGGAGCTACGTTCTGGGTATCCCTAATGCAGCTGGGAAGCAGCGGGGAGGGTGTCCTTTCTTTTGCCTGCTTGCACAATCTAGCCCTAAAAATGTAATATAATGTCATTGTTACTTCTCATTTGGGTAAAACTCTCACTCACTTCAAGGGGAGTTTGTGCCTGAATTAAGACATCTGGATTGGTTCATGTAATAAACTCATGCCACTGTGTGACTGAATGTGCAGTGTTCATGAATATAATTAGAAACTGTTTTGGGTGGATGAAGAGAGAGTCAGATACACATGACTCATTAATACAAATGTTGCAGTATTAAATCTCTGTGCTTTGCACTGGGAGTTCACAACATTGTGATGCATTTGTTATTTTGCTTCAGTGGGAAAACGATGCTTTCAGCTGCCACTCTGAATTAAAGAAAGGGAAATCTCTCATCAATCTGTTTCCATCCCCTACGGACAGTAAGAATTGACTTTGAAAATGCCTGTACTTCATGGTGAATTGTTCTGTTAGGGGCTGGAGGAGAGAAAGAAGAAAGAATGAAAGGCACAAGGAAGAGATCTAGATAAAAAGATCTGTGTACTTCAAAGTAGAGGAAAACTGGAATCAAACAAAATTTTCTTTTTGTCCTATCTATCTTAAGCCCAGATTCATCAAGGTACTAAATATGTGCCTAACTTTATGCATGTGAAGAGTCCCATTGACTTCATTGGGGTCAGTCATGGTCAGAGTTGGGCATGGGCTTAAGTACACCTCTACCTCGATATAACGCTGTCCTCGGGAGCCAAAAAATCTTACTGATTTATAGGTGAAACCGCGTTATATCGAACTTGCTTTGATCCACCGGAGTGCGCAGCAACACCCCCCCAGAGCACTGCTTTACTGAGTTATATCCGAATTCGTGTTATATCGGGTCGCGTTATATCGGGGTAGAGGTGTATCTTGCTCTGCTCTCATGTCTAACAGAGGGTTTTTTAATTGTTAAGAGTATTTAGTCCAGGCTTTGCAATAAATATATTAAAATTTCCTTCCCCTCTACTTTGTAGTTCATATTTTAAAGCTGCCTGAAATTAATATAGAGTGATACCTTTTCAGGTGTGAACAATCTTGTAGTATAGACAATTGCTAGAGTTTAATGACCATAGGACTTGAAGATGTTTTCCGATTGGCTGTAGGATGCATTAGGGGTATAATTAGTTTTCTATAGAAATTAAGTTATCCCTTTTTTAGCACCCAACCAGATGTGCTCAGTAATTTCTTTGTGCGCGTTCGATATATTATTTCTTGTATACAGATGGAAGCACTAAAATGGTGTTTTGTAAGATCATATTCCATAGGCAGTTGCTCAAATGATACATTCCTGTCTAGGTCTTTAAGAGTCAGGCACATTTTTTGTGACTGAAATCACTATAGCATTTTGGTCCCATGCATGCTATCAGCTAGTGTTGTGTTGCACAGAGTAGGTTATTAGTAGATAATTTATTTTAAGGATGAATTTAAATATATTTAATGGAAGACTCTCAACTGACAGGACTGGACATGTTTTCTGTTTATATTTAGGGACAAATCCAGAAGCCTCAACTCAGTTTCTACTCCATCCTTTCTCAGGCAAAGTCAATGGGAATTAGATCAGGTAAGAACCAGTAGCCCTTATTATTATGCCATCTAGAGTGAAGAGAAAGAACAAGAAAAGATGGGTAAATAATAGGTTTTTTTAGTTTGCTGACATTTTAGAAAAACCAATCAGAATTTTTTGTTTTTGTTTTGTGTCAAACCAAAATGCCAAACAGACATTTTGTTTTGATTTTGAGCCTTTTTTAAAAAAAACTTAAAAAAAAATAAAACCAAGGGAAATTACTAAAGAAAAACTCATTTTTCAAACAAAATTCTACACTTAGAACATGTTGAAAATGAAATTATTGTAGGACTTCTCTTTTAGGAGGTGTCTTTGTTTCTATCTAAAATATTTTTGTTTTTGCAAAATTGCCAAAAAAAATTGAGATGTTTCAGCATCACTGAATCGGCATTTTTTTGCTGAAAAAGGGTTTTGGTGAAAAAAAATTTGCCATGCTCTAAAAACAAGGTTTGTAGAGCTGTAAATCTGGAGTAACTCCATGGAAATTAGCAAGTTTTGCCATTGACTTAACTGGGAGCAGGTTCAGCTCTCTGGGTTATATCCTATCCTGGACCGGTGTAGAGCACTGCAGAAACATGCACACAAAGTCAGTAGTGATGATTGGGATATAGAGTAACTTCACAACCAGTTCCTCAGGGCTGGTCTACAGTGTGTGGGGGTGATCGATCTAAGATACGCAACTTCAGCTACGAGAATAGCGTAGCTGAAGTTGACGTATCTTAGATCGACTTAAAATCACTTATTTCGTGTCCTCGCGGCGCGAGATCAATGGCCACCACTCCCCTGTCAACTTCGCTTCCGCCCCTCGCCGTGGTGGAGTTCTGGAGTCAACGGCAGAGCGATCGGGGATCGATGTATCCCGTCTACACTAGATGCGATAAATCAATCCCCGATAGATCCGGCGGGTAGTGTAGTCGTACCCTTTTGTTTAGCATTACTAGTACTAAAAAAATATTTTCTGTATGAAGGTTTTGATGTGAAATATTTCTATATATGCGAAAACATTTTGTATTTACTATATTGTTTATTCTTGCCTTTAAACAGTATGTATGAATAAAACCTTAGCTAGAGAAAGGATCATTTAGGAAGGAATGTAAATCAGATATTGCCAAATATTTGACTGCAGGAGTTTACTGCTACCTCCAAGTTTTTCTTTGAATTTCATCTTTGAACAGGTCTCACCTGGTTTTAGACAAGAATTTAGGCAAGTTCTTTTGAAAACAGGCCCATGGCTACTGCAAAGTTCTGAAAACTTTAGCTTCTCTTTCTACAAACATGGAATTTGTATGTAACAAAACTAGAGAATATCCCCAAGGAATAAGTCCAAATCCAAATCCTCCTCAGACTGTTAGCTTAGGATCTGGATTTTGTAAATGACCCTTAATGTTATTTTTGGCCAAGAAACAACTCCTCACATCTGAACATTGTGCAAAGTCTGGAATAGTGGAAAATTAGATATCCATCTTGTAATTTGAGCCCATTTCCACAATAAAAGAAACCCAAAGCCTGGTAGGTTTTGCATGGTTTGGGGGTTTGTTGGAGACATCTTGCACAACCCTTGTAATTGCATACAGATGTATTCATTTGCATGCACAACAGGTATGGACAGTTTCTTTTCGGGGCACCATGGGAATCCACATTTTAAAACGTAGGACTCTATATCACTCTGAGACAGCATATGATGAACTTTTTGAATACTTCATATTGCAATAAATGTAATGCTGAGCAAAGATCATTTATACATTATGTATGATAATGCCTCAGGAACATTATTATGGAGTAAAATCAGAAAGGAGTACAGAAGAATACTAAGAAATCGCTTCAGATTAAATTCAACTTTATCACTTGTGGGAGATACCTCCTACCTAGGTGAACAATGTTATCACATCATTAAATTTATTTCTGCCAACCTTTATGAAAAGTGTTCTCATAATTGGCTTGAGCCACCTCCAACTGCTCTATCTTTATGTATATATCTTTGCTCACATTTTTTCTGAAAGAAAACCACAGTAATGGTATGCTCTAGAGGGATGGTAAATGGATTTTCCAGGACTTTGGAATCCATTTCACTCTTTTTCTGTAGCACCACAAACAGGTGGCCTTTCAGAGCCTCACCTTGACTTCAAAACAAAACAAAAGCAAGCAAACAACAAATACAAGTGAAATATCTACTAGAAAACTCCTTGGAGGTTTACTCTACTTCCCTCATTGCCTCCTATCCTTTTACATGCAGACATTTCTTACTATTCTGAAAACCCAGACGTTTATTTTTTAGTGAAGATTGATGAATAGTAAGTGGACTTACTGGTCATATCACGGGCAAAACATAAGCACTTAATAGCAAGGAAAGGAGATAAATAGTTAAGGACAAAATAAATCTTCCATTGAACACAAGGGGCCAGATTCTTGGCCCCAGCTGTTTTGTGCTGTTGAAAACTGCCCTTTAGGGGCAGACGAGAATTCCTCCCTTAACCTCTCTGTCCATATGTCAGGGCAGGGCAGGGGGATGTCAGGAGCTGGCAAGGCAGAGTCATGTCCTGGTGGAGCAAGGTGGAGTGCCTGGTACTCTTCTTGATCTTGGACCTCTGTGGGACTTCTATAGATGGTGTAACTTTTAGAAATGCCCTAATGAGCCTGGTCTAAGGTAAACTCTGTTATGGTCCAGGGCAAAGAAATGATTTGGGAATTTTAAAAAGTTTATTTAAAAGATACTTATTTTTTTCTTTATTTTACAGTGGAATTTAAAGAGAAAGGACAATTGGATACATGATTGTCCTAGTGCACCGTACTGTAAGCAAGGTTTAGAAAGTCTCTTGCAACCAGGTAAACCAATCACTGTACAACAGCACTGGGAACAGCTTCCGAGGGTGCCCTGCCTTAGGAAATCTCCACTGTTACAGTGTCAGGAGACCATAAGACTATGAGCAGGGTTCAGAGACAGGACTGCATTTCCTAGGACACAGCTGAGGCTAGGTCTACACTGGGGGAGGGGATGTCGACCTAAGATACGCAACTTCAGCTACGCGAATAGCGTAACTGAAGTCGGCGTATCTTAGGTCGATTTACCTGGCCATGAGGACAGGGGCGAGTTGACCGCTGCCGCTCCCCCATTGACTCTGCTTCCGCCTCTAGCCATGGTGGAGTTCTGGAGTCGACGGCAGAGTGATCGGGGATCGATTTTATCGCGTCTACACTAGACGCGATAAATCGATCCCGATAGATCGATCACTACCTGCCGATCCGGCGGGTAGTGTAGACATCCCCTGAATCACATCTATTTCTGCTCTGTAAGGCTCTGTTGAGTTTGTGCACTGTGGCCCCAGCTGTGAGCATGTCTAGCTTGAACAGCACTAGTGCCATGAACTGGGTTATTGCCTTAGCCCTTCGTTGTGTTGTCTTGTACCTAGACCACTTGAGAATGGTTTGTGGGAGATCTTCCAGGGGGTCAGTGAGGACCTGGAACTGCACCATCATGTTGCTAGGCTAATAGGAGATATAGCTGAGACCGAGGCATTCCTGTGAGACTTTTCCTTTAGTGACAGTTAGGGAGGTGGGCAAATCCATTCTGAGCCACACTTATTGATTGCTTAGGGCTTTGAGTATGAAGCCTAATGCTTACTTTTAAGTGACGGTACTACCCTTAAATGGGAAAAAAGCTTTGGGGAAGAATTAAATAATGCCAAAATGTTCCTTGATCTCTCTCAATCCCATCTCTCAAGCCCGTTTTGCAGAAATGTCCTCTGGGATATTCAGTGAAAAATTGATTGTTTCACCAGGGAGTTTTCATTTCCTTGCTTTTGCAAGGTTGCAGCAGACATGTAAAATTACCTGAACATTATTGTGTGGCTGCATAATAGGCTATATTGAGAAAAACAAGAATACAGATTGGATCTTTTCAAAGCAGAGCAAGACCAAATTTAAGACAATATAATCCAACAGAATCTTTTAAAAGTTTTCCCTTTAACAAGTTTAATTCCTTGTGGTGCTTTGTCTAATGCAGACATTATCACCTGGTATAATATTTCCACAAGGTCAAATCTGCACTGAAGTTAAGAAAAAATCAATATTTGTTAATAGATGCTATTGTTTATTCATCCTTTAATCAGTTAAACAAATAATCAGTGTAGCAGCTTAAGCAGTTGTAGAAGGTTATCTCTTATTGCAGTCTACTCGTGAGTGATGGTCTTTCTAAATGAGAAAGCACAAGGAGATAAGAGAGAAGGGCCACAAGAGATGGGGAAATTCAGAAGCTGATGGAACATTTTCCAAATACTCTCAGCAACAGGATGAACATTATAAAAGTGAGTTGTTTCTCGGTTCCTGACTCTTTAAGCAAAGGTTTTTCAAACTCTGATGTCCTAGTAAACCTTGCACATACAGGAGAAGAACAACCATTTCCAGTCACACTATAACATGGTAGTAGTGAGCCTGAGTTCCATTATTTAGAACTTGGCTGATCACAGTAATATAGACCAGGGCCACTGGGCAGGTAACAAAATATTAATCTCCACTACTAGATAAAAGTTGTCACTCTTTTTTTTTTTTTTTTGAGCTCTATACAGGTATCTAAAAGTCTGGTGTCCTGTGTGACACATTAGATCTAAACTCTGTGGAAGGGATTGCAGAATTATGTGGTGGAGCCCCTTCTAAAATGCTCTCCTCCCCCAGCATAGGACAGGAAGTGGTGACACCCTGGTGTTATTAGTTTTGATATTAAATTCATTCTGCCATCAAATTGAACTCTAGGTTAAATGTTTGCACTTAGGAGATCAGACTATGTAAAATTTGCTGACTTCTAAGTGTTGCCCTCCTCATCTAAGCACCCGGCTTTTCACCAACATTTTGAAGTTTTGCTCCTGTTTGTGCATTTGAGCAACACTTCCTCACTGTGCCCTCTTTGAGCCCTAAGATCTCAATAGAGCAAAGCATTTGGTTAACTTTAAGATCTTGGCTGGATTAGGATTTAAGTATGAATTTGGTATGAATTTCATTTGATAGGAAAACTGTGCCACTACACTGATTTATTCTCTCAGCAGTGCCAAAGGGCCACCTTGAATGAGAATAAGGCCCAATTGTGCTGGGGCTGTACAAACACAGAGTAGTAGACAGTCCCCTCCCCAAAGCACTTACAATCGACATAGGCAGGAAAGATGAAAAATAGGGGGAAAGTGATATGACATACAGAGTACACAGTTCTGGTCAATGTCATGATAATTCCATATTATTATTTTTTTGTGGGAGGGGGAGTTGATTGGTGGGGGATTGTTTTTTGTTTTTGTTTTTAATTTTTGGAATGAGGTTTAGTTGGGAGGTGATTAGTTGAACGGAAAGAAAAAGGAAGTGAGTGGGGTCATCGAAAGGATTGTGTTCAGGGGGATGGGCCAGTGAAATGGAGGAAAGGAAGTATAGAGGGCAGGTGGAATGAAACAGAGGTGAGGCGAGAGTGAGGCAGGGATGGTGCAAACAGTCAAGCAGCACAGTGGAGGGAATGTCCAGATGTAAAAGTGTAGAAAGCTGTGTGATGACACCATCCATGTCCGACAGCTCCTGCTTAAGCTGCTTCTGTAACTACTGTTTCCAACTTCAGTCTCTGGCTGGTTCCTCCCTGTAGTTTCTTCCTCCCCGCCCCCCCATGGGCTACATAGCTGGAGTCTCCCCTGCACAGTTCTAGATCCAGGAGATACTAGGAGGAAGGGTAAGTCTGACTGGAACCCATCTTTCCTTTCCTCTCCAGGTGCTGCAGTATCTGCTTAAATTTCTTCTGCAGCTGCAGAGATTCAACTGGAGATCAACTCCATTGAATCTAAGAATATTTTTTTACTCACCTCTAGCTCAGTGAGTAAAAATTTGGCATATTTCTGCTTTATGATATATTTGAGCTACATCTTTGTGTTAGTAAGAGCATTCATTATTGAAATGCCAAAGTTCTAACTACAGTAGTTCCACTGAAAGGCATTTCAAGCAGTTTTAAGGAGAGAAAATGGAAAACGAAGAAAGATAATAGACCTCAGCATTATCTTTATTTCACTGACAGGGAAGACTTAACATCAAGCTACAATCATAAATGGGATGTGAAAGATGTTTCATGAATAAAGAGACACAAATATTCACTTGAACTTAGGTGATAAGTATTTTAAAGTTGAGGCATGTTGGCAATTGATTTAAAGCAGAATATATTATACAATTATAATATGGTTCCAATTTCACACTAAAAATCAAATGTATTAATGGGAATGGAATGAAAAAATGCTGGAAACTTTAATCATAGCTTGTGACTCAGAGAAGTTGACAATATTTCCATTTTTAACAAACACTCTGCTGTATGTGGAATAATAATTTTTCTTATAATATATTTTTCCCAATAGTCTTGAGTAAAATTATAGTTAGGATGAGGTTTTGTATAAAAAAAATAGTTAATGTGAAATACACTTAACTAAAGAGTTGCCAAATTCCTTTGGGATATATTGTGCACTAATTTTTAGAAGTATTTCGTTTGAAGCAGAGAGTTGTTGTTAGTAGTAATAATTATGTGCTACAGGAGTGCCTTCAGCTAGACCCCAAGGCACTGTACAAACTATAGTAATAGAAAGTGAAGAGTTTACTGTCTGACCAGAAGAGACAGACAATAACTCCTAATTTTACAGATTGGAGAAGACAGAAGCACAAGAGGGCCAGATTTTCAAAAGGTACTTAGATGCCTAAAAATGTAAATGGGGCCTAGTGGGGTCTTCAGTGACAGAGCAGCCATTTTTGAAAATCCCACTGGGGGCCTGTCTAAATCTGCTGAAAGCCTGGCCCAGAGAGATTAAATGACTTGCATAAGGTTCCACAGGAAGTCTGTAGCATAGTCAGGAATGGAACCTAAATATCCTAGGGCCTAGTCTGGTGCCTTAATCAAAAGACCATACCTTTTCTCTGTTGAATCCACTAGAGAGTTCTGCTTACAAATAAGTGATGAAGTATGGTTTGTTATATTTGTTCTATATCCTAAATAGAGCTCTGTGAAATATGGGACTGCAAATTAAAAGCTTTGATTGTTTACAAATCTTAATAAACGCCACAACATTGTTAGTATTGTGAAATGTTCTATAGCTTGTGGTTACATAATGTATCCCATAGCAACTCACAAGCAAAACATAATATTTTTTTCCAAGACAGGGAATAAAGGTTGAGTGGCTAGACATCTCAAGGGGCTAATTATCAGTTGTTAATAGGAATATTTCACATCTAGGTTATTGTGTAAATTGGTGTAAATCTATAAGAAATGCTCATTAGCCTCTGATGCCTCTTCAATGGTGTGTGTATGAAATGAATTATTGGGATTGGTCCCCTTCCTTCTGGACAGATGTCCACTTCTACTAACTGGAACCTTTGATGGCAGTTTCAAGAGAAACCAAAAAATGGAAATGCATGGAAGCCAATTTACCATCTTACCCTTTGAGCTGTTCCCTCTAAGTTAGAGGTGAAGTGCATTCATGGATGAGTGAAATGATTTCATACTGCTCTGTTAAAATAATATAAAATAAAAAAATGCATCAGGAAGCAAAAAGTTGAGCTTCTAAAATATTAAAGTCAGAAACCATCCATTCCAGACAGAAAAAGTGAAATCTTATACACACTCCAGCCTCTTTATGCAGGGTAAAAGAGGTTCCCAAAGCCTTGCTTCTGACCATGGAAGGATTTCCCCCAGCCCAAGCACCGTGGAAGATGGTTGTAAGTCTGTCTACCAGAGATACGTTTTGCAAGCTCTAGCAAGGCAGGGTAGGGGCCAGAGCTCTGGAAATGCCAAGCAGTGATGAGACACAAGGGGCAGCTCCAGGAAGCTGTTGTAACTTTTAGACAAGCCCAGTGGGAGTTTCCAAGCAAGCAGGATCATGAGGTTACAAAGGTGCTTAGAGCCACCTTAGCCTTGCCTCCCCCAGGCTGCTTACTCTAAGGGCTTGGTAACATGAGGACACTCAGAATAGTTAAGATGTATAAACTAAAGGTGTGAAGTTAATGTTAATAAATTATAGTGAATTAACCCCCTATGTGGACATTCTCATTCAGAAGTAAAATTGACTAAAATTATACTGGAGAACGTTTAAGCTACAGTGAAGTAAGGCCACTTTACTTCTGAATGAGATCATCCATAGAGGGATTTAATGCACTTTAATTTAAGCACATTAACATCACATCGTTAGTTAACTCAACTTAACTTTTCTGACTGTCCCCATGTAGACAAGACCATAGTATTTCCACGATGATCTCAATAAATGAAGGTCAGGTTCTAAATACATTATGTTTACTAGCATCTTACTCAACAAGTTGTTCCATTGGGCCAGATCCTCAATTGGTGTGAATCATTATAGCTCCATTGATTTCATTAGAGCTGTGCCACCTGAAACCAGCTGTGTGGTACTATTTGTGGAGAAAGGTTCTATTCAGTGTGAGTAAGAATAGCAGAATCTGTCCCCAAATTAAAAAAAACCCTCTGTTGTTTCAGCCACATGGACAACTGGCTGCCACACTCATGCTTCCTTAACTCATCCTTTCAAACATACAAGAATGAAGTCATTCTAAAGGTATGTCTACTCTGCAGTCAGGGGTGTGACTGCAGCATGTGTAGATATACCCAAGCTAGCTAGCTCAAAAAACAATAATAGTGATGCTAGGGTGAACACTCCCTCATTCCCGGAATATGGGACATTCTGGTACTTCCAGGAATGGCATGGGCCTGCCCCCACAGGCATGACCTCACATGCACAGTACAGGCAAGGTCACACAGCATGGGGTGGGAGGCACCATTTTGAAAAGTACACTGCCTTACCTGTCCCTCAATCCCGAATGTGACCTGTCACTCTGGCAGGGGTGGAAAGGCACGCTCTCCACTGTGGCATTCCCTCATCTGATACTGGACAAAACCCATCTGATTTTGTCTCAGAAAGCGGGAGAAGCATTACAAAAGTAGGACCATCTGATTTAAAACTGGATGAGTGGCTGGCCTAAGTGCAGCTGCAGCAGCACAGGCTGTACAAGCTCACCCAGAACCCTAGTTATATATTGAATGGCTAGCCCCATGCTGCCACCTGCGCTCTCGCAGCTTCCTTCTATTGCTATTCCTGCTAGCTAAGTCAAAGCTCAGGTATGTCTACACATGCTGTGGTCCGACCTTTGACTGCAGTGTACAGATCCTCTGGAAGTAACAGGATTTAGAGTATGCAGTGTTGAAACCTGTTAAAGTCAAAACATAAGTAAGAAATTAGGGCCAAACTCTACTCTCAGTTATACAGATGGAATTGAAAGCAGAAGTTGGTCCATAAAGAGTGAGATCCATGCCTGGAAAGTGTAAAATGCCGTCATCTGCATTTACATTGATGCAAGCAAAAAGAAGTAGGATTTTTTAAAAAATTAAAAATTCCATACAAAACAACTACAGTGATAGAACACTAAAAATAAAACCCATTCATATATCAAGAAATGACAACATTAAGTTTGTCTGCACAACCTCAGCTCTGCTCCCTTAATGTATGAATGACAGTTTTTAATTTTGTGATTATTTTCTATTTTTTCTTGAGCTCTAACCACACTTTCTCCCAAAGGTTGACGAAGGCCCTCAATATAGAGCTAGAGCTATATAGAGCTCAATATGAGCTCTTTGGGTATGTCTACACTGCAATGTAAGCCCAGAATTCAAACTTAAGATCAAGCCTACTGCTACTTCTATCTACACAGAGATTTGTGCTAACCAAGGGCTTGGATCCAGGGTCCCAAGACTGCATGAGAATCAAGGGTCCGAGACTGAGTCAAGCTGGGACTTGGGATTCAAGCCTTATTGCTTTGCAGCGTAGATGCTGTTCCACTGGACTTTTGCTCTGGTAGTCCTCCAAAAGCATCCCACAATCCCATGGGTTGACTCTCTTTGTCCTTTAGGTAGTCAAGTTCTGTGGACAGTCAAGTTTTCCCACATTGCACCACATTATAGGGGGAGAAGGGCACTAGGCGGATATCTACATTGCAGTCAAACACCTGCAAATGGACCACATCAGCTGAGTTGGGCTCACGGGACTTGGGCTACAAGGCTGTTTAATTGTGGTGTAGAGTTTGGGCTTGGGCTGAAGCCTGGGCTCTGGGACTCCATCTACACAGCAAATTTTAAGCCCTGCAGCCTGAACTCCACCAGCCAGAGTCAGCTCACTGGAGCTGGGCCTGGCCATGCTGCAGGTCTTTTATTCCAGTGTAGACACACCCTAGGAAGTCTGGGATATGGATGTTTGGACTTGGACCTGCATAATGCAGCGTAGATGCTGGACCCCCAGTTTGGGACCAAGGGTTCAACAATTCTTAACCTGGATACAAATGAGTGTAGACTCTAAAGAACAGGGTTAACAAACGCAGGGTCTGCTAACTCGAGTTCCACTAATCCTGGGCTTACATTGCGGTGTAGACATACCTTTTATGTAGAACAGTGAACATGTTCATCGTTCCATGACACCACGTGTCATGAGATCAAAGCTAGTATTTCAATCTATTCTTTGTGGCTTCTTATACCATGAGTGTCATTGTGATATGTAATTGTCTGACTGTAAAGCTCCAAACACACACATACCAACATACCTAAATTTATGGATAAAGTTAAGCACACGCACATGTGCTTGCAGGGACAGATATTTAAGAGGATAAAACACAGATCCTATCTTTATATAAAAGGTGGTATATCAGATCTGCTCTCTTTTATGTTCTCTTCCTTTTGTATAAGAATTAATAATAAAGAATATGAAAAGTCAAATCAAAACCCTTTAAAATTCTTAAAATAATTAACTTAATGAAAGAAATAACCTGAGTTGAACAAAATAAAATGTGCATCAACCTGAGGCTATCAGCAGGCCCATTGCCCATGGCAAAACACTGCTAATGAGTGATCTGATGAAGGCAGCCAAATCTGGGTCCTAATTGCCACTCTAATTTCTGTCTACTAAATACATTAACCATGCGTCTGATGAAGTGGGCATTCACCCACGAAAGCTTATGCTCCAATACTTTTGTTGGTCTTAAAGGTGCAACAGGACCCTCTGTTGCTTTTTACATTAACCATGTCATCAGTAACCACTATGCTTCTTTTTGGCTTTGCCTGGTCTCTTTGGCATGGTGGCACCCACAGACTTAGAGGAGATCAGAGAGGGCAGCATCCATTCATTACTAGTGCAATGGTAGATTTTATTTCTGGAGCCTACATAGTTGACAAAGTGAGTGATTGTTCTGGAGGAAAATGGGTGCTTGCCTGTGAAACCAAAAATTTAGGGAGTGATGCAAAGAATTCTGATGCTGAGAAAATACTATTAATGATTATGTCTGTTTTTGTCTTTTTACCACCACTACAAAAGCTACTATGCTGGTTGTGCTATTGATTTTCATATTTAATTTGAAACCTATTTTTTATAAATTAAGCTCCTACACATTTTCCATTCTGAAGAATCCAGAGACCTTATATGACAATTAGGTCTTGCTTGCCTGTGAATACATGGGGCCTTGTGTATATTTATTAATAGTAGATCCCATCTTTCATAAAAGAAATAAATATTGCCTTTTTTTCCTGGGTATATTTTGGCTCTCATTTTTTGTAAGATATGCAAGGCATTTAATTGTAAAATGGTTCAAAGTAATCCCTGGTTAGATTAAGTTAGTATTTTATCAGATACTTTATCACATAGAAAAATACCAGGTTCATTCAGAAAATAATCATTAATTTTATCTGCTACAGCCAATGGACATTAAAAAGACCACATCACAGATCATTTTCAAATCTCCTGCATCAATAATCTTCCTTTAAATGTACTTTAAATAAATTAGTTCTACTTGGCTAACAAGGGATTCTTGCACAAATATTCGGTTAATTTAAAAAAATACAAAGTGATGCTTTTTTTGAAATGTAAATTAAGGTTGGCTGTATTTTTTTCTCTCTTTCTCCTAGTAATCCTTGATACAAACTCACAAACGCTCCTTAGGAGACAAATGTCAATGCAGTTTGACTTCAAACCAGTGTTCCTGGCCTGCAAAAGAAGTTTATCCCAACATAAAGGAAAAGATTCAAAATGTAAGCATACAATCTCCTGGGAACAGGTAGAATTATTTGCATCCCCTAGGCAGCTCCTTTAATGTCACATGTCAACAGATAAGCCTGACTCTGTTCTCAGCGGGGCTCTTTACCTCACTTGAGAAACAAGATTGGAAACTGACACAAACTCTATCGACCCTTCACTATAAAGCAGGAGTGGGCAACATGCGGCCCACATGGCCTGTCAGGGTAATCTGCTGGCGGGCCGCGAGACAGTTTGTTTACATTGATCGCCTGCAGGCACAGCTGCCCGCAACTCCCAGTGGCCACGGTTCACTGTTCTCGGCCAACGGAAGCTGCGGGAAGTGGCGGCCAGCATGTCCCTGGGAACTGCGGGTGGCTGTGGCTGCGGACAGACAATGTAAACAAACTGTCTTGGAGCCCGCCAGCAGATTACCCTGACAGGCCACAGCTTGCCCACCACTGCTATAGAGCATTCTGTTTATGTATTGCTTGCTTTACATGTGGTTTTGTACAGTTGATGCACCCTTTTCTTTAAACTTTTGCCTTAAATTTTAAGTACTGGAGAAGAAAAAAAAAGTGATATTATTGACAACATTAACTATCCCCTACACATAGGGCATATTTCTGACACCCTCCCGCATCCTCCGCTCCATGCTGATATAAATGAGTAACTCCAGTGAAATCAATGGTGTCACACCATGTCAAACAGGTGCAAATCTGATCAGAATCAGACATCTCCTGTTCAGATGGTAGTCACTGAGCCGAGGTGCCATGCTGCGTGAGACAATTTTGCACAAGAAGCAACTGGCTGTGTGATAAACTCTACAGATGGTGGTGTGGCCATCTTTGGGGTTGTCCGTATGCCTACTGATGTACTGTCATCCTGTAGGCAACAGTAATATCTCCCTGTGACTCACCTTGGATTCTGCAAAATATCTTGCACTGATCCTTGAATATTTATGCACATCACAGATATATTTGAAAAATTAAAGGTAGTTGGTTTGAAGTACTGTATGAAAAGAGCCAGAGATTCTTTGAATAGGGCACTGAAATGGAATTCAGGATACCACAGTTTTCTTCCCTGGGGGGCATGGATCAGCATATATGTTGCACTCCCTGTCAGTACCCAACCCAAAATTCAGTCATGAATCCTGGTCATATTTCACCTGAGGCACATTGCACATACACTAAGAAGAAGTTCTCTTCCCAACTCTGTCACTGGCCATCTATGTGACCTGGAGCAAATTACTTTGTCTTGTCTATTTAGATTGTAAGATCTAAAGCAAAGGCTATATTTTACTATATGTCTGGACAGCGTCTAACACAATGGGACTTATAGATGCTACTCTAATATTACTACTAGGGCTGTCAAGTGATTAAAAGATTTATTGCGATTAATCGCACCAACAATAATAGAATACCATTTATTTAAATATTTGTAGATGTTTTCTACATCTTCAGATATATTGATTTCAATTACAACACAGAATACAAAGTGTACAGTGCTCACCTTATATTTCTTTTTTATTACAAATATTTGAACTGTAAAAAACAAAAGAAATAGTATTTTTCAATTCCCTAATACAAGTACTGTAATGCAATCTCTTTATAATGAAAGTTGAACTTAGAAATATAGAATTATGTACAAAAAATAACTGCATTCAAAAATAAAACAATGTAAAACTTTAGCTCCTACAAGTCCACTCAGTCCTATTTCTTGTTCAGCCAATTGCTCAGACAAACAGGTTTGTTTACATTTGCAGGAGATAATACTGCCGGCTTCTTGTGCACGTCACCTGAAAGTGAGAATAGGTTTTCTCATGGCACTATTGTAGCCAGAGTCGCAAGAAAGTTACATGCCAGTTATGTAGATGCAAAAAAAATCTACATTTGTAAGGTGCACTTTCATGATAAAGAGATTGCACTACAGTGAATGAGATGAATTGAAAAATACTGTTTCTTTTGTTTATCATTTTTACAGTTCAAATATTTGTAATAAAAAATAATATAAAGTGAGCAGTGTACACTTTGTATTCTGTGTTGTAATTGAAATCAATGCATTTGAACATGTAGAAAAACATCCAAAAATATTTAATACATTTCAAATGGTATTCTATTGTTTAACAATGTGATTAAAACTGTGATTAATCACAATTAATTTTTTTTAATCATGATTAATTTTTTTGAGTTAATCGCATGAGTTAACTACGATTAATTGACAGACTTAATTACTACCATTAGTATATATTAGTACATATTATATGGCTTTGGCATAATTTTTATTATTTATTTATATTACTATCAAACTGTAGGAACTAGGAACTGTAATCATGGAGCAGGATCCTATATGATGGTATGATTTTCTTTTTACCCACACCAAGATAATCTTCTTTTCAACAAAATGTAGTCTTTTAAGAGGTAAGACTTTAAACTTTACTCTTGTGTTTTAACTGAGAACAGTTAATAGAAAACGGAATTAGATTTTATCAGAAAATGCCCCTTTTTCTATGAATGGTAGAGCTCTGATTTTTCTCAGCTGCTAGGAACAGCTCAGAGTTAGCCAGCATGCACAAGCTGATGAACAGATGTAGAAAAGACAAGTGCTGGATCTTGTCGACCCACCAAACAGCAGTTGCAAACATTGCAGTCTGCTCTATTCTCTTAGGATTGTAGTGCCGCCATGAGCAGCGAACTTTTCCACGCTCCAAGGCATTCCTGGACTTCAGATTCTAGTTAGGTGAAAAATGGTAACGATTTTTATGTCAAAATAATGTTCATTCCACAAGTTAAAAAGGGGAATGAGTTATAGTTCGTTCATAATTGTTCATACATATTTTTATTGAACATTTTCAGTTTTTGCCTTTTGTTTTATTTTTCATCCCTTCCTCCCCTTTCACTCCATTTTTTTCTTAGATTCCAAGGTCAGAAGGAACCTGTGATAACCTAGTCTGACCTCCTGTATAACACAGGTTATAGAACTTCCCAAAAATAATTCCTAGAGCATGTTTGTTAGAAAAACATCCAGTCTTGATGTAGAAGTTGTCAGTGATGGAGAATCCACCATGACCCTTGAAAGTTGTTCCAATGGTTAATTACTTTCACTGTTAAAAATCAAGTATCAGAGTGGTAGCCATGTTAGTCTGGATCTGTAAAAAGCAACAAAGAGTCCTGTGGCACCTTATAGACTAACAGATGTATTGGAGCATAAGCTTTCGTAGGTGAATACCCACTTCGTCAGATGCATGTAGTAGAAGTTTCCAGATTCTTGCCTGCATATTTATACCTGCCTCTGGAAACTTCCACTATATGCCACAGGACTCTTTGTCACTTTTTACTGTTAAAAATGTATGCCTTATTTCCAGACTGAATTCGTCTAGCTTCAGCTTCTTGCCATTGGATCATGTTATACCTTTGCTAGATTGACACACCCATTATTAAATCATGCCCTTCCATTTTCTTCTTTTTCTACACTCACCATTCCCCACCCCCTTTTTTTTCTATAGTAGAAAGAAGGCAGGGGAGGGAAATGGAGGAAAAAGGACAGAAATATAAAATCTGCAAATTTATTTTTTTTGTTGTCTGTAGGGTTTGGTTGAAACAAATTATTTATTTTTTAAATCCAAATTCTCCTGAAATTTTTCATTTTCAATTTTGTTTTGTTTATTTTTTATTAAAATTTTTTAACTAGCTCAAATTCAGAATTGTGGAGATTTAATTTGTGGAAAGGATGTATTGGGGAGTCATGTGTCTGCATGAGCTGAGTGACTACTCTTTGCTAGCACAAAATGATGGCTTTCTGAAAAGATGTGCCCATATGTTAACATGCAGAACCAAGAAAACTTTAATGAGGCTGGAAGACGTTTCCTGATAGAAGAACAGCTGGGAATAATAATGATTTAAAAAAATACACCAGAGAATTGTTGGGTGCTTAGTGCCTGATTATACAAATGATGATATACACCCATCTCAAATAATTTCTCACAAGCTCCTATAATTAGGGATTCAATACATAGAGTCTGCATATGCCAACCAAGCTACAAGATAATGGAAAATAGTTGTAAATTAATTGCATTATTCATCACCAATATCAGTTTTATCATGGACAATAAAATTCTTATAGCCATTCATTTCTCACCAATGTGTTGTTTATAAATAGAAGGGCATCTCTAACTAATAAAGACAGGCCATAGTGAATATGTGAATATGGAGAATGGATTTGAAAACAGACTATGAGTCAGTTGCAGGAACATCTGGAGGGATGGGGTTCTATACAGAGGATGGGGTTTTGATGATGGGCAACAAAGGTTTTTTAACTTGGTATCTCAATCCTAACTAATAGGACTAACAAACCAGCAAATAAAGATCTTATAGCCCATCCTGGGCTATAAGGATGAGAAAAAGCAAAGCAAAGTTATGAGAAGGGTCAAAGTCTCAGAGTCCATTCTAAATTCAATAATCAAAATTTCAAAACATGTTGAAGCCTTACAAGACACCACTGGAGGGAAAGGAAAAACAGTGTTCTGTGATAGTTTAGAACAGGCAACTTGCACCATTTTGACCAAACTGAGGCTGGTGAACTCATCTATAGTATATTACCAAGGATATGCAATAATTAAAGTATCTACCTTTATAAATAACAATCACATTCTTATATATAACAAGACAGGAGAATCTAATTTCATGCACTAACTAAAATGGAAGCAGCTGGGTCTGTTGTGCATACAGTGTATAAGACAGCCAAACTTTCTCCAGTCTTTTTCTAGATGGGTTAAGAAAAATGTGAACTATCAAAATTTGCACCTTTGCCAGTCCCTGCAAGAAAAAAATTGACTTTTGATGAAGTATGAGGAGTCCTAAGAAGAGTAAATTCTTCCCAAGAGTACTGGCCTGCAGTCTGCTTTTTAAAACCAAAACAAATTGGCATCTATTGTTCAGTCCATCCCAACTGACTTCTGAACCCTAACTTTGGATCCCAGAAGTATTAAAGAAGATCAATATCTCTTATTTGTATTAATGTTTTAATTAAATTCATTTTAATATTGTCTTCCAACAAATTATCTGAGTAATATCAGTAGAACTTAATTATGTCATCCTGAGATATTTTAATGGAGAGTGGCAGAGATTTCCCCCCCTTTTTATTAATCTTGCACAGTTGCAAACATTGACCAAAGAGTTAAGATTTCATGAAATAGAATGAATTGCAAACATCCATATATCCCACTAGCCACTTTTTTATTGGAGTGCTTATGGAAACTTACACTGGAAAGCCTACAAAGTGTTTCAAGACAGTTTTGTATTAAAGGCTATTAAAATGCTAGAGAAAGAATATGTGTAATATGACTTCCTCAGGATTGACATTTGCAAATTATGGTTCTAAAGAACTGCACTGGAATCAGCCTTTCATAAATCCTTCTCTATATTAATTTTGGGGGGTAAAAATTGGCAGTTCATACATGTCTGTTTTTAGTAAGATGCTGACAAAATGTGACTATATTTGATTAATGTGAGAATGTTTGATAGGTTAATTACTATACTCATAATTGTTGACTGCTTGAAAACAAGTAATTAAGTCACTAATTCATAAAATACTTCTAATTATATTTAACATTTTTAATTTTTGTTTCAATACCTAGATATATAGATTGTCTTTGGGATTTTTTTGAATACGCAGGTATGCTTAGAGAGGTTATTATGAATGAAGAAGAACATATTATTTTAGTAAAAACAATGTGCTTTTATTCTATCCCACCAATAGACAAATAACCTATTAAAAATAAAACACCAAAAAGCTTTCATGGAAGATGGTTTTTAAGGCACAAAACAAACTATTATAGTAAGATAAAATGCCAGAGGATTTACTGTCATGGCTCAACAGACATTTATAGATTTACAGTCATAGCTTTTTTTTAAAACCAATAAGCATTTGTTAAGGTAGCCAATGAACAATCTAAGCTAGGTATGTTATGGAAAGACAAAGTGAACCACATTTCATTTTTGTAATGGGCCAGCACTGTTAAATTATGTGAAGGCTTCAAATGGAATTCAGTATTCCAGTGAATAATAGTCTGCTGTTTGAAAATAGAGTCGATTTCAGCTAGCCACTAACGGAGGTGAAATCCTGATCTCACTGTAAGCAATGGGAGTTTTGCCACTGAAGACATCAAGAGATGGAGAATCCTCCACTTCCCTTGGTAATTTGTTCCAGAGGTTAATCACGCTCACTATTAAAAAATGGTGTCTTATTTCTAATTTGAATTTGTCTGGCGTCAGCTTGCAACCGTTGGTTCATATTCTGCCTTTCCCCACTAGATTAAAGAGCCCTTTTACAATCTTTTTCTTCCTAAGGAGATGCCTATACGCTGTAATCATGCCCCTCTCAATCTTCTTTTTCATAAACTAAATAGATTGAGCTCTTTACGTCTTTCACTGCAGTGCAATTTCTCCAGCCCTTGAATCATTTCTGCTGCTCTTTCTTGTACCCTCTCTAATTTTTAAACATTCCTTTAAAAATATGTATATCAGAATTGTATGCAATATTCCACTGTCAGTCTCACCAATGCCTTATGTAGAAGAAGTATCACTTTCATACCTCTAACTGCTACTGCCTTCTTTATACATGCAGAGATCACATTAGCCCTTTCTGTGACAGTGTCACATTGGGAGATCTTGTTCAATTGCATGTCCACTATAATCCCCCAAATCCTTTCCAGAGTCATTACTTTTTGGAATACAGTCCCCCTTTTTAAAGTATGGCCTGAATTTACTCCCAGATCATTGATGAAAATATTGAATAGTGTCATGCCCAGAACTGATTCCTGTGAAACCCCACTAGAAACACCCCCCTTCAATTGTGATTCTTCCTTGACTACTACTTTTTGAGCTTTGTCAGTTAGCCAGTTCTTAAGTCACTTCACATATGGTTTATTGATGTTTTATAGTGCTACTTTTAAAAAAATCAGAATATCAAGTGCTACTAAGTCAAATACTTTACAAAAGTCTAAATTTATTATAGCTAAGCAGTTATCTTTTTCAACCAAACTTGAAAATTCATCAAAGAATGAAATCAGGTGTGTTTGACAAGACCTATTTCCCCTAAAACCATGTTGCCTGGCATTAATTATTTTTGTAATCTTTACTTCATTATCAGTTGAATCCTGTATCAACTTTTCCATTGTTTTGCCCCAGATTACTGGGTCTTGTATTTTTTGAACACTGGCACAACATTAGCACTCTTCCAGTCTTCTGGAATTTTTCTGATATTCAAAGATTTATTTAAAAATTAATATCAGCAATCCAGAGACCTCCTCAGCCAACTTTTTTTGGATTCTTGGGTGCCAGATAACCAGGGCTATTGATTTAAAAATGTTTATCACTGGTAGATGTTGTTTTACATCCTCCTGGGTTACTAATTAACAAGAAAGTACTTCATTATCCTCATGTGATATGAGTACATCATCCTGCTTCTTTACAAATACAAAAAAGAAATATTTATTGAACATTTTTGCCTTTTCACATAATTATTAACAGTTTTACCATCTTCATCTATTAATGGGCCTGTATCATTGTTAGGATTTCCTTTGTTTCTAATATACTTCTTAGCCCTGCCAGTAATGGAGTTCTCCCTGGGGTCTTTAGCTTCCCTTATCAATGTTCCATGCTTTATAACTGTTAATTTATATCAATTTCTGTCTATTTCCTTCTTTTAACATTTGTCTATATATTGCTTATTTATTTCTAATTGTTGCCTTCAACATTGAAAGAGGCTAAGTTATAACCAGAATTGTCTTCCTTCTTGATTGTCAAATTGTGCTTTTTTGGCCATCCAATAAACTCTATGTAAAGAAGTCCCTATTTTCAATCAAAAATTTCCTTCTAAATTTTTACTTCCAATCAATTTTGCTCATAATTTTCCTCAGCTTTGCAAAATTAGCCTTTTAAAAATACTAAGTATATGTATACTTAGTAGATCTACTTCAGCTGTTAAACATTGCATCTACAGAGAACAGTGTGTACCATAGGGTTACTAAATACATGGCAACCTCTGGATCTGCATCTCCTTGGATCAGTCATGCCAATAAAAGTGTGTACTTTAATGTTGAAGCTGGAATCAGTGTATTGGTATTAAAAGGTGAATGAGGAAAATGAACGGTGAAATTCACTGTAGTGCATAGGGCTTTTATAGAGCCCTATGGACAATATAAGCCCCACATAAACTTTGTTAAATCTTCATCCTACTGAAATCAATGGCAAAACATCTACAGTTTCCAGTGGGATCAAGGCTTTGATCCTAAGGGCTTAAATTGATATGCAAAGCTAGGCATGGTCTTGCTGCACTGGTTTGGATTTTACTAGCAGCAGCAGCAGCAGAATAAAAAATGGCTTTGACATATTAAAATACCTAGTGTGACAAAGTCAGATTGGACAGCTATAAGAGTGTGGTGGAAGGGAGGTGTATCAGCCCTAGGCTAGTAAAGGCCCTTTTCCCTATGAGCAGAAAAGAGGTTACTTCAGGTAAATTAGGGATACCTAAATCCAAATAAGGGCTGCCTGAGTCCTTTAAACCTCCCTCCCCCTTTCTGGGGAGGAAGAAGGGGGAGAGATGAGAGACACGCGTAGTAGGGCTAGTGGCAGTGGGGAGAAAAGGCATCTTCTGTGTGGAAGGCTGCTCCCCTCCCTACGGGGAAAGCAACTAAGCTGAGTGACTGTGAGGAAGGATTGGCACCCAAAAGCTAGCATAACAAGGCAACACTCCAGAGAGGGACAGGGAAAGGTATTCCCTTCTTGTGTTATGAATTTGTTTCTTTTGTTTGGCTGAAGAGTAATATTTAGTTTACCCTGTGGCCAACCTTGTAATATTGAAAAATAAACCCAGGTGAGGAATAAAAACTCCTGAGTGGGACTGATTTATTCCAGCCCCCAGCCAGAGGGGGAAACACTGAGCCTGATGAGGTGAAGGAGGTGCCTTGCCTCTCTAGGTGATGTAAACAAAGGGAATCTATTTTCTTGGGACATATTGGTAAAAGGAAAAAGCAAAAGTAATAGTATCCTAGAAATAAGATGTATGATCAAAAATGCAGGTCTTAATTATTAAGCAATAGTAATTTATTTATATCCCCCAGCATAATTAATCAATTTGGAATTTTAAGGTGTAAATTATAAAGGTTAATAAAAACAAGATCCCAATAGTCAAATAAAGACATTATCATTGATAAAACTACTCTTCGGAAATAGCCACTAGGCCACTTGGATGATGCCTTTAAACTAAGCAAGCAGTCACATATACAACTTCTCTGTTCCACTGAAGTCCCCAAGACTGTCCTTTGGAATAACAAACTTTATCACTGTCAATTTTCAAGATTGCACAAATCAAACAATTTGTCCAGGAGGGGGATCTTACAAGGGAAGAAAAACTGTCTGTATCACTGACTAATGGACAGCAATGAAGCAGAGTTCTGCTATGTGCAACTGGTTACTTTCTATCATAAATAGGAATATCCATTGGATCTCCTGAGAAAAGAATAGGGAGAGACTAAAAGGGAAAAAGATTGGGGCAAAACCATTATCATAGCAATTGTCAACAATTTATTATGGTTTGTATCGAGTTGGATTCCTCAGTACTTGTATCCCCACCACTGAGAATCAAATTGCATTTTGAACAGGAGTACTTGTGGCACCTTAGAGACTAACAAATGTATTTGAGCATAAGCTTTCGTGGGCTACATCCCACTTCTTTGGATGCATAGAATGGAACATATATTGAGGAGATATATATACACACACATACAGAGAGCATGAACAGGTGCTTCTCTGAAACCTGTCAAATTGCATTTTGTTTTCCCTTAGTGAACTTGCAAATAGCACCATTTTGGCATTCATTCTGCAGTGATGGGTAACCTACAAATATGACAGATGGATAGCCAAAGATAGCATTAGACCCAGTACAATGCCCATTAATGTCAACGGTGTTCTTTTCACTCACTTCAGTGGGTTTTGAATCATCCCTGAATTTATAGAAATACACAATAAAGAGGGACCAAATAGGCACCAAATATTTCATAACATAGGAGAGCAGATTGTAGCTCAAATCCAAAATTAATAGGTCAGCTGGTTTTAACTAACAGAAAAAGAATTATGAGAAATGTGTTAACTTTTGAAAAGTCCATTTAGATACATCCTAACATATTCAGCACTTTACTTGTGGTGGCTTCATATTCTCATTTGAGATGGGGTAACTCAGTGGTGTTCAGATCCAAATTCAGTTCCAGCATCGGAATCAGAAAGAAGCTGTTCTCAATTCAGTTA
Organism: Trachemys scripta elegans; assembly: GCF_013100865.1. Taxonomy (NCBI): domain Eukaryota; kingdom Metazoa; phylum Chordata; order Testudines; family Emydidae; genus Trachemys; species Trachemys scripta. Next base: position 64,027,136 of record NC_048306.1, on the reverse strand, counting down.
CTAAGGAATCACACAACCATTTTTGCAGTGGTGTAGCTATGTTGGTCCTAGGATATTAGAGAGACCAGGTGGGAGAGGTAATATCTTACATTTGCTCAGGAAGTAGATGTCACTGTAAGAAATAAAACACCCCAGAGACCCATAAGTCTTACTATCTATAAGACCATTACATACAATTCCAAATATGCCAAACAGCTCTGCACACAAGAAATTGGTCCAATGAAAGACATTAGCTCACCTACCTTGTCTCACAAAAGTTTCCGTGATGTGTTTCTGTGAAGTTTTGGTGGCCCCCCACTATCAGCAGAAAGTGTGTGTGAAATGAGGAAATGGCTGGAGGAAGGCAAATTACATCTCACTGGAAGATCCCCATTCAATTGTGAGGTGTGGAGCCCAGACTGGATAGCAGCCACAACGCAGAAACTAGAGGCGTGGTTAGCTAGCACCCTCTAAAGAACTAAGCAGGGACTGGGTGCCTGTGAATCTCTTCCTAGAAGTAAGCAATGATAAGTGGGGAGTAGAGTGAGGACTGGCCAGGGCTGGGACCATGGGTGCTTCTGAACCATGGAAATAGAAATTAGCCACTTTAAAATTTGGATATAAAATCAGGAAGATGGATCTCAATCTATAATCCCAGTTCTGAATGCTTGAAAAGTTTGAGGATGTTCAGTTCCAAGTTTCCAGTTCATACCCATCTCTAATCACCACTGCCAAACTATTGCAGAGCTTTGACTTTTCTAGGTTAATGGCAGGTTTAATGTATAGTAGATATTTGGGGATCTGCTTCAGTGTCTCCAAAGCTACTAAAACTGGAACAGAAGCACACATGCACTTGGGGACAAATGTATTCTTGATATAAAACCACCACAATATCTCTTTCACCTGTTCATGAGGTCTGGAGTGCTTGCTTTTTTTTCTTGTTGCCTGTTCAGAATTGTTCCATGTGATCTTTATATGCTTTCCATTACTTCTTATTTTGCCTAGTACAGCTTTAAAACCAATGTTGTCCCTTTACAAGTGAGGTAAACAAAAATGACAAAACAGCATCCAGTAAGCTGAAATATTATACTTTATACAACTGTATTCATTTCTACTAGAGTTGGTTGATTAATATTTGCCACAAACAAAATTTAGAAAAAGTTGACTATTTTTGGCTTTGTTTCATTATCTGTAAATATCTTTGATGTTTGAAGATATAACAAGTGAATAAATGTCACTTTATGGATTATTTGCAAAATATCCAGTTTTGTTGTTCATATTCAGGCTTTAAAATTGCTCACACATGTATTCTACTAGTTAGACTGTATTTATTTGACTTTTTGTTATGAAGACCAGTTACTAATCTTTGCAAATTTATGAACCAAAGCCCTAGTATATTCACTGTTTCCCTCCTAATATTCAAACAACTACCTCTGTGAATATTATCTTGTATCATTCTGCCTTCATCTCTCCCCTCCCCACCCCCATGTAATAAAGTTTGACACACAGGAGCACTGGAAACATACTACTCTTTATTTCCTGGCCTCAGTCACATGGTATGTGTCAAGGTTTAATATCCTTGTCACATAGCAAAAGGTTATATCCCAGGATATGTGCCAGGGTTGCAAAAGGCTATGATCCTGTCATATTGCAAAATGTTATACTCCTTACAAAAGATTATATCTCTGTCTTACAAGACAAGAAAAAACTGATTGTATTACTGACTAATGGACAGCAATTCAACAGAGTTCTGTGCAACTGGTTACCTTCTGTCATAAGTGGGTATGTCCATGGAGCCTGTCACTGAGAAACTTGTGATGAGAGAATAAAAATGACAAAGGAAGGAAAGTCACTTCCCAATAATGAAGCTGTTGACTCCAGTGGCTACTGTTACAGCGTTGCCTTTAAAAAAAATTAAATGAAAACAAATCATACTATATGTAACGTCAAGAGCAATCATAATCTAATAAAGCCAATTGATAAAAATTCACAAATAGTGACTTCTCGGATGAGTGCTAGGGAAGTTACCTGAATGCCCTTAAGAGGTGAAAAGATTATTTTGTCTTAGATACCCCATTGGCTTTCTGATCACATTTACTTATTCCCCAGACAATTCCTTTCTGCTGCTGTCTGCCCAGCTGCTGAGAAGAATCTGTCACCTAGGGTCTGTATATGCTGCTCTTGGTGTTTTGCATTGCTAGAGACTGGCTGGTGGACAGTTGTTTCTGTTAGTGCCACTCTGAATGGCCTCAAGAAACAGAGAGCCAGTGTCCTCTTTGGTTGTGTTTCTCTTTTGTTTTCTTTTTATTATATGGATGATCATGGCACTAGACATTGGAATGCATGGTTTAGCTGTTAATATACAAGCCTGCCACCATTTTCTGTATAAAATCTGCCATTCTCTACACTTGTAAAGGGAGTAATTGATTAGCATTCTTGTCATAGCATTACTTCTGTTCTAGTTTCCTAGCATGTTGCCTTTTCCTACCTACTTCAGGATTAATTTTCTTAAAAAGCTCATTAGGTGTGGACACCAAGATTTTTGCCTTTCTGTCAATAAATCAGCTTCCTGCAATTTGATTGTCTGATTGAGGGAGTGGGAAAGTAAGATCCTGTGACATTTCAGCTTTAGATGGGTAGTAAGATGAATTATATTTAGACCTCAGAAAATTCCTCTTGGAAAATGTTAAGGAGATGGGAAACTCTTTCCAGACATAGACCTGTTTATTGACTAGGACAGAGGTTCTCAAACTGGGGGGCATGAGAAGGTTTTTTTGTGGGGGACATACTGCATACATTTTACTCACAGCAATGAATAACAAGCAAAGTTGATTCCTCCAGATATATCAGGCACTGTACATTTTACTCTAGATGGCGCTGTGCATTTTGACTTTTCTGTTAAGCATACATAGCATTATACAAAGTTGTTGCCATCTGTATGTTAATCCGTTTGCTACAATGCTGTCTGCACATTTAATTGTTAGCACTGACCTCAGTCACAGTTTTGCTTCTATTACAATGGATGGTTGGCTCTGTTTGAATTGGCCTTACTGTTTTTAATATTTAGTTAGAGTTGCATGTTGATTTTTTTTATTGGTATATGTACTTGTGTGGCGGGAGGGGAGGGACATAAATGACTACAGTCACAAAGAAGCAGGGGATGATTAAATAAATTTGAGAACCACTGGTCTAGGAGTTGTGGGTATGCAGTTCATATGAGATTATTTATTATTTGTGTTGCAGTAGCAGCTAGGAGCCTCAGTCATGGACCAGAACTTCACTGTGCTAGTTGTTGTACAGACACAGAACAAAAAGAAGGGCTCTACACAATAACTGACAGTAGTTGAAAATTATCTGGTGGTTGATTTCTTCAAAGTTTTAACAGAGATAAACATAAGAATGGCCCTACCAAAGGTCCATCTAGCCCAATATCCTGTCTTCTGACAGTGGCCAGTGCCAGGTGCCCCAGAGGGAATGAACAGAACAAGTAATCATCAAGTGATCCATCCCCAGTCACTCATTCCCAGCTTGTGGCAAATTCCCAGAGGTGAGTACTTCTGACTGCAGTATTTAAATCACTGGTTTTATATTTAAATTTCTTCATGAGATGTGGGCTAATTAAAGAGGATTTTTAAATATTTGGCCCACTAGCTTGTGATGGAACTCAGCATTTTATTATCACCCTATTTAGTTTGATAGTGCAGAGGGTCACTTTTCAATATTCTAGCAGAGGAAGGATTTTGTTTCCATTTGGACTCTTTGCAGACAGCTGAAGTACAAAGACGAAATTTTTGAGGCATATCTTTCTGACCACAAGGTGCCACCGTAGCTCTAGTGGAGTAACAGAGCTAGAGCAGCTGAAAATGTGTCACACAGAAGATTAGTCTGAATCTGAGCTATTTCAACCTAGTTTTTAAGCTCTAATGTTTATACACTGATATGTTATAATCACATAATAATAATTTGTTATCTTTCAGAGTTCCAAAGGACATGTAATCTATTTGAATTAGGCAAGGCTTTTTCTTCAAAGCGGTCCCCAATGAACTAACAATTTTTTATTCTCTCAGAAACTAATCCTCTGTATTTTAGCATCTGTCATGTAGCTTAGCCCAGGTCTGCACAAAGCGTTTATACACTGACCACAGGAACAGCTAGGCATTTCAATTAAATGTGATTATATACTTGCTGTGAAGTGGCTGTGGCAAATAATAATTGTAGTCCTATACATTTGATCGTATTACACACAGATTGTAGCCGCTAGAATTAGGTGAACTTGCTAGAGTATTGTCTGGCTGTTCGTTAGTGTTATGAGATACAAATAGTGGGCCAAATTACACCAGCACAAGCCCAAAGAAGTCAATAGGATTGTACAGGAATACCTGACAGCTGAATGTGGTACAGTGTATTCAGTTTCTCTGAGGCTCACTTCTGATCTGGGGAGACCCTACTGAAGTTAATGAAGTTATTTGGGGTTTACACCTGTATAACCGAGAACAGAATTTGGCCTACATGGGGTGATTTAAATCAATAAAGGATGGGGAATACAGAAAAGCAGAAAACCCTGGTAGGACTACATATTTAAGAATGGGGAAGAAGTGGATGGGTGTTTCTAAAGATCCTGTTTCAGCTTATTGATTATTTGCTTTTGGGAATGCAGTTTCAATTCTTGTGTGCAAAAAATGGGGTATAATTCCATCTTAAATCCTTAGGAATACAAAGAGACAGACTAAAAACTAAGCAATAGAGAACTTCTTCACACAAGTAGTTCCAGGTCTGCATAACTTGCTGGTTCCTATATTATTGGTAGGTCAGTAGTTGAGATGGTAGAACAGATTAACCCAGAATGGCATGTGGACTGTTCTGACATCCCTGGAAATCAAAATGGAGGAAATCTGTTCTAAAATAAAGAAAATGGATGATCACTTAGAAAAAGTGAAGGCCATGCTTGATAATATACCAGTCTGACCAGAAAGTGACTTAACAGGCTTGCTAGCATATCACTGCCTGACATATCTGGAAACTCACGAACTCCCTCCCAGTAAATAGAGAACATTCTTGATTCCCTTTAAATAATTAATACTTCTATATATTCCGTTAGTGCAGAAAAGTACCAATCAGGATTGAGACCCAGTGAACATACACATAGGGAAAGACAGCTAGAAAAGAAAGTGGGGTAGACAAAGTGGGATACAAAGCCAGGTGAGCCAAGTGATTGGGGCAATCATTGACATGTTTCATTAGTTCCATGTGTTTTGGGTTTTTTTTTTTTTTTTGGTTGTTAAATATAAGTTGTCTCCAGCTACTTAGCTAAGTAGCCATTGCTATTGCCTGTATATAGCTAGTTAGTTAGTTTAGTTAGTTAGCTAGCTAGTTAGTTTATAGGTAAGGTACCAGTAGAAGATTATGTGCATAGTTCCCAGGTTTTGTAGGACCAATACAACTTATTGAGCACTATCATTGTCTTCTTCTGGAAGGCTGTGAAGTCCTGGGCATGTCAAAGTCAAAGGAGATCAGAATCCAACAGCACAACGTTCCCCTCCCTCCCCCCACAGTAGCACCTCCTACCACCTCTTATCCTGGTTTTGTTACCTCAATTGCTAAATTTATTGTTAAAGAAAATCCCATTGACTCTGAAAGGGCATCTTGAAGTGTTATGAAGAGAAATATTAAGGACAATCAGGTGGGAAGTGTGATCCTGATCGCCACTTCTGACCAATAGGCCACAAGGATCTAATGCACACAGGCCAATTGATTAAAGCAACGTTTTCCCACAGGCACCTTGCCAAGAGAGAGGAACTTGCTGTTTAGAGAAATAATTTGATGATAAAGGTCTCAAGGCATTTATCCCAGGAACAGCAAAATTGAGAATTGGCAAAAACAGAAGCACTGATTCTCCTGGGTCACACTCCTGGGAGCAACATAAAGAAGAACAAACTGGCTGGACTTTTCAGACACTAAAGATAATGGCAACACTTAGTTTGAAGTGTTGCCATAGGTCTTATCTAATGACACCAACCTTTTTCTTTCTGATCATGCTACAGTGGTCTTGAACAGTTATATATCAAAGTAATCTTATGTGTAGTATTTGACATGGTTTGAATAACTCTCACATTCAAATTGAATAAAGCTATGGCTCTGTTTCTGTTATATACCATGGCCTTCTTACAGGCCAATACTGTATTGGTAGAAGCTGTGTGAAAATGAAATAAAAAAATGGGGTTTTTCTTTATTTAAATGTGATTTGGGAAATCTGCAGCAGCTTGACGAAAAGGCTAACCCTTCTCTAACCCAGCCTCACTGTTGTTTGGGCCTGGACTCTCCGGTTTGCATGAGGCACAGATCCTGGCTGCACGTGGCCAGAGGAGAATCTGACTTGCACAAAGGAACTCTTCAGAGGCCTAAGTCTGATAAAGGTAGCAGAGGTGGCTCCTGTACCATCTGCCCTAGCTTCAGGGCAGGTGGTCTGAGGATGTGGCAGAGCTATGCTAATTCTCCACTGGAATTATCCTAATTAGATCAATGACATAAGTTAGGGCAGTACCCAAATGCTCTTACTAATGTTGGGACAAGGTGAAACAGGAATGAGGAGTTCCAACTGTCTTGGCAAGCACCCCAATCCATTGCTGTGAGTAGAGCTCTAGTGTTAGGCAGAATTGAGCCCCTGGAATTTTTAATTCCTTTTGTCTTTTAGGGAGGGATTTTTCTTTGTTATAGGAGCTCAGTGTTATTGAATTGGATTCACCCTATAGGGCAGGAAACTCTACAGGAGAGCTGAAATGTTAAAGGTTGTGGTTTGTACATGGCTCCTGTTCATCTCACATGCAGAACAGGACAGTATTGGTATTGACTCTTTCTGGGCTCTTGCTGTATTGAGGGAGAGGTTCTGGAGTTAATTTGCTGACAGAGTGAGGCCCTGGACCTTCTTCTTTGTAGTCTAGTTGGTGCCAGTAAAGTCTGTGACTGCAAAAGGGAGGCTGACTTTCTGAAAAGTGAAGGTTCCTTGTGTTACAGAGAGGCATGGTTAGATGGTTTGAGGTACTAACAAGGAACAAGTGCCTGATTTCTAATCCTGGGTTTAATGCCTGTCTCAAAGGGGGATTAATGAATAGGAACATAGGATCAAACCTGCGGTCTTGTCTCAGATATTGGCAAGTATCAGATACTTCAGGGGAAGATGCACATAACTCTGTAGTAGACAGTTATGAAATAACCTACTCACAGGGAAAGTTTCTATCCTGACCTTGATTGCTTAAAGGTTGGCCTATGCCTGGGAGCATGAAAACCTATATCCTTTTGAAAGCTTATTTATTTTTGTTTGGTTTTTAATTCTTGCTGTTATAGCTCTGGCTGTGTTATCCATCTAAATGTCCAGTTGTCATAGGGCTGCCCCAGCTGGCCCTCTCTCTTACTGAAAGCCATGCCATGACAGGTGAGCCTACCTCAGTTTCCTCTTCCCAAGTCCCCAGTAACGCCATTTGAGGTTCTGTAGGTTAAATAACAACCCTCCTTGGGGGAGATTTATTACAAAAACATTGTGCAAATAGCCTAAAACACATAGTCTTTGTATCACCCTAGTGCAAGCAGGCATTAAAATCCAAAGGTATCACATCACTCAATGCCCCATGTACCAAACACCAGTGCCTTTTGCCACACCCAGTCTCTTTGTGAGTCCCTCTGCCAGCTCAGCCTCCCCTCCCCCACCCCCCGCCCTGACCAGCGCTTCCAGCTGGAGTGTAATCCCACTCTTCATAAGAACTATAAGAATGGCCATACAAGGTCAGATCAATGGTCCATCTAGCCCAGTATCCCGTCTTCTCACAGTGACCAGTGTCAGGTACTTCAGAGGGAATGAACAGAATAGGGCAATTATCAAGTAATCCATCTCTTCTTGTCCACTCCCAACTTCAGGCAACAGAGGGTAGGGACACTCAGAGCATGATGTTCTATCCCTGGCCATTTTGGCTAATAGTCATTGATGGATCTATCCTCTATGAATTTATCTATTTCTTTTTTGACTCTTGTTATCATTTAGCTTTCACAATATCCCCTGGCAACGAGTTCCACAGGTTGACTGTGCATTGTGTGAAGAAGTACTTCCTTCTGTTTGTTTTATACCCGCTGCCTATTAATTTCACTGAGTGACCCCTGATTCTTGTGCTATATGAAGGAGTAAATAACATCTCTATATTTACTTTCTCCATTCCAGTTAAGATTTTATAGACCTCTATCATATCCCCTCTTAGTCATCTGTTTTGCAAGCTGAAAAATCCCAGTCTTTTTAATCTTTCCTCCTATGGAAGCTGTTCCATATTCTTAATAATTTTTGTTGCCCTTCTCTGTACCTTTTCCAATTCTAATATGTCTTCCCAGTGGGAATCACCACAGCCGCTCTGCTGGGAAATCATCTTTGAGTGTCCCTCATTCCCCTGACTCTCTTGCTCTTCCTCTGAGTCCAGTTCTCTGGCCCTGGAGATGTCAGTGGGTAAGCTCCCCTACTGCCCTTTCAGTCAGCCAGCAGTCACCCCTTTGCTGCTCTCTTGCCTTAAGCCCTCTTCAGTCCTGGCTCTATGGCTTTGGGATGCCAACCAGTTCTCTGCTACTCTCTTGCTTTCATCCTTCTGCCAGCAACCCTTCGCCAACTGAGTCAATCTGTGCTCGATGGCAGCTCCTACTCACCTCTCTGACCTCTAGGGCCCAGGTGCACTCTTAACCCCAACTGGAGTGAAATGATGAAGGCTGGGTACAGTGGCCCTGCTCCCATGCACAGGGCCTGTCTCACCCTGAGACCAATCCTTTTTGGGATCTTGCTTTCTTTGAATAAATCTATATGAAGTGCAGCTAGATATTGAGGCAGGTAACTGCTACACCTGTTTTCCAAACCTAACTGCCTGTTTGTGTAGGCAGATGTGGGATTTGCACATATAATCTGAATAGATACTTTTAAAATTGGCACATTGCAGATCAATCACTTGCCAGTTTAATTTGTATTTGTTTATTTTTAAATATACACTGTTTTGGAATTTCAGCAGGGAGAGAGAGAAAAGCATCTAAAATCCAATAATTTAGCTTTCTGCTATTTGGCTTGTCATTTTCTAAAATAGCTGAACCATAATTTAAATTTTCAGAAAGAATTTGCATCTGAGCTAAGTAGCCATTGTTAAAATTCAGCCTGGAGGAACTTTTTATGGCCAAATTATAAATCGGCGGAAAATAGATTTTCTAATGAAAATACTGATTCAACCTTCAAGGATGCTAGTGCTACTGTACTTTGATATTCCATATAATAACATAATGAACCATAGATGCCAAGTTTCTTAAAGCATTTATTGAAGGAACATTTTATACTCTGGACATCCTAGGATTTATTATCACCACTGAGCTGAAAGTGACTTTGATAAAGCTTTGACTAAAGACTTTTCTACTGTAAGTAGTAGAAACTCACAGCTATAGTCCACAAAAAACATTAGTGCTGTGAAGTTCAGATCCAGACCTGAAGTTGGCCCAGCTGTAGGGGAGTTTGGATGAGGGCCCCTCTCTAATTAATTCCAAATTTGTCCAATGAAACCTGGGCCATCTGCTTTTTCATTTTGTTCAATTGCCTCTCTAGGATGTAACATTGCATTTGTTGTCTGTATAAACAATGCAGTCTCTATACCCATACAAATTTTAGTCTTTTTGTTGAGACTAGTAACAAGGATGCCAGTCATGGTGGTGGCTTCATGATTAGATACGCCCTCTAGGGATTAGGACAGAAGTCATCAACTGGTCTCACACAGCCCACCATACAATCATCAGATGGCAATAACAGTTAGTTACTACCTTCCTCAGCTTTCTTTGAATTAGTAACTGAGAGATGAAAGTCTCCATATCTTATATCAATCCCATTAGCCATTCAGTTTCCCATCAGATAGCATATTACCTGTGCAACTTATTGAAATAAAGTACTCCTGGGGGAATTCTGTGCCACTGTGCATGTGCAGAATTCATGTCCCCTGCAGAGTCTTTGCTTTCCCACAGAAAAATAACTTCTGACAGAGAAGCAAAGGAAGCTGCATGCCCCTCCCCAGCAGTGTGGGTGTGTCATTTTGTGTGCCCAGAGCAGCCAGTAGAGAGGTAAATGACCATGGGTCTGGGGATGCTCTGGCCAGTGGCTCCTACCCTGTGCCGGGCTCAGCTGCTAGTTCTGGCTGGGCTGGAGATGGGTGAGGATGAAGGCATGATCGGACTGGGTCAGACTCACCCCCAGAAACTTCCCCCAGCTGCAGGAAATTCTGATTCTCCCCTGCTTCCTGCCCCCCATTGCTCCTCAGACATAGGGGAAAGGGTCACTGTCTGGGAAGTGCTCCCCAGATCACCCAACCCTGTGGATCCAGAGCCCCCCTGCACCTAGACCATCCCAAAGCCCCACCTTCCCTGCATCTGGACCCCCCTGTGATCCCCTCCGCCCTGCATCCAGACCACTGGCTCTGCAGCCAGACCATTTCTCACTGAGCCCCTACATTCAGCCCTCCACCCGGATGAGCCCCCCCCACAGCTGGACCACCCTGATGAGCCCCCTGAACTCAGATCCCCATCCTACTGAGACCCAGCCAGCTTCACCCAGACCCTCACCCCACCAAGCCACACTCTTCTCGCACCCAGACCCCGTCGAGCCCCCCACACCCAGACCACCCTGCTGAGCCCCATGCCCCACACCAGACCCCCCACTGAGCCTCAACCACCTTCATCTAGGCTCTCCTGCAGAGTCCCATTGCCCCTGCAACCTGAATCCCCCAATGAACCCCTGTGCACCCAGATTCCCCCCCCCGCACCCAGACCCCCCACTGAGCTGCCTGCACCCAGATTGCCCCAAACAGAATCCTGTCACCCCACACCTGGATCCCTCCACATTAAACCCCTCCACACCTGGATCCGGCCTGGCTGAACCTGCCTACCCCACACTTGGTCTGGGGGCTAGGACTGGGTGTGTATGTGAGACTCTGTCCTTCCCACTTTCTGTCTTTCTGCACATGGCATGAAGAGTCATGACTCCGGGGTGTTTCTAGGGCAGGCCTGGCCCTTGCGCTTTGTCTGGGCTGTGTGCAGTCTCACTGCCGAGTCTATGTCCAAGGGTACAGGAGGGGACGCTGCAGGGTGCTCTCTCACCTCCATGCAGCCAGTGGCTTGTGGTCCCCACTGCCATACTATAGCCGCCACATGTATTTATGGACAAATAAAATATGCAGAATTATGCAGAATTTTAAAAGATGGTATGCAAAAAAAATTTTTTGGTGCAGATTTTTTTTTAACTCAGGAGTAATAAATAGATCATGCAGCTAAAACAAGACTTTTAAAATAAATATTTGTGCCGGTATTTGTTTTCTTTCTGACAGCTGCAGAACACCTTTCCTGATTTTAATAGCGTATGATAATATATAATCTGTCTAGGAGCTATAGGTTGTACCCTATATAGATAAGTGGTTGAACCTCAGAATGATAACTCATGTCAAGATATCAAAGTCATTTCATTTCCTTAAAAATGAAAAGAAGATGTGATTTTAAAAATGTCATGTTTGGGGGATATATGAGCAGGATTCCTGTAATCAGTCATCCAAAATGAATTATATTACTTAGGCTCTAGATGAAGGTAGACAAGCCAAAAATATCTTTTTTATACAATGCCAAGTAGGTTTACACATCTAAGTTGATTTTTTCATATGCACACAAATTGATTTTTGTTTTATATTTTTTTACAGTGTAACTGAGCATCATCATAAAGCACTGCAAAATGGTATAGGGAGGGGACATTTTTTCTCTTATCTATAGCCCTTCAGCCTCATTGAAGTCAATGGAGGCTACACTGGTGTAAATGTGTGCCTAATTTTCCCCAGGTGGGTGCTGTAAGGCTTCCAGTAGAGGATAACTATCAGCTGAGAGAACACACTAATAAAACTGCTTATATTGATCCAGTGGGAATTTTGACATTAACTGCAGTGGGAGCCTGATCAAGCCCTAACTAGGGCTCAGTCCTGAAGTGTAATTAATCTGTGCATTAGGGATGCACACAGTACCATATATGTTAAACTAACCTGCATGGGAGCTTGGCAGCCTGGAAGAATTGTCTTTGCTCGGGTAAATTAAAGTAATCCCTGCTTCCTATATCCACAGTTATCTTTTGTTCTGTGTTTGTACAGCACCTAGCACAATGGAATCCTAGTCCATGACTGCAGCGCCTAGGTGTTACAGGTTACAAATAATAAAAAGAGATACAGTGAGGTGTGTGTACTAGTAGCTACAGTTTGTAACTATAAGGCTGCTCATCGTATACTGCAAAGAGTAGCCATCCCAGGCCATTTTCCCTGTGAGTGAGGGGAAATGGCTGTTACGAAGTTAGTCTCACACACTGTGACTCCTCATACAGACTTTGTAATTATTTCTTTTCTTCCTTAGTTTCCGTTAATCAGTCATGGGCACTTCTTTATCAAAGAGTCCTATAGAGGTGCACAATTCCTAGTTATAACTGATGCCTGGAATATGAGCAACCTCTTTTGTTTTTTTTTTCTTTCAATTGACCTGTTTCAAAAACCCTTTAATATACATAACTCCTCGGTATCAGTGAGTATTACCCTGCTGGAACTCCCAAAGCCCCTGGGTTGGGTCTTGGATCCACCAGAGAAATCTCAGCTCACCTCCCTCACCCCGATTGTTTCTCTCACTCTGGCCTCACTGTGGCGACGCCACCAGGAAAAAATACCCCTATATAAAGAGAATGCTCTGAGGGCATAGGGCTGATGGAGCACAGAAGGGATGGTGGCCAAAGTGTGCTAGTGGAATGGCCCCTAGGTGCCTGTGGAAAGCTACTATTTTCACAGGCTGTTGTACATTGTGCTGGGGCCAGGCCCAATACTAGTAGGTGCAAAGATGATTTAAAACCTCCTTTGTCCACACCCTGTGTCTCTCATGCCACCTGACCTGTACCAGAATCAGGGCCTCTGCTCTGAAGGCATGAAGAAACAGACAGGAAAGGATTAAAGTATGTGGGGTATATGCAGCTGGTCTTGATATCCCATCAGGCACAGCTAAAAGGTGTAAAAGAAGAAGGAAGTGAGTAGCAGTAGCCAGTAATAAGACCATTCATTGAGTATGATGCTGGGCTTTCACTTTAGCATCAAAAACAAATTTGAGAAAGCATGACTCAATCCAAGCTCAGATGTTGAGAATTGCATGTGGTGCCTTCATCATAATGCCACTGTGTGTGCTGCAGAGAGCTGCAGGTGAAATGCGTATTATTTTAAAAATAAAGCTTTTAGACTTAACCTTTTGGGCTAAAGTCATTGGAAACAGTGAAGTTGGAAACACTAAGCTAATATATGATGGATGCTGGGAATTATGTTGTCAACGTGTAAGGAAAAAACTCAAAATGTCTCATGTAAGTAAGATTAAAGCACGGGCAAAGAATCTTACTGAAAAGAGTCACCTAAAAGAGGTTAAAAATCTATAGTTTGGGGAAAATGCATTATAGGCATGAAATCATAAAATGCAATTAAGGGGGAAAGGAGTGTTAAAAGTGCAAGATATCACAAACATATTGATTTGCTATAAGTGGGGAACCTACTGCAAAATGTATACTGACAGCTCCAAAGATGTAAGAACAGGAAGAGTGGGAACAGCAGTCTGCATTCCTTTGCTGGGAAACAAGAAAGCTATAAGGCTAACAAATTTTGTAGCCATTTTGGTGGCTGATACGTGAGGAATTATGCTCCCATTAAATTGGGTCCTAAATGCGCACCTCGCCAGTCTGGTCACCCTGACTGATTGCTTATCACGACTACTGGCGATCAGAAATGGCATTTCAGTTAGTAGAAATGATATACGTTACGAAATATTACTGTTAACAACAGAATGGATGGGATTGGATATAATCTACAGTATGGATATTAAAAGTAATAGCATGGATTTCCGTGCATGTATGGGTAGTGGGAAATAAGCTGGCAGGCAAATTGGCAAAAACTATGTCAAACAGGAGCAAGCTGATCTAGAGATCCCTTTAAGTAAACTGGAGTTTAAAAATCTAGTTAAAAAGGAGTTGAGAGGAATGGCAGGAAATATGGGCAAAAGAAACATAGGGGGAAAAGATTCTATGAAACATGCCCAAGAGTCAAAAATGTTGGTTTACTCCAAGGCCCTGAAGGAAAGAGTGAAATGGCTCTGTTTAGAATTTTAATTGGTCTGTAGCGGGGTGGTCACCCTGCTCCGGCCCTGAAGGGGTTAAAAGCAGCCTTGGAGAGGGCTGCAGCAGGGAAAGGGAGTGAGAACAGCTGTGGGAAGCCGAGTGAGTCGGTGACCACAGCTGTGGCCAAGTTAATCAGGGCCCAGATGGTCCTTATAAGAGGCTGGGGCCAGAAGCTAAACAGAGACAGTCTCTCTCTGGATGTTGAGAGGGATGGGCCTGGCTGCTGGGAGCTGAGCAGGGTACCTAAAGTGGAGCAGGGCTGGGGAAAGGACAGAGGAGCTGGGGAGCTCCAGCCTGGAAAACCCCCAGGCTGCAGGCCTTGTTAAAGGCCAAGAAGGGTACTGGGGTTGTAGAGGGGCAGCCCAAGGGTAGGCAGAGGCAGCAGGTCCAAATCCTCCTTGCCGATGATGAGTGGCAATTATATTGCAGTCTGCCCCAGTGAGGGAGCGGGGGGGGGCTATATGGTGACTGGCAGTAGCCAAAAACTGAGGCCAGGTGGGGATGGGGGTTGGGGGTTCCCTGGGAAGGGGAGACCCAGCGAGACTGTGGGGTACTGCAGGGGGCAGAACCCCGAGAGAAGGGGTCCGGGAGGGACATGGGGGCCAGCGGCAAGGCGAGACACCTGCCTGCAAAGGGCGCTCCAGAGGCTGGTGAGCTAATTCCCTGGACGACCAGCAGGAGGCGCCATACTACATGGTCATTGTGGCTTAAATAGTAATTTGTTTTTAATAAACAAAAATAAAGATGATTACATGGGATGTGTATGGTCTGGGAAACAGCTGATCATCTTGGGAGTGCAAAGAGTGTACCATCAAAAGAGGGTATTTATAAGAAAAACTTAGTCCTTAGAGTATCACATTTTTTTCTGTAACATATAGTAAGAGCACGAGAACATGTGGCCCTATTTAAAAAAACAACAACAAACAATATTGCAAATCTTTAAAAATACTTGGAAAGGTGAAAGACTTTAATTCAAGTATTAATCTGTGGTGTGCAGTGCTTGGCACTCATAGACCAGCAGATGAGTCTGCTTTGCCATAAAACACAGCAAGAAGCAGCAACGGAACCCTGACAGGTAGGAGAGATGTGGGAATGTTGGGCTCTTGTCTGACTTTTAAAAAATGTTGCCTAAATCCAACAGAGGGAAGACTATTTTATAGAGACATTCTGAGGCTGTGTATGTGGTGTGGTCTGCTTAGTGACCCCTGCTGGAATCTTCTGTTGGATATTTGATCCCACAGAGTCTTCCCTGTCTGTCCATTTTTAACCATGTACTCTGACTCCTCCTCTTTCTCATTGAGGGGATAGCCATTGTTGTGCTAAGGGAAGGCCTCTTCTAGGGCCCTTCTAGACTCTTAGGGCTGGTCTACACTGGGTGGGGGGGGTCGATCTAAGATACGCAACTTCAGCTACGTGAATAGCGTAGCTGAAGTCGAAGTATCTTAGATCGATTTTACCTTGGGTCCTCATGGCATGGGATCGACGGCCGCGGCTCCCACGTCGACTCCGCTACTG
Source organism: Trachemys scripta elegans (assembly GCF_013100865.1). Taxonomy (NCBI): domain Eukaryota; kingdom Metazoa; phylum Chordata; order Testudines; family Emydidae; genus Trachemys; species Trachemys scripta. The sequence goes on along the minus strand of NC_048306.1, from coordinate 64,011,430 downwards.
CCGCTAGCTCCGATGGAGTTCCGGGCTACCCGATACGGCAGGTAGTCTGGACATACCCTTATTGAGCTGAAATAGACTTGAAATGGGAAGGAAACATTTTGTATTGTTTTGTTGTTGGACTGCCTCTTGCATCCCATGCAAGGGAAGACTTCTGAAGTTGTCTTTCTTTTGTTTTGGTGTAGGTTGCTCGCTGCTATTATAAGGATATGTCAGGTAGTAAAATGTTAAGAACAGACCATATCAAAAGGCTGAAGAACAAAAGCTCTGATTAGTTCTCCCACAAATGCTAATAGAAAAAAATCATCTATTTTGGAATCCCCCCACCCACTTAAGCAGTAAGTCCAACACTCCAGACTTTGCACCTTGATTCTTCCATAACACCATAGTTAATTGAGAATGGGGGAGGAGGTTAAATATATCTTGACTGACTGCTGCTGGAGTGGGTAAAGGAAAGTGGATCAAAGATCCTCAAAATGACGCATTTCCTAAAGTGGAATGGTTTTAGACTTACCCTACCAATACATGTAATCTGATTAGGCATCGATTCTAGATTGATCTATGGAAATGAAAACCAGGTGTACTGTGCACGGGAGACTTATACTTGGAATGTATATAGGAGCCAAAGTGGGTTGGAATACTGCCCATACTACGTTCAGATGAGCCACAACATTGAGCACAGACCATAGCCTTCTCCAGATGCAGGTGTCGGAAATGGCAAAGTAACCTAATAATATCCTGAAAAGTTGCAAATTCTACTGCTCTGTAAAGCACAGACACATTTTGGGGCATAAGGGAAATGTACGTTGTAACTCAAGAAGTCTAATAATTAGATCAAATTAACTGTCTCTTTGTATGGCTCCAGTAGGGTGACCAGTCAGCAAGTGTGAAAAATCAGGACAGGGGGTGGAGGGTAATAGGAGCCTATATAAGAAAAAGACCCAAAAATCGGGACTGTCCCTATAAAATCGGGACATCTGGTCACCCTAGGCTCCAGACCTTACTATGTACACACCGGACTTACATTTACACTAAGCCCCACTCTGACAGTGTAAACAGCCCTTAAAATGGGTATAACTGTAATTTATGCCCCGTTTAAAGTCCTTTGCACTGCTAGAATGGTGTAAATGTGAATCAGCCCCAAACATGTTGAGTCACGTACCCAAATTTTAAAAATGTATGTTGTGGCTCTTGCAGATAGTCTACAAATCTCTGTACAAACTTGTCTATACAAACATTTAGCTCTCAGCAAGCTGGGTATGTGTGTGTGTGTGGGGGGGGGTAAATCTTCCTCAGATTACCCTGCTGTGCACTGTGTGTACTACGATCTATGCTGCTTTGAAATGGGAATAGATAAATGGCCATTAAGGAACTTTTACAGTATGTCCCAGCCCAGTGTACTAAAAATAGCAATGGGGATGTTGTGGCTTTGGCAGAGACTTGAGCTAGCCACCTGAGTTCAGACCCAGGGCTGAGTGGACTTATAAGCCTGAGGTGCTGCCCGAGCTGCAACATCCACATGGCTACTGAGGCCAGCTAGCAAAAATCTGTCTAGCCAGCTGGGAGGCTTGCTTCCAGCGGCAGTGTTGACATATCCTAAGAGTAGATCAAAGCACACTACAGAACTTGTGTGACAGCAGAGTCCGCACAGACACTTAATTCGCGGCCGGCTAGTGTGAGGAAGATTTATACACCAGCTTGCCACGAACTGCATGCCAAATACATTGTATGGGTAAAATATTGTACTTTTCCACTAGGAGTATGGAGATTATCACTTTTTTTTAATGTATGTTTTAAAAGCTGTGTTTAACTACTAGCCTTTTGGCGTCTGAAGCCAGAACTCAAAAGCTGTTTATAATCATGTTGGTTGCCTTTGTAAAGAGCAATGTGGTGGTCTGCATGAAATATGTTATGTAAGATACATAGTATGTTGAAATGCAGAGTAGAATATGTTTGTTGCCGAAACCCTGATGCTATATAACACAAAGGCCAAAATGTATTTTACTTGGGTTTCTAGATGAGCGATTGGTATCTGAGCCCCTGAAAGCAGCATTATTCAGAAGTGCAGCTCCAGTTCATTTCTAGTAAAGGCCAAAATGGAAAGAAGCACATCTCCATAGAGCTTCAGTAGTCTGAGGCGGGGGGCATTTGTCGGGGAGGGAGGACAGGAAAGGAGATTTTTCTAAATTCTGAAAGCATTTTAGCCTCTGACTTTAGTGAAGAATGTGTGCCAAGTCTAATGAAACAAGGACATAGATTTGAAAGAGCCACTTTTTAAAAAGACAGATGACAAATAAGCTGTCTTTGCTCTATGGAACCTGACAGTAATTTCACTTTTCTCAAAAATGGCAACTTGCTGCAGCAAAAATAAAAATGGTAATAAACATGTATGATCAAATCTAACCCCACTGGCTCCTGAAACAGAAACATGAGGAAATGGCAATGCTGGCTGATTTCCCATAATTAAATAAAACATCACACTCATCTTGTTTCTTTTTAATTCCATTCTTTTATTTTTTTCTTCTGTCTTCTTCCTAGTGATCACTTTTGCAACTGTATTTCTCTGGGAAATTGACAGAGCTGTTCCCCATCAGGAGATATTATACCATAAATTGCCTGCTTTAAGACAAATCTCCATTTTCTTAAAACAGAAGCATCAGTAGAATATTTAATCTATAAAATAAGTGATTTTTTTTGTCATTCATTCATTTTGCTCAGTGCATTGATTTACTTTCCTCCTTTATAAACCATTGAAGCTGAGTTTTGCTGTATGTAATATCTGCCTTGTGTATTTCTGCCTCTGAGCTGGTGTTACACAGAATTCTTTTTAATTCTGCAGTAAGCTCGTTTGATATCCAACAAAGAAACTCCCCTGTGACCAAATCTACTAATTTTGCACCCACATCCAAGAAGTGGACAGATTCCAGATCTTGTTAGTCTTTTCAGTTATCTCAAAATTACAACACACAGATTCTCACTTTTGTTGCCAAACTTTCAGCATTCTGAGATTAGCTGTCAAGGAAGAGGCATTTTATGTGGAAGTGTGATCAGAATTTGAGGTCACAAATCTCAAAATGATTCTGAGTCAACAGCTTAGGGCAGGCAGAAATGGAACAGCCGTGGGACAGAAAAAGCCATCGGTATTCTTAGGAAGAGGAAGAGTTAGCGCAGTTCCATTTAAATAAGAAGTGATGATTGTGAATAAAGTAACTTTGCTAAACTCTGGCTTTTGACATTAGAGAAGAAACTGAGTCAAATGTAGTGGGGGGAAAAAATGAGGAGACCGATATGAGGGAGACTAATGATGACACTGTTATAAAATAATAGCTTCATCTCTGATATTTTTCCTTTATGGAAGCTAGCAGTAGTGTCATTTTTCACAGAAATAACAACTTGTTGCAACCAAAAATAAATATAAATTGTAATTAGAGATGGTGTCAAAAGAAGACAACCCCCTCAAAAATCAAGTAGGGGAGTTCAGAATAGATTGGGATCCTTTTTTCTAGTTAGCATCTATCTGAATAACCTAGACTTTGGAGACCCAGGTCTTTAACTACTGTACACCAAAATGTTTGTTGCCATAATATGCTGAGGGACCAAAAGATACTGATAATCCTTATGTTACCCAGTCTGAACTTATTGTAAAGCCAGTGGACAGACTGATTTTATAAAAATTGACGATGAAGTTAATATTTGAACAATTTAGAAATCCATCTGGTCAAATGTTGCTGGCCCTCTTCCTTGTTTACAGCTACCAAATTGTATTAAAGCTAAAAAAAATTAAGACACCCTTTACTTTCCCTGGTAAACAGTTGTGTAGTTGCTACAAGAATGCTATGCAATCATGGGTGGGAGAGGAGAGGAGTACTTGCAATCACAAATGGAGATTGGATTTGGTCTAGTAAAGTGTTGTTCATGCTATGAAAGCTTTGCAAACCCTTGGGTTAGAGCTAATTTCAAGTCTGTTAGTAAAAACTTGATACATTTAGTTTTTTTCCATATGTAAGCAGAGTCAGGATGAGCTCTACCCTGACATCTGGTGGTGAATTATGGCGAGTGTAGAAAAGAACTCCAGGGGCTGATCTTGTTTGCATACGCACACCCACTCGTCTGGCATGAAACAACAGCAACTCAAAGTGGTTACTTTGGCTGGTGTGGGATCCCCAGTTTTCTCTGTTATTGGGGCAGGAAGAATAAAGTTTTGTTACCCTGATTCTGTGAATCAAGGCCAGTGGAACTGTTGTATGACAGAAGGACTGAGTGAGTCCTTCACCATTACCTAAGTAGCACTTGCTTGACAAGGGGCATGGGTTACAAAACCCAGTGAATTGAGAGAGGATGGGGACAGGTATTTATACCTGATGGTATGCCCCCCCTCCCTCTGAGGGTTTGAAACACCAATTGTACTACCTCCTCTCTCCACTGATGAATGTCAGAGCTAACTTTGATTCCATTAGGAGTCTAGTTACAGGCTGCTGAGCTGAATTCACTTTGGGCCAATGGTGCACTAGCACTGGGGCTCCCCTACTATGAGCTGAAATCACAAAAGAGCTAAAGTTATTAAGAGCTCAGATCACTGAATACTGTGTTAACTAGTGGGGGAGCCTGAAGCTATATTGCTAAGCAGCTGGTGGAACAATTTGTGGGGCCAACTGGAGGAGTGGCGTGGGGCCGGTTGGAGCGGCCCAAGGAACGGTGAGCGGAGCTGTTTGCGGGGATGGCTGGAGCGGCTCACAAGTCGGTGAGCAGAGTGGAGCAGCTTGTAGAGCGGAGCAGTTTGTGGGACAGCAGGAAGTGGACTGGCTCGTGGTGAAGGCTGTGGCGGAACCCCACGGAGAGATGGCCAGCCGGCCTCAGATCACGTAAGGTCCCCCTTAACACCCTGTGTGCCCCCCCTTTTACTCTGGGGCTGCACTGGCCAGGGACAGAGACTTTGGGGTCTGTTGGACTTTTGGGACTTTGGGTGGTTGCTGGACCCAAGAGACTTTGGGGGTGTTGGACTTTGGGGACTCTGGGTGATTTTTGGGTTGCTGGATTCAAGAACCAAAGGGAAAGGACACAGCCCAATTTGCTGGGGTGGGTTTTTTGCTCATGGTTTGTGTTATGAATCCTGTTTGTGGTGTTTTTCCAACTTAATGCTGATGTCGTTTACCTCATGTTATTAAACACTTTCTGTTACACTCAGACTCCGTGCTTGCGAGAGGGGAAGTATTGCCTCTTAGAGGCACCCAGGGATGTAATTGTATGTAATTGTCCCAGGTCACTGGGTGGGGGCTCGAGCCGGTTTTGCATTGCGTTATTGAAACAGAACCCCTAGATACAGAATCCGGCCCTTGTTGCTGCCAACTTAGATGGGCAGAAGGGTTACACATATAAGAAGAGAGTTGTAATATTCTTGGGATTCCTCACATGGTGTTATTACAGATAATGTTGTAAGATCTATTTTCCTGAATGTTTGTCTTAGATCTTGTAGATATGCTTAATTGTTGGCTGGGATGTGGTTGGTTGGTGTGGAGGGTTTGTTTGGTTTTGTTTTTTCTTAATGGCTGATTATCTCTCTAGTAAAATCTGCTCTTCTTTAGTGTATCACTCTACAGCTCATTATCAGAGTATAATTACTGCCTACAGGTTATGGTTAAAGCAAGCAAACAAAATATTACAACTGTTAAACCATAGTATAATGTCAAAATAATGGTAAACATTAGACAAAACGAGAACGTCAAGCCAATCAATAGGTATTTGTTACAAAAAAGAAATTGTCTGAACAATTAAAAAGTGACCCTCCCTCCTGCTCCCACCCTCTACTGTCTGTAGATGCAGTTATGCTTTTAGTCCTGCCTCTACTAAAAGAAAGGTGTGACCTAAACAACTGTTACTCTCACTGTATGGGTATTCATTTTAAAAACATTCAAGATTTAGGACATTTCTGAAGAGGGTTTAAATGTTCTCAGCAGAATAGTAATATCAATAAACACTTTGGAAAGAAATTATTACAATTTTTTTAAGATCAGGAAAAAGGCCCTTTGAGACTTGAGAAAGGACAAGTTGTCCTTAACTCATCATCCTCTTGTAAGCTACTCCCAGTACTTTTCTCTAGCTTTAAGGGCCTAGTAAAATGTACTTAAAAAAATAGATTTTTAATGGTAAGCTCTGATATGAAACAATATTATCAGATATCCTAGAGAGACAAAGTGGGTGAGGTAATATATTCTATTGGACCAACTTCTGTTGGGGAAAGACAAACTTTCAAGCTATCCAAAAAAAAAAAAAAAAAAAAAGGAGATATCCTGTCAGTCATCAAACAATTTGAAATCCTACGTGCTTTAATTTCCTCGAACACTGAGTATTGCAATATTAGCTAGAGAATGACATGTAAGATTCAGAAAAGCATGGGTATTTAGAGATACAGGGTTCTATTCAGATACACAGCACAGCTCTTAGTGAACTGGCACTGTCATAAACAAACTAGACTGACTATTTGCAGAGCCAGGAAGTCATACTGAGGGCGCATGACATAGAAATGGGATTATAAATCAAATCTAAAGCCTTTATAAGCCTTTTATAGGTTGTTTCTTCATTTCCATAAAGACCTGATTTACCATTGATTTTAATGGGGTTTGGATTAGGCCTTTAAATGAACTAACCAACAGAGCTGGCAATGGAGGAAGAGCATGGGATATATAGACATTTAATAACTGTGATAACTTTTTGTGGTTGCTTCACCTTTATGGTCTGGAATATTGTGGGCTGATAGAATTCAGAGAGACAGGCCACATGGAAGCAGATGATGCTGATGCTGGAGTCTGAATCCAAGAATGAGGTGTGAGGTATGTACTTTGTAAATAAGTAGCCACTCACTGTGCTAGGTCAGCTTAGAATTGTTAGAGTTGTATGAAATTTTTTTACCAAAACTTTTTTTTTGGCAAAAATGAATATTCAGTGATACCAAAACACTTTGTGAATATGCACTGATTTTTCTGAATTGTTTGGATCAGAAAAAAACTTAAATAAAAAAGCCTGAAACATTCAAACAGGTCATTTAGACATTTTGTAATTTCAGTTTTTCAACTAAAAATCACTATTTGTTTTGAAATTAATTTTTTTATATTAAAAATGCTAACAAATGTCCCCAAACAAAACATTTTATTGAAAAACAAATTCTCTTTGACTTGTTGATTTTCCAAAAATTTAACAAAAAATCATTTTTTGGTGTGACCTGAAAGGAATTCCCCCTGCCCCAATTTTTGGCATTACTAGTGAACTGAAAAATTCATTATTCGTGCAGTTTTCCTTTTATTTTTCTTGTTGCTCTTGTTGTGATGCACTGAAAATCATTGTAACACATTAACATGTTGTATTGCTTATTTTGTGAGAGACTAGTCGAGGGATCAGCCTATCAAAATATCCTAATCCTGGCATGTCATTCGTGCTACCAAGTAAAAAGGACCCAAATTACAAAACATAAACCAGTAATGAATGAGAGGGAGATTTTTCAACAGTGAAAGACAATATGCTCCTAAATCTTACCAATGTGATTTGTTGCTCCTAAATTCCTTAGCTACTTTTGAAAACCTCCCCTCCCCCCCCAAAAAATAATATTGCATCAGTTGTATAAAATGCTGAACAAAACATGGAAAAAATCCGTCTTTACCCAGAGAATGGCATTAGAGTAGGAATGTCCCAATCTTTTCTGAGAATGCTGGGCTGGATTGCTCTCTCTCACATCTTGTGACAGAGGCCAGTCTCACAGGATATCTGACTCAGTCCAAAGCAGGAAGTTCCAAAAATCTCCCAAGAGAACCTCTTTTTCAGAAAATTTGCTATCTCTGTTCCAAACTAGAAAGGTTCCGCTACTGTAAGCTTTGGAGAACAACTTCGAATGCTTATCCAGACTGAAGAACTGAACAACAGAGTCTCATCTCTGTGTAGGAAACATAAGAATTGCTATACTGGACAGTTTCATGGTTCATCTAGTCTAGTATACTGTCTCTAACAGCGACCAGCACCAGATGACTCAGAGACAGGCACAAGGAATCCTGCAGCAGATAGATATGGGATAATCTGCCTGTTATGAAGTTCTCATCCTAACCTTTAGTAATTAGATATTTGAAACACAAAGTTTAATATCCCTTTCAAAACTTGATTTTGTTAGTATTAATGTTGCTCATTCTGGCTATTTGCATCATCCATGTAAATGTCCAATCCTTCTTTGGATATTACTATATTTTTGGGCTCAAGGACACCCTATGGCAATGAGTTCCACTGCCTTAAAACAAATTTGGATTTGGATTTTCCATCTTCTAGTTTCATTGAATGTCTCTGTGGTCTTGTCAGGCCCTCTCAGAGGTCCAGAGAGGCCTAGGCCACTTCCAGCTTTTGAGGCCCTTAGCCATAATAAAAATAAAAAAATGACAACACATGAAAACAAAATAAGGCACCAAAAAAAAAAAAAGAGTGAAACATCATTTGAATATTTTTTTATTTAACAAATGCTTTTCTAGCCTTTTTCTGTGCAAATGCACTAATTCATTGAGGAAAAATCTAGCTTTCGTGCAATATCACAGTTGATATTAAGCACGGCGAACCCATTCAAATGCTCTTGTCCCATAGTTGAACAGTGATAATTCTTTACCTGCTTCAAAACGTTGAAGGTGTGTTCATCTGAAGTCACTGATGCAGGCAAACTGACAAAAATATGCAATGCAATTGTGATATTAGGAAACACCCCAGAAAGTCCAAGTTTGAGTATTTCTTGAAGCAATACCTTTGGCTTGCAATCCAATTTAAAGTTTGTGGAATATATTCATTTGAGGAAGATGACCTCGTCGCTGAAATCTTTTGAGATTTCTTTGTTGTACTGTTGCTGAAATTGTTCACCTGCAGAAAGTAGATCTTCATTACTCAGGTTGTTGAACTGCCAAAGAAACCCAAAAAGGGTACAAATCAGTTGCAGTGACTCAAATCGACGTGTAAGACCTGATTGAATAGAGTCAATGATGACAAGGAAGACATTGACCCTATAATGCTGCTCAGCATCGGATTCAGTAGGTAAGTTGTGATTGGTGGAGAACTCAGATGAAATGCCAATATTCTGTGCTACTAATTTGGACTCAGTGAGGATCGCATCCCATTGTTCACGAATCTGTTGAATGTCATTGATAAGACTTTCAATGTTATCCCTCTCAACATCAAGTGTAGCATTGCGTGCTTCAATTACCAGATTAGTTTGGTGGATCATTGTAAGTAGCTTCATCCACAAAGATGACATCAGAATTAATTCAGATTTGGACATGTGCTTCTGAATAGACTGAAGTTCAGTTGGAGCCTATGCAGTGAGATTGAGAGATTCAAGCTCATTTAAAGCCTTTCTCACTGAATTCAAATGCTGTGTAACTGATTGAACACCATCAATCCATGGAGACCATCTTGTTTTGGGCATCCCATGCAGTGACACAGGAAGATATTGCTTCAGAATTTCTCACCTTTGTGGACTGCTACTAAAGAGATTGGAACTGTTCAGCAAATGTACAAAGTAAGTAATTAGCTCCTTGCATGATTCAGCACAGTCAACACCTACAACCAATGTGTAGTTTCCACAGCTGGAGAAAATACAGTTTGAATTATGCTCAAGCAGAAATGCTTGTACACCTTTGTACTTCCCAGCCATATTAGATCCATTGTCATAGGCTTGACCAATGCAGACTTGAAAATCTAACTTAAAACTTTCTAGAATTGCTAGTACTTGAGCAGCAATTTCTTTTCCAGTTTTTCTCATGAAATTATCAAACAAAATTTACCTTTCTTCAATTGATAATGTTGAGCTGTTTACAATCTTAACATATCAAATAACCATAGTAGTCTGTTCCTTGTGAGAACAATCTGGACTGGCATCAACAGTGATTGAAAAATACTTGGCATTTCGAATCTCATCAAGAATTGTTGTATGAATGACCCACATAGCTCAATAAACTCGTTTTGCATGCGTGTGGAGAGATAATGGACTTGCATGAGCTTTTGACTCTCTTGTGATTCTCGAACATGTTTAACATGCTCTGATAAAAGTGGGTCTTATTTGCTGAGGAGCTCAACTATGCCTAGAAAGTTTCCATTTGCACGATCGCCAATACGTTGACTGGAACCAAAGAGAGCCAATCCCTGCTCAGAAAGAAAAAGGATGACATTCAGGATGCGCTCAAGAAGTTTTTTCCAGGTATTAGGATCTGTAGAGAGTTCAGTTAAGAGCAAATTCTCAACTGAACTTTCAGCTGATGCTTGCCCACTGGCTGATTTCCATGCAAAGTAGTTTTCTTTGTGTGACATTGAACTCTTCTGTGATGGTATTCCGTCTTTCAACTTCCTCCAACGTCTGTTGATGTTCCATCCTGATTGATCAGAGAGAACTGATGTATTTGCACCACTTTTGTTCAAAATGAAGCAGGGTGCACAGTACAGAGACTGTTTTTCCGTACTCCAGCATAACCAGTCTCTTGTGCAGGTCTCACCATTTGGAAGAGTTTTTGTCAGCAGACAAGTAGAGAAAGCATGATTATCAGCATCTCATAGAATGTTACTTGGAATTTCAAAACAACTAATTTGAAGAAAAAACTGCATTTGGGCAGCATTGCTCTTAACAATACTTCCAATGTCAGTCACAGTCAAACCTGTAGTACTCATGAATTGCCCTTGCTGTGTAAGATCTACATCTTCCTGTTGTGTTGAGTTTCTTGATTGTACACAGGAACTTTTGCTGCATCTGTTACTGTTGGCACATCTCCTTCTTGACTACCATCCACATGTTCAGGTACTGGCATTGAAATATCACCTGTTGCAGTTGCGGAGTTTTCATTATCTGTAGCATTGTTTGTTGGGTATGGTGTGTTTTCCCATGGTTTGAGAAATGAAGTTATTGGCTTTGAGCTCTTAGCTGCTGCTTCACTCAGTTGTTTTCGCCGTCTCTTGCTTGCACTATTTTCAAATCTCCTCTTCAAAGTGATCTATCTGGTCAATATGTAGCCTATCCACACCTGAAATATTCTGCTGTAAATAAGTAGCTTAGCTACACTTGAAATCTTCTACTGTAAACATGTACACAAATGCTGAAAAGATTTAAAATGATGGAATACTAATTAAGAACACAAAATGAAACAGTCAGACAGGTTATTCTCCCTATCACTGAATCAAAACTCAAGCACACAAGGTATAATATAACAGGCTGAGCTGAAGACAAAGGGATGGCATATATATATAGTAAACACAGACATGGATACAGACAGAGGGATAATGTCCAAAAATTTCAAATGTGTATCGTCACGAAACTCACTGTACAAGATTGTCCTCACAAATTTTCACCTTGAATCTGGACCTATGAAAAGCCTATGACGATGGCCAAGCTAGGGCTCAACCAATCAACCAGTCACCTCTTTTAGCTACCATATGAAGATAATAATGAGGAAATTCTTGCACATAAATAATTGCTTAGTCAACTAGATGTAAAACTATAAAGACACTAAAATGTAACATTTCTCTGTTTCAATACGCACTTGATCCAGCACCAGCCACTAGTAGTGGTTTATATAATCAGCTGATCTGAGAGGACATGTTCATCATAGTCTAATTTTGTGCCATCAGAACTGAAATAGTTTTACTAATATTTATGAATATTTTAACTCTTTAATATGACAAAATCTATATCAGTTAACAAAAAAAATTGTCTTTTACCAAATCACATCTCTTATTTGCTTAAATTTGCAGCTGAGAGAGAGTGTCACATTTTGGTCCGATAGGGATGTGCATAAAAACAAGTTGCAAAACTTATCAAATGCCAAAAAAATTAACAAGTGTCTAAATTTGAGGCCCCCTTTGAGCTTGAGGCCCATGACAAATGGCCCTCTCTCACCCCCACCCCCCATCCCCTGATTGGCCCTGGGTCTAGTCTTATAACACAAGAGCAAGAGGAGCGCTTCTATGCCATTTATATTGGTTTATGCCATTGCGGTAGCTGTCTGCTATGGGAAGAAAAAAAAATGAAAGTGAGAAAAAAGCAAACCACATCTCAGTGTACCATGGGAGCAGGGCTATTTTGTTTTATTACAATCATTTTATTAAAGTCAGTTGACTAAAAAAAATAAGAGGAAAATTTGATTGATGTCTTTCCTAGGGTCTCAGTCACTATCACTGATTTCATTTTCATTGCTCTGCATAGTTAGGAAAGTAATTTACCTGTAAGTTTGTTTAAAAAAAAAACATTAAAAAAAAAGCAAATCTTTGTTGCCTTTTAAAAGTTCTTCATTGCCAAAGTGCTAGTCATGTTGACCCATTTGACTGTCACTGTTCTGCACTGACACTAAAGTTAAGTTACAAAACTAAGAGTAGAAGAAAAATACTTTCAAGTTTGAAAAATTCTGTTGTGACTCTGTTTTTTTTTTAAGACTAATTTAATTTAACCTTATCATAACAGGCTATCTTAATGATAATACTACTCATTCCATGTCATATAAACAAGCTACCAATAATCACTTGGTAATTGACCTTTGTCATACATATTTTGTGCATTCTATACTATAGGAATATCTCACGTAGCAAAGTTCCTCTCACATAGCAAAGTTCAGCTGCAAAAATAATGACAAAAAGAGGAATTAAAAATAAGAAAGTTGGCTATGGGGGTCTCATAATACTGCTGTTCGTAAGTTTTACAGATTTTTCTGCTTCAGTCAGGCTCTGATCAATTAATGAGCTCTATGCAGACAGATGTTGAGGACCTCATTGTAGCATAAGATAGAAGGGTCATGTTATCACCACTCTTGCCTCTAATACTGCATTTGTGTCCAGTGCCTGTTAACTGTACATTAAAAGAACATTTCATTTGAGACAGTAATGCTGGCTGACAACTGGAAAACATCCCCAAACTCCCAATTAGAGATGGGGGCGAAACTGGAACCTCATCTCTCCTTTCCTTTGAATTTCTGGGAAAAAGTCTCATAGTCTAATCAGACCCAGACCAGGAAGAGATAAACTAATAGTTCATGACACATAATTATATTCAAATAATTTAGCATTGTTTCTGCTGGTGGATGAATGATGAGTAGATTGCAATTCTAACCAACGTATTCATTTATTTATTTAGTGAAGATCTTTGGTTTTTTTCTTTAAGGATTGAATCAGAATATTCAAATGTTGAGCTCAATTGCTTAGTTGTAATTAGATACCTTAGTCTGTTCCCTGCAAGCACTTCTACTGTTGCTGTTTGTGTGTGAATTTAAATTAGTTTCCACAAAAGTGCATGTATGGCAGTGGAGCTTGTTGGAAAAAATATGACAACTTTTGTTTGCCAGAATTTGCCAGTTCATCAAAATTGCAATGGTATATGATGGTTCGATTTTGATGGAGTTCCAGTGGAACCCTACCTGCCTGGTTTCCTGGGCAGCTCGCCTCCTGAACTGCCTCAGCCCAAAGACCAAAAGGTCTGAGGGTCTGCAGCAGCCCACCAGCAGATTGCCAAGGAGTTGGGGACCCCAGGACTTCCAGGGTTCACAGTTCCAGGGCAGCCTGCCAGGCACTCTGCCCCACAGACACAACTCTATTCCTATTTGAAGTTTTTGATTTTCATTCTGAACTGGAACAAAACCAAATTTCAAATGATCAAAGTCCTCCATGAAATGGAATTAACTTTATCTGCAGCTTGACATATCACCTTGAAAATAATTTCTTGTAAACATTTATGTCTGTAAAACTGAAATGGTGAAATGTTCACAGAAAGCAAGCACAAAAAGATCTGCATATGGATTAAACAAATTTATTTTAAAAGTTGAAATAGTAGTTACTGAAATATGTTTGTAGAACTTGATCTGGACAAATGAAAGGCTCAGATGGGACTTTTCTATTGATCAGTTAGAATGGGCCAGTCAGAAATCTCAGAATGACAGTTATAATTGTAATAATTGGGTTTGATTGAAAACTTTAGCTTAAAAGTTTTCAATTAATGCTTTTTTTTAAAAAAATGTCAGAAATTTTCATGGAAAATGTTCATGTTCAAAATTTTTCCTCAAAATGAAATTTTTCATATTGTTTCAAAATATTTTTATTTATTAGCCCCTTTGTTCTTTTCTTCTTTTCTCCACTAGGAAAGAGGGTGGGGAAAATATGGGGGGGACCAACATGAACATTTTTCATTTCAAATCTAATTGAAATCAAATTTTTTGTTTAAATCAAAACTTGAAAAACACCGGAAAAATCTAAGAATTTTTTTTTTTTCATTTCTCTTCAGAATGTTGGTTGATGGTACTTAACATTTTTTGACCAGACCTAGTGATATTTAAGTCCAAGATAAATGGTCTTTTGTGATTTCTCCTAGTTTCCCAAGATTTCCACCATTCAAATTTTCAGGAATTTGCAGTATTTTCAGAGACATTTCTGTCACTGTAGACTGAGATCTCATGAAATCAGCCTACTACATTTCAATACCGCAGAACTCAAACCTAAACCAGGTCCTAAATTGGCTTTGCATGACAACCATGTAGGGCAGGCTGGAAAATAACAATTCCATTTAACAAAAAATATTGAGGTTTCAAAATTCGGTTTTAGTTCAAGGCAGAATGAAACCAAGGTGCTTTGAAATTTTTTTCAAAAAGAGAGAGAGATTGAGACCACAGAATATCTAGTAGCCTGTTAGGGTATGTTTACACTATACACTAAGCCTGGGCTCCGACTCAGGTTTGAGCTCAAGCTTCCCTTCCATCTATATACACACCAGTCTGACTTGGGTCAGCAAGCACTCAGGCCCTAGGACCTTGCTGGGAGGTTGGTCAGAACCTGCTGTGACTCAGGTTCAAGCCCTGCTATCTTGCAGTGTGGCTGCAGCTCATGCCACAGTCCTGAGTCAGAAGGTCTGCATGGTGCAGTGTGGATGTGTTAGAATGGCTGTGCAACCCGGGTCCAGCAATCATAAGTCTGGGTTTACAATCCAATGTGGATGCTCAAAGGCAGGCTTAGAAACATCAAGTTCCCAAGTGTGGGTCCCACAGACCTGAGTTTACAATGTAGTGCAAACATATCCTTATTTAGATACTCACTTGGGAGTGCCCTAACTGCTACACTATGAGTTCTGCTCTCTCTCTCTCCTGTTGGAGCTGTCAAGCTATCTGGAGTGGCTCAAAAGCGTGAATACCAACCTCAGGGTAGATTGTTACAAACCAGGGCACAAACCTCAAACAGATTGTGAGTTCCATACTAAGTTTTCACCAATCAAGCACCAAGTGTGAACTCCTCAAGCACTAGAAAAACCTTAATATGGAGTCACAGACAGTCCCATTGGGTACTCTGGTCTATCTTGCTATCTAGGCCAGCTTGCCTATGTGATAGATGGTCCCTTACACCAAAATCTCAACAATATTCAGGTTACTCCCAGTCCCAAAGGGCCAGTCACCTACCCTAGGACAATTGCACCTTTGATCTCATACCAAAGACAAAACTTAGAGCCAGTCCTATAATAAATTATTTAAAGATTTATTAACTAAGAAAAGGAAACAAGAGTTACTTATAAGTTTAAAGTGGACAAACATACACACACAAATGAGTTACAGTTCTTAGATTCCAAAAGGTGATAGAAGCGGCTATGATATGCAAGCTCTTTATTTCCTTTAGGGCAAATCCAGGCTAAGCAGCTGGGGATCCCTTTCTGATGCTTAGACATCTTGCCCTCTCAAAGTCCAAGCAGCTGTCAGGGATTTTTATTCCCTTCCTCCAGAGTTCGATCTCATGGGCCAAGTCCACATGCATGTCTCTTCTTCATAGGTGGGGTGGGGGAGCAATCAACAAAGTCTTTTGTCCTCTCATGTTCCACAATGGCTCATTTGGTTTCCACAGACTTTCTTATGGGCAGGACCTAATTCTTTCTGTAGGAAGCCAGCATTTTACATTAGTTAATGCATCTTTCCTGTTTGGTGAGTTACACAGTTACAGAAGTTTACAATGCAAATACTCAGTATAACCTTGTAACATGGGGTACTGATGTTATAAGTGAGATTACTACATGCAGCATCCTACAAGCATTTCATAATGTCTAAAAACATTCTTATAAACGTAACATTTATTTTAACAATACTAACACATGTGAGCTAGACTGGTTTCCAGTTATGCATTGTTCAAGTCAAGTCTTGGAATAAGCAGGCAACTTTTCTGCCAGCATCACAGGAGCTGTTCTACTTTGTATAAATAATATTCATTGGGCCCAACAAAGAAACTGAGTCTATAGTCTGGTTGTTAGGGCACGCATGTGGGATATCAGAGACCCAGGTTCAAGTGCCTGCTCTGAATCAGGCAGATCAGAGACACTTGAACCTGGATTTCCTATTTGCCAGGTGATTTCCCTATCACCAGGCTATTTGCTATTCCAGGGTGGAGGGGTCTCAAAATTCCATCCTGGATCTGAGAAATTTTTGTCAAACTGACATTTCTTTGAAACACATGGTTTAGACAAAACAGTCTTTTTTTGCAAATTTAGTTGGAAAATTTTCAGCCAGCTCTATATCATGAACTCTAGCTTAAATCTAATTCAGGCCCAAGCATTCTTCCCTCCGGTTCATCTCTGCTAAAGCTCTGC
The DNA here is from genome assembly GCF_013100865.1 of Trachemys scripta elegans. Classification (NCBI taxonomy): domain Eukaryota; kingdom Metazoa; phylum Chordata; order Testudines; family Emydidae; genus Trachemys; species Trachemys scripta. Next base: position 63,994,836 of record NC_048306.1, on the reverse strand, counting down.
TGTTTCAGCTTCTGTAGTGTGATGAAAAAGTAAAGATTTTGCAGTGTGTTGCACTACCTTAGCTCCTTGTCTTCCAACCCAAACTCCCACCAACCACATATGGATCCATACAGAAGGTGGTAGTGTCTAGAAGAAAGTGAAAGCAATCATGGTGGCTTATTCTTGGTGTCTGTTATGGCTAGACTTGCCAATCTATTGATAAATTGCCTAGTCAATTGCTTCACCACACTTTGGTTCATTATGAAATATACTTAATAGACCAAATAACCAATGTCAGTCCGGTTTATTGCTATAAGTCAATAATAATATAATACAGGAAAAAGGATCTATACAATACCAGTCTCCAGGAAGCCGTCTCATGCAGCATTGTTACAATCACTTTATGCAGAAGATGTGCTCCCAAAGTTACACCCTTAAAGCCATCTTTTTATTTGTTTACAATTAAAAGGTACATCATCTGAAATTAGATTTAAGCAGTCAGTTTTCTACCTTATTTTGCTGGTACCACGCTATATCCCTGTAGGGGGCCAGGGTGGCTGCCCTCCGAACCTGAGGGTAAAGGGCCTTTCCCTCAGCCTGAGTGGGCGGGGCCAGCCCAAGCTCGCTCCACCCCCCGGAAGGGGAGGGGTGGAACAGGAAGTATAAAGGGCGGGGCCCTTAGCTCAGTTAGGGCAGCACCAGGGAGGGAGGCAGACGCAGACCGTGGGCTGCTCCCTTCAGACCCTGCTGCCACGCCAGGGGAGGCCCTGGACCAGTGGAGACCTCACCTGGAGGACGGACTGGGGCTGCCAGGACTGCCCGCTGCCGAGTACCCAGAGGAACTGGAGGAACCGGAGGGGGAGCTGGAGCTGGAGCTGCTAGCAGCCGAGTACCCAGAGGAGCTGGAGGAGCCTGAGCCTGAGGGGGAGCTGGAGCTGCCAGCAGCGGACTACCCCGACGCACCGGCGGGACCAGAGGGATTCGGACGAGCAATCGGGTAGGAAGTAGCCCAGGGACAGAGCTGCACAGTGGTGAGTCTGTATTGCGGAAGGACGCCGCTGATCCAGTGGCGGGACCCTCGTCCTGCCACTGTCAGGGCCCTGGGCTGGAACGCAGTGGTGTAGGGTGGGCCTGCGTTCCCCTACCCGGCCGAGCCACGCCGGGACCTTTGCCGGCGCTCCCCTGCCTGAGGGGCGCGCTACTGACCTTTGCCGGCGCTCCCCTGCCTGAGGGGCGCGCTACTGACCTTTGCCGGCGCTCCCCTGCCTGAGGGGCGCGCTACTGACTCTGGCTGGCGGCCGCCCCACCGCTAATTCCCCGCTGACGGAGGCGTGACCCAGGCCGGCCAGTGACCTCATAGCTCCCCACCGCCCCCTAACGGGTAGGTGGATCGACGCGGATCACAATCCCATATCTTTGTTCTGAACACAGGATTCCCCATTACGAAAGGGCATGAAGGCTCTCCTAGGTCTGTACTAGTGTAGAACAATCATATATGTCTTTTCCTCTTTCAGTGGGACATTCCAGTACAGGCCTCGGAGAGCAACTCCTTTTCTGTTGCAGTGGTAAAGCATTCATTGATGCTGGTCTTGACAGTTTCCCTTTTCACTCAAGCCAAAACTTACTTCAGTGAATGCAAGGGACCATGGGATACTTAGAATAAGTGAGCAAAGTTATATAAAAATCACAGACCAATTCAAGCTGTATAACTGTGTTTACATTACTATTATGTGCTAAATACATACTGATATATAATACGTATTAACAATGTGATATTTATATATGATAGCCCAGCATATATTAGTCAATAATTGTTATTCTTTGCAAACCCTGGGCATGGACAGTACTGCTTTTTTTCCATTTTTCTGGAAAAAAAATTATATAAATCATTCTTCCTAGCCCACCCAAAAATATGCTTCCTGTACCAAGCTAGCAAATAATTAAATCAACCTGAGATGCATATGTGTCATATATTAACTGGTATGATGTATGTGTACAGTCACACTGCTTGTTCATCTGCAGACAATATCACATCTTGGTAGCTTAATTTAATGTGGGGTGCAAGAACAAAAGAGGATAAAATCCACACCACGGTTAAGAAGCTTTTTATCTCCTCATAGCTTTCTTTTTATCTTCTTACCACTTGCTTTTTATTTGCTTTCCTTTATATTTCTGTATTTCCACAGTGGTGTTGAATAGCAACAATAAAAACATGGCACCAACCTGGGAAGGGTACACTGGGTTAATAACGTAGATCTTAAACTCACAACCAGTAACTTTTTGTGTTTGTGGAGCACGCAGGTCTATCTGACTACCCACTGGTATGTTTTGGTTCCCCATAGCTTTGAAAGTAAGTCATTTGTTTGTGGTCCATAGTGGCTTGTTGTATAAATACTCTACTGGCTTGACAAAAGCAAAAAGCAAAATCATGAAGTGATGGAACAGGCTGATGACTAAATACAACTACAGAAAAGCTCTTATCACAGTAATACGTGTCACTGCAATTCATGGAAAGTCTGTTAATAAAAGCAAAGATACTTTAAAGCGAAACACTAATCTAATTAGTTTAGACAAGGGAAGTCAACATGAGAGCTCCACAAAAGAAAAATTTATCTTCATTTATTTTACAATAAATTTTCCAGGCCATTAAAAAATATCTTTGGAGCCTGGCAACTGTGAATCGCCTATGGAGGTTTCACCTAAATGTTGTACAGATATAGAATGGTTGGCACACTAATGTCTTTAATTCCCCATAGTTTTTCTTTTGAGAAAGGTATGAATTGAGCACATGACTGACAGGAAAGAACTCTTAAATCCTAATCTTAAATCTGACATTGGCTTCCTCTGTGACTTTGGACAAATCACTTAACTTCTGTCTCAGCTTCTGCAAAATAGGGATATAATTGTTTACACTGGATATCTTTATCATAATAGCAGGGTGAGGCCTAATCAGCTAATGTTTGCAGTTGAAACTTTGCAAAGGAGAATAAAATTTAGCGTAGTATTTGTTGAGCACTTCAAAACATGAACACTGCTATGTAAGTAATATATTTATTATTATAAAGTTGTGGTGGACATACAGTAGGTACAATAATTCCCACTAGTAGTGAGACTTGTATAAATCTCTTTCAGATAAACCAGAGAAGCAGGAAGTATTTGAAAGAGAAAGCCAAGAAGATACGGGTGGCATTTTAATTTCCTTATCAAACTTCTCATTGTATTGATTTGAATTTGATTAAGTTACAAGACTCTACAGAGCATGATTAGATCTCACTGTATAATCTCACCCTGGAGTTTCTTGATATAATTAAAAATAGATCTCTTAAACAAAATCACAGAGGGAAAAGCACAAAATAGTTCCACTTAACATATATATTCTGAGCTGAGATGCTAATGGAAACTGAGAGAACTTGAAGTAGTGGAGTGTTTTGACAATAAAAGTTTCCCAGACTAGTAAGGAGATGTCCTTAAATCAGAATACATAGCAACTCTGAAGTATGGCTACTGAAGGACCCCAGCACCATATGAAATGTTTGTTTATGAATGTTTAGTTATTATTAAATGACAGCAATGTGTTCAGACTGTAAAATGTAAACAGCCACTGGACTAATGTCTGAGAAGGACAAAAAGACACGACAGGGAATAACATGGGATAGTTTTCCCTTTCCTCCTATAAATATAATAAAAATAATTTCATATGGGAATCAAATCAGGGGTTGTGAGAAAAGATTCTGTTGGCTGGTCAGTGATTTGGGATTGGGAAGATCTCCTGAACATAGAAGGAGCACTGCTCCAGTGGAGTGGCTACCAGAACCTCAACTGGCTACCGCGTCCCTTCAGATCATCATTTAAAGGTCAGGGAGAAGCCTATGCAGGAAAGTCAGTAGAGCCCCAGACTGCATTTGATTTTTTTCTTTATCTCCCTCATGGCCATGGGGTGACTTTGTGCTGTCCATTGGCCCTGTCTATGGCTTGGCCCAGCACAGGTCAGATCCCTTTACCTCCCGGTTTCCTTTCCTTCTCCCTATTGATCCAGACCCTACCGAAGTTCAATGGAGGGAAGATAGATGTTGCTGCACAGGTAATACAGGACAAAAAGAAGATGCACCTGCAGAGAGTTGCTCTGTGTGAATCAGAGCAGAACAGCTTGGCAAATAGTTGATTGTATGCACTTGATTATTTGGTGTACTTTAAAAAAAAAATGAGTGAGCACAGTTGGTTGGTGTGTTAGGATATTGTTTTCTCCAAAATATTTTTATTACAGTTGTGTCTTTAACACTTTAGGATCCTGACACCATTAAGAACTTCAGCTTATTCCAGGCACTGGTAGTTGGAACCCTGGGGATGAAATGGCTCTGCTTTAGATGATAGCTGGAAATAAAGGTTGGAGGCTGCAGCAGTTGTTTGGATGTGATTGTTCTTGGTACTAGCAAGAGACAATCCACATGCTTCTATGTGCACATTAGAAACAGAAAAATAAGTCCCTGCCTAATGATATTCCTAACATGCTAAAAACCAAACAGTCAGCTTATTGTTTAGAGACCTTTCAAAATAGTGTGGGATTATCCATGTATAATGATGATCTTTGATTGCTTGTTTAACCTTCAGATTCAAGAGGATTAACTAGTTTACAGTTCAGTGCATTCTATGGGTATGAAACCAAAAAGAAATGCATAACATTGTTAAACTTGCAACCACCTAGTCAGAAATATTTGAATGTATGGTGTATTGTTCATGAATACTTTCGCAGCCTCTAAGTAAGTTTATTTATTGCAAGAAAGGCAGAAAGCTGCAAACCATATTGTAAAAAAAAATGGAGTGATTTTGTTGAAAGTGTATGAAATGTTAGGATTTTTAATAGTTTGAGGTCACAAATACAGGAGTGCACCCAGCACTGGGCTGGTGGGGTCAAAGTTATCTTCGCTAGGAGCCAGATTCTCAAAAGAGCTCATCATCCAGTAGGTCATGTTGTGATATTTCTAGTCAGAATTTAAAGAGATCAGCACCCAACATTCTCACTTCTTTTGAAAATCTGGCCCCTTATTAGGTGCATAAATGGGAGCTGAGCAGTCTTCAAAAATCTAGCCTCAGTTGTAAATTGAAAAACTGGGTATGAATTAATAAGAATTTGCATGAATATGCAGGATAAACATGGTGCACTGGCAGAGGAAACTGCATTTTTACTTTGGATAAACAGAGGATTTCTTTGTTCAGGGTTTTCAGTCTGACACCTTTTATGAGCATCAAAATCACACACATCCACACACATTAAAAGACTGTGTTTTACAAAAGCATCTGAAAAATACCAACAGCCTTTATTTCTTGACCTCTGATAAACTCATACCAAGCTGAATTATTTCAACATGGCTGTGGTGGGCTTTTTTGGGATTGCAGAGCCTTTTGTTTTCCTTTGAGGATTGTCTCAAATATGTCTCTTCCAGCTATGAAAATTGAAGATCAAGATGTTCACAGAAACACTGTTATTTCCTGCACTACTTTGGCTGTCTGTACTATGATTTTTTTAAAAAGCTGAAAGATCATTTGGAAATGTTTCTTTAGAGCTTCTAATGTCAATATTTATACACCTTAGTGAAAAGAAGGAAACTTTTGGGGCCTTATGTTTTCAGGGTTTGAATTTAGTTTTGGGTGAACCACAAAGTTCAGAGACTTACAAAAGCTTCCAAAGTTTTGAAAGGGTATTGGAAGGTTATCCATACTTAACCAAACTTCCTGTGTCTTAGCAATTTAGAGTGGCTATCTTCCAAGTTTAAATTTTGTCACAAAATTTTTTGCCTTTGGTGAGGGTAGAACTACCACCAAAACAGCCTTTTTGGGAATATATAACGTTGTCCTCAGGAGCCAAAAAATTTTACCGCGTTATAGGTGAAACAGCGTTATATTGAACTTGCTTTGATCCGCCGGAGCGCGCAGCTCTGCCCCCCCCAGAGCACTGCTTTACTGCATTATATCCGAATTTGTGTTATATCAGGTCGCCTTATATCAGGGTAGAGGTGATTTTAGTAAGTTTGCTTTCAGTCTCTTCCAAATCCAGGATATGGCTTAAACAAAATAGCGTAGATGGATTTCTTTGACCTTAGAAAAGGCTTGGGTTTGGGTCTGAATTGAGTTTTTGGCAAATGGTCTTACTGTATCTAAACTAGTTCATCTAACCCTAGATGAAACACAGCCTAGTCTAGTGTTTCTTGAATGCCTTACGACTTCACTTGGATGATACTCCTATATATTTTTGCCTTGAAATTGTTGTATGTGTTTTGTGAAGGGAATTAAGGAAGAAATGGAAGTTCTGGATTCTAGGTTGATGCGGGGTATTGTTCTTCTCAGACATTTGATTCTTTATTTTTTGATTTGTGCTTTTGTGGAGTTTTTGCCTGTTACATCCATAGTGGAGAGTCAACAGACTGCTGAAATGGACTGACATCTTGGGTCCTATGTGCTGTGGTCTTTCTGGGGCCGGCCAGATTTTCAGCACTGTCTCTCTGGCTCTGGACCTCTAGGCTCATGTGGTGTTCAGTGATCACTCAGTGCTTACCACTGTTTTATTTGGAGTTTCATTCCATAACATGCGCGTAACAGGAGTTTCAGAGTACCCTGCCCAGACTCTCAGTCTAGAAGCTCAACCCTTAAAGGCACTATCCCTGATACCACTATGCATATGCAAATACATACATATGCCATTACACTCCAGGTGCAGACCCCATATCTGAAACCCACGTTGGCAGTGGGGATGCTGTGGTCCAATTGCCTAGGCATTGAAATTATTGCCAGCTCACCCAAGTCTCCCTATTGCATGCTCTCAGAGCTCTATCAAAGCTGTGGACTTTTTTACTGGTTTACTGCTTCCCTCTTCAAATAATATGTTACAATGAAAGCAAGTAACACAGAGACTCTGCAAAGGAATGTCTAAACATGCACACACTTTGCTCTTATATAGCAGAAGAGATACAGATCTATGGAAAAACAACAAAATCTCCACACAAATCCATGCCTCAGTTTCCTTATCACTCCAGGAGGTCTTTGGGACGTGGTCAGTCTCTTTATCGGCAGTCCAGGATTCCTCCACTCCTCCAGTTGAGCCTTCTCAACTCCCCGCGCCCCACCTTGCAGGGGTGAATCCTTTTTATAATGTTGCTGTCACTGTTGTCCGGTGACCACCTCAGTGACTTTAAGTCCCTCATCAGATGATCCATTGCTTGGTTATCAGCCTCCTTGGAAGAACAACTTCCCCATGGCATTAGTCAGCTTGTTTTCTGACATTGTTCAGTTGTTGATAGTACTTAACAACTGTCCCATAAAAGGGCAGACACCCAGATTCCAGTCCCCCTCCCATGAACACAAGAGATATGATATAATGATATAGTGAAAGACAACCATTCCAGTATAATGCAGAGTTCATAAAATCATACTGGAATTTAATAAGTTTACATAGATTCTTAAACTCTGCCTGCACCAGATTCTTTAAGTGTTTCAACAATAACATCTGTGGTGGTGAACCTGTGGCAGGTATTGTGTCTCCACCTCCATTATCTCTGGTAGCAGCTTGGGAGTCATGAGTAATCTAATTTCACTGCTTTGTGATTTCTATCCATCTGACAATATAATCAGCCAGACTCATTCAGGGCATTATTCAAAGCACATTAAAGTCCACAGATAGGCTCCCATTGACTTTAAAGGAATTTGGGCCAGGAATCTATAGGACAGATTCTTTCCTTTCTTGACCTTTGGGCCTGTATTATTTGTACTTATTTATACCCAGATTTCCAAAGACTTTCTCCTGTAGAACATCTACAATAATATCAGTAACTCAGTTTCTTTTGTTCTTAATATCTAATCTTATGAAAGGAGGCAGCATTTTGCTTATTACAGAAGATTGCTGAATTTCTTTTGCAATATATTGTATGCTATACAGATTGTATTTTGTGTGTGCTGTTATTGCAAAGTATTGGCAATTTTCAGTAAAATTAATATTGTCTGAATTTTTTTTTTTAGGAAAGACTAGTCTAAGCAAACAAAATGTTGCTAAACTAAAAAAAAGTAGAATACTGTTAACGGGTATTCAAATTTAAAAAAAATCAATTTATTTTCTCAAGCAAGACAGTAGCCAGAATGATGCCATCACTTGTCCCCAAGAGCCATCTTCCAGGTCAGCCAAAATTTAATGATAAATTCCATTGCTGCCAATACAATTTCAAAAAATTGCTGAATGATCAATAAACAGACTAATGACAACAGAGGATATCTAGTTGCAATAAACATTACAATCAAGACCTAAATGTACAGTGTCAAACAATGCAATAAATAAATGGTCATAATCTTCCCATCAGTCATTTTTATTATAGGGATTCAAAGCAATTTACAGTGGTGATAAGTAAAACTATTGCCATTTTACAGATGGGTAAGGCAAGGCATAGAATGGCTGAGTATCCTGCTTATTGATCTAGAGATTTATATTGTGTTCATAACTGTAGTATCTGAGCACTGATGAACCCATGCAGGGTTGGGTACAGAACACAGCCTCCCGAGACAAGAGGTCACCAGACCACACTATCCAGCTACCAAACCATCCTAATTTTCACACATTATCTATACATACAATATTGAATAGAAAAGATCCTTAATGATGGAGACCATTCATATTACAATAACCAAATTAAACATCCTGTATCACTGAAGACAAAAGCTGTAGCTAACGTTAATTCACATTAATATATTAAAGTCTGAATCAGTTATTCTACTGACACTTAGGGAGAAAATATCCTCTATCCTCAGCACTAATATAAATAATTAATTATTCATATAGAGGGAGGAATGTTATGAATGATTATCTATAGAGAGAGATCAATATTAATATTCCAACATAACCATAAAAATATCATCACTATAATTATTTGTCTGTGAAATTAAAATTTGGGAGGAGGATCATGTTCAGAAGAGCCTCTTATTGTTTTTCTTTTGCCCTCTTAGAATGGGCCAAATCTTGTTCAGAATGGAAGAAACTAAATATGTATGGAATCAATCGGGCATGATTCAATTATTCATCCACTCCACAGGCAGTTTGCTGAGAAAGCGGATATAAATGCAGGATATTATAGATCTTGCACTCAATAGTGAAAATAAGAGCACTTGGCAGGCTAGCCATAGTTGTCCTGTGAAGGGTAGGTAAAGCACTTCATGTGAGTAAGCACATTGTCTGAGTGCCGTAGGATTACACTGTACTGATGAGTGGCTAAATGCCTACGCAGACCAATCTGAGTAAAACAATCATACACAACGGTTAGTTATAGTAGGGAGTACCCAGAGGAATACCAGACTGAGCCCTGTCAGGAAGGAAAAAGTACTGGTAAAATAGCTTGGCACTACAAAGGGAAAATCTCCACTCCAAAAGAGAACACTGTATCAGTGCCTCCACAGTTCAAAGACCACACTCATGGAAAATGTAGCATTCATGCTACATGCATCCACACCCTCTTGCATTTCACAGTTTAGAAGTCCTAGGTCACAGCCTACCCTGATTTAGTAGACTGATCGCTGAGGCAGAATATCTATCTTGTCCCCATCTATCATGGCTGCTACTCACCATGAACTAGTAAGATCTGGTTATGCTGCATCTGCACCTACAACACACCTCTTTCTAAACTTATTTAGGCTCCAGTCATGTTCCTGAATGCATCTTAGATGAAGCCCAGAATGTGGCCTTTTTTTGCGTCACTTAAATAAGTGACTTCTCCCCTCCCTAAGTACTGTCATGGCAGTTGAAGACCATGGAAATTGGTGTTGCATATGAACCTGAATAGAACAGAGCAGCTGAGCTAAAAGTATCTAAATGTATATACCTGGAAGCATAGAGTCCTCAGTGGAGGACCTTGGATGCTGGAATTCACTTTCTTTGCTGGTCTAACATAGTCCAAAACTCCTGCCCAGAACTGAGAGGCCCACCTCTTTTCTCATATATTTTCCTGGGTTGGAATTGCTTGCTTTTGATGATCATCATCATATCTTTTCACTTTGATAAAAGGAGCAAAAGATATGTCTGTTATCTTGTGTTCACATAAGTGGAGACATTTTCAATAGGGTACACTTTATAAAATCGAGGCAGTGAAACAAGTATTTATACACTTGCATGGCTCTTAAATAATATAAAGTCTTTTAAAAATAATAAATTCTGCCAGTTTCTAGAACTAGACTATCACAGATTACATGGCCACCTCATAAAAAGAAAGTCCAGTAAAACAGGAAGGCTACTACCATACTTCAAATATTCACAATAACAGAAAATCTCTAGAGATGAAAATCTTAAACTCTAGGAAAAAACAAAAAAAAAATAAGAGGGACTTTAAGGGTCCTCCTATTTGGTATGTGTGATCTCTTTTGTCCTTTGAAATACTTCATTGTGAAAACTGAAATAGAAAATTCATCTTTTTTTTGCCATGTCTATCTGTCTCAATAAAATATAGAAAAGAAGAAAAAATATCTATACTATCGTTAAGAGGCTCCGTTATTGACCTCTTCTTTCTTAGAGCTTGACATTTTTCTTAGTTTATTTTGTGCAATATTCCTTCCATTTTCCACCTTTGATTTCTTTAACGGTTGTTTAAAAAAAAACTTAAAATAATTGTACAACCGTATGCTCCTTTTTGGGGAAGCAAATCCTTTATATCTTATAGATGCCTCTTTCTTTACCTTCATAACTTTTTCTATACCCTTTATTTTCCACTATTGCTTTTTATTTTATTTTAAGTGTCTCACATAATCCATGACACAATATGAATCTTTGAACATTTTCTATGTCCTCTTTATGTCTTTACCTTTTTCATTTTCAGGCTCAGCCCGAAATTTCCCATTTAATACTAAAATTGCCTCTGTGGAAATTTAGTATCTCCCTATCTCCACTGCATAGTTTCCCTTAGCCCTGCCTTTTAGTGCTAATTACAGATGTAGACCTGGATTCTGGAAGCTTCTGAACCTCACTTCATAGGATTGGGTCCTTTACTAAATGGTCACTGGGGTCAGATGCTTCTATCACATCCTCTGTCAAACTTGAAACTAAGCTAAAAGATGATATCCAGGTGTACTTCTAAATTGTGAACCTTATGGACAAAGGTAAAGAAGCACCTTAATCATAGTGCCAGGTGCCACTACTATTTGAATAATTAGAATCAATTATTAATACTAAATATTCACTCCTGATTGAAAGGGTGAATCTGACATTTAATAAACATGTTCTTAGATTAGGATTTTATTAGTTCTTGGACTGCTCCTGGATGCTCATCTACATCTGACAGACACTGTGACTTGTCTTTTGGAGGAAGATCTTGCTACTGTCATCCATGCTATTGTTATCTTGAGTTTGTACTATTGAAATATGCTAGATAGGGCCAGGGACCACACATTTGGACTACTGAAGGTTTTGTGCTCCCCCTACCTAAGAAAATTAGCTTTTTTTGTTTTTCATTTGTTTTGTTGTTGTTTGTTTTGTAAAACCAGAAACTTTCATAGGAAATATCCACTTTTAACAAACCTTTTTTTGGGGGGGAGGGCTTTTTCACAACCCAAACTGAACAATTTAAATGGAAAATAAAAGAAAAAAATGGATTTTGGCAACACAAAATTGAGATTTTGGGTTGATTTCAATGAGAGTTTGGTATCTAGGCACTTTTAAATCCCTCTAGAAGACTATCTACATACCTTTGAAAATCTGGTCTTTACTATATTGTCTGTGCAAATGCTGTGTAAATAATATCCCAATCCAGAACCTCACTTGAACAAAGATTTCCAAAATCTAAACTCAAATAGTTCTGTGATGTTGCCCACAGTGCATTGGAGACTAGAAAAAGATTATCAAAGCCATTTGGGTCTGCAGAGAAGAATGGCTAGTGAGTTAAGCCCCTGTGCCTGTTAGCTCATGTAACCTAGCCTTGTGCAAGCAAACTCTTCAACCCTCCATATAAAAGTGCCAAGACCACAATGATTTAGAAATGGATCCAAAGGATGTGTAGTATACCACACATTCATAAAATGGACACTATTCAAAGCCTCTCAGCAGGAGTTTGATATACGACACTAGAATCACACTGTGACATAAATCAGATAATCTACTTGATATCTTGAAAATGCTTTGTAGGTTCAATATGTCAGGGAAACAAATAATGTACAGTACAGATGACCCATTTTAATAAGCACCTTCCATCATTCCTAGACTGGAAACCTGCACTGCTAAGTGTTTCCATCACCCAGGCCACAAAATCTATAGGATTTCATCATAACTGCTACATACTAGGTAGAGAAAACATCTGGATTTCTCAGCATAATACAATTTAGTTAATCAACTAATCAGGCATTTTCTCCAGCCTTCAAACCATTTTTTGTGGCTTTTTTCTGAACCCTCTTCAGTTTTTTCAACATCCTTTTTAAAAATACGGACATCAGAACTGTATGGAGCATTCCAGTGCCCTCTACAGAGGTAAAATCACCTCCCTGCTCCTATTTACTATTCCCCTGTTCATACAACCCAGGACAGCATTAGTTGGGCTGTAAGAAAGTTGTGATGTTTTGGTTCAAAAGTTGCAGCCACAGTTGTTAAAATTGCGGTTTTGGTACGGTCAGTTCAGGTAACATATTCTGCCTTCAGGGCAGAGGCATAAGGGTGGAGGTGTGGATGAGTGTCTTGGGAGCTGTAGAACCTAAACTCTTCTTTGTAACTGACTAGATGTCAAGTTGGCAGCAGGGTTTTTCCTGGCAATGGGGGCTGAATATCCTCCCATTCCACCAATCCCCAAGTGAGGTGTGGGTCCCAAGCCCCTGCACCCTAGACCCAGACCCAGCTCAGAAACTCACAGAGACTCTGTGTGGAGGGATGGCAACACCAGGGCTCCTCTGTCTCAGCCCCATGCCCTGTGGGAGGCACAACCCCGGCTCATCCAGTTCCATTCACTAGTAGCTGTGGAAGGCGAAGTCCTCGAGGTTGCGCGGGAGTTGTTTCTGTTCTAGCGCAGGCTAAACTGCACCTGGATGAAGTGCAAGGTCAGCACCAGCAGTGCTGAGTGTAAGTGGTGGCACTCGACCCAGAGCCAAGACAGCTAGCGGGGCGAGCCTCCAGGGGAGCCCAGTCCCGTCCGTCTACCTGCCACCTCCACCATGTGCCCCAGGTTGCCAGGCCACTCTCTGAAATTTGGCCCAGCCACCCCTCCATCAGGTATTGGAGAAAATGTTGCAATGAGCCTTGGAAGCTGATGTGAGTTCTGGAAATTGAGATAAGGATTGGACGTTGTAGTTTCTGCAACAAAATCATGGCCTGTGATTTTCTTACTGCCCTATGTATTAGTCCTTTATGCTACATAATTGCATTAAGAGTGCATGTTGAGTTGCTTCTCCACTATGACCGCTAAGTCTATTTCAGAGTCATTTTTTCCAGGATACAGTCCCCCATGCTGTAGGTATGGCCTGCATTTCTTATTCCTAGATGTATAACTTTGGATTACTATTAAAGCACATTTTGTTTGAGTAGGCTCTATATAACAGCTGTAGGGGAAAAACCACAGTATTGATGGAAAATAGTTTTTAATTAAATTAGTATTTTATTCTTATGTTAGGTCATTGCAAACTTACATGAATCTTTAAGAGATAACTACAATAATGTTTATACCCATGATACTTGGAGAATATCACATGCTTCCGTTTTTGGTTAGTTGGTTTATTAAATTAAATATCAGGCTTATTTAAAGAAATTCCAGGAGGCTTCTGCTTTCTGTCAACTAGTGACAGGCTCCCAAAGTGTCAAAGAAGATGACACCCTCAGCCATAAAACACAAAGTGTGTTGTATAGTGTGATGGGGTATCTGTCCCCACGGGTGTTGAACAGGTTAACCTCAGCAAGGAGAAGTGGAGGTAAGTTCTCCGAGCTGCCTGGAGAGGCTGTGTGAGGCTCAGCCGATCAGGGGGGAATTACAGAGAGTAACCAATCCAGATCTGGCAGGCTCAGATAAGAGGAGCTGCAAGGCAGAGCAGGGTCCGTAGCTGTCTAGGGCTCAGGGAGTGAACACTAGGCTCCCAGCAGGTGAAAGAAGCACTAGCACCATGGACAGCATAATGCTTGAAGGCCCTGAGCTAAGAGTGAAGTAGGCACATGGGCCATGGGGAAAAGACCCAGGGAAAAGTAGTGAGAGGTTGCAAGAAGAGTAGCATGAGGCTGCCATCAAAGGGGCCCTGGTTCAGGACCTGGAGTAGTGGGCGGGCCTGGGTCCCCCCTCCCACCACCACTGGGGAAGTGGCATGATTATTGAACTGTGATATTGATCCTCAGAAGGGGAAAACACACATGGTGACATGGCCGGAGGGGGGGTACATTAGTCTTGAGCTCATCCCCAGTGACCAGGAGGAGGCGCCAGCCCACCGGTGAGAGTTGCGCCCCATGATATATAGGTTCAAAAATGCAGCTTTCATAACTTCTATTTATTATATACTCTATAGTATTTTTTATGCTATGTGTTGAAACTGTATAAAAGCATTGGTGCTTTGTGCTATGTGTACAATATTTAATAGAAATTGCTAGCTGCAAGTTGTAAATACACTGCAAGTGACAGGTCTTAAACCCCCGGACACCAAAGGTAACAAAACCACAAAAGGTATTATCTTGTATAAGATATCAGTTCATGTAGATATTATCTTACCTTGAAAAATAACTTTGTAAGATATTATGGTTTAGAAAATCCTGAATTAAAAAAATGCAAGGTTGTTCTGTTTTAGGAGCAAAGAGGAATGTAGGCATCCTTATCAGAAGCCATAAAACTAAACTACAAAAGTGGGCTCTCTTTTACCTGCCTGTTGCAAGAACGAGCCTCTAATTTTAAACCTATTAAAAAAGGTGCTAAAGAATTTTCTTACTGAAAGTAATTTCTTTGGCAAGTAGTATAGAGTCATCTTTAAGAAAAACATTGATGGCTAGGAAATATTTTATGGAAGATGTGGGTTACTTCTGTCTAACTCAGATTTCTGCTCGGTGGTGCAAACCTTAAATGTTTGAACATGGCATCAGATTCTTTTGAAATATATATTTCCAAATATCTTATCTAAATGTAAAGCTTCTAATGTAGTAACTTCCTAATATCATTGCTATGTAAATAGTAAGTAGCTTCATGTACCAGCATGGAATCCAATGACTTTATTAGACTGGTTACTAACACAAAAAGCCATCATAACATAGGATATTTTATAATGAGGAATTAATTAGTTATCTGATAATGCCTAAGCAGCTTCCTTACCAAACTCAAAAAAGCCCAGAATCATCTTTCCAAAGACTCTTAGGAAGAAGAGACAATACCATCTTGCCCAGCTATTTGCATATAAAGACCCTCTTTAAAATTAAGTTTAAAAAGATTATTTTGAGAACAAAACCCCTTTTATATAGGAAGTAGGAGTGTTTGAACTTACTTGAAACAGAATTTGAACTCCTATTAAACACTGATGGAAGTGAAGGAATCTCTCAGAAAATGGGCTACATAAAAGAGAGAATTAAAAATTTAACACTTTAAAATGTTCTTAGAATTTCCTGTGACAAAGCCAATATACCAATTAAGTTAAGGGAAAGATTACAACCCTGCTGCATATGCATTGACAGACTACATATTAATGAGCTGAAAATATTACTAAGGCCAACCTACAAAGGTGTTGAGCCATTGAAAGGATCTTAAAATTTGAATCAAGACAAACCCCTGAAAAAGGTGCAGTTTTCCCCCTTCATTCTATGCAACTAGAGGAAAGTGAGGGTGTGATGGGGTGTTCACCGTACACAAGTTCTGAATGGGTTAAGATAGCCAGGTGGGCCAGTTAATTCCCCCGGCTGCACCTGCAGGAGAAGCCAGGGAGCAGGGATTAATTAAATGAAGCTCAGCTGGGCAGGAACAGGACTGGCCTGTATAAAGCCCAGGAGCTGAGCACAGAAGTAGTCTGCAGTCACCCCCTGGGAGAAGGAAGGTGTGTTTGGAGCTCTAGCAATAGGCAGCCTACAGTTACTCCCTCGGAGGAGAGAGTTTGGGCTGTCAAACCCAGAGCCAGAGGAGAGCCAGAAAGGTTCAGGGGGAAAGCAGCAAGGTATGGGATAGGGAAGATCTTGGCTGCTGACAAAAGGGCCCCTGAGCTGGAACCTAGATTAGAGGGGAGGCAGGTTCTCCTTCCAGCTACTGGAGAAGTGGCATAGATCAGGCAAAGGAGAGTGGACTGCCTGGGAGAGTTGCTCCAAAAGACTGGTACCTCAGAAGGGGGAAACACATATAGTGATTTGGGCAGCAGCTCATGGAGCAAACGAAAGAGAGAGAGAGAGAGAGAGAGATGGTGTGCAACCGCAGGAAGGGCTGTAGAGCTCAAAAAACTAATCCTCAAAACTGCCAGAAAGAGGTGCCATCCAGCAGTGAGTAGAGCATCCTGTGACAATTGGTGAGTGGATGCCATGACAAAGGGTTATAAAAACACTCTGAATTCAGCATCCAGCACCACTCTCAAGTCCATGCAACACCCTCTGTCTCAGCAAGACCTCTAAGAACATAGTCACATAGAAGCTTCAAGAAGCAGTGGCCTTCCAAATCAGATGACTGCGTCAGCACAACTTCAACATGATTTGGTGAAATGGAAGTTTGCGAAAGCACTGCCAAGAAATAAAATGTGTGTAGTGTTGGTCCCAGGATGAGAGAGAGACAAGGTGGGTGAGATATACCTTTTATTGGAACAACAGACAAGTTATCAAACTTGTCTGCACAAAGCTTGTCTCTTCCACCAAGAGAAGTTGGTCCAATAAAATAAATTAGGTTTTTTTTTCTTGTAATGATTTTAATGCGATAGTGATATACTATCATAACTTAAGATACTAAAGGCTTCTCCTATTAGACATGAAATAGTTTATACCATGTATTCTGGAACAAGAGACTTGGATCTATAGAAATAAATAGTTGGATTTCATTTCAGATTTAGGATTCTTAATGTTCATTGATTCATTTATTGACAGCTCCTTGAATGGCTTCTTTTAAGTAACGGATTTAACTAAGTCCTATGAAACAAAAGGAAATATTTAAGAATAAGATTATAAAATATCCCCAACAGAGGCAGACCTACTCTCAAAGGTGTAATCTCTGTTAAAAGCTCTCCACAATAGAGTACAGAAGAAACGGTTACTAAAGTAACCATTGTTTACTATTTGTGTTCTGTTCTGTTTTTGTTTTCTTTTAATTTCTTTTCCTTTCTTTGTTAATAAAGGAGTCATAGTTAATAATTGTGGTTATTTTGTTGTTTATAATCATAGTGTTGCCTAAGAAATGGGGAAAAAACCCTATGTCACCAAAATAGTAGCATCATGTCCCTGAATTGACAATGTGAAACAATTATTAAGATTTGGGCCCTACCATTTCTTGTTTACCTAGATTATGAATTTTAGTAATTTGGGGGATGAAATTACTTGGCACTCAACCACTTGAAATACCCCTTTTACTCCTACACTGCCCTGTCCTCATCATTATTTACCATTCCATCGATCTTTGTCATCTGCAAACTTTAACAGCAGTGAATTTATATTTAGTTCCAGATCATTGATGAGAATATTTAATCATATCAGGCCTAATACCAATCCCTGTAGAACTCACTAGAAACACCCCCATTCAATGATGATTCATGTAGAAGGTTCGTGCCGGGGCTTGACCCTCCTGGGCGGGAGGGAAGCCACACCGACTCACTACTGGTGGAACAAACAACCAGCTAGTTCAGGGCTCAGGCCCTCTCGTGCAGGGGCTGGGCAAACAAACAGTTAGTCCAGGGTTCAGGCCCTAAGGCAGGGGCTCAGCAAACAATCAGGTAGGCCCAGGCCCTGGATCAGGACGGGGCACAAACAGTCACAGCTCAGGCCCTCTGGTGCAGGGGCTGACCAAACAATCAGTTAGGTAGACTCAGGTTCCTACACCTGAGCGTTGGGTGAGGGGGGAAACCTGCCACCTGAGAGTGGGGTGGCGGGGGTGACGCAGGCCCACCCACTCCACTGCTTCCCAGCCTGGGGCCCTAGCAGCAGCTGGTGTCGCTGCTGGTCAGTGGGATGTCCTGACCGAAACACACTGACATCGGCTCACAGCCGTCCGCAGCCTGACCGGGGTTGGCTACCCACGAGCTACTTCCAGGTTCCCCCTCAGGGCCTACCTTATCCGTGGCACCAGGCCCAGTCCAGTCCACCAGCATGGGCTCCTCACGGCCAGGGCTTGGTGGCAGGTCCGGCAGCTCCTCAGGGAAATCCGGCCACTTGCATTCGGAAGGCTCCTCCGGGTAACAGCAGGGGCGGAGGCGCTCTGGTGCCATCTCGCCTTCGGGGTTGATGTGGGGGAGTTCCAATAGCTCCTCCCAACAACAGGAGTGGACGGGCACCGGCGGCTCCTCCTCGTAGTGGGCTCAGGGCAGCTCTGGCCAGCTAGGGCAACGGCCTCAGAGGGCTCCCGGCCGTACATCTGCTCCCTGCGGTGGCTAGGCTCTCACTGAGCTCTGGCGGCCAGCTTTTATACTTCCAGTCCCGCCCCTTGACTTCCGGGGGGGCGGGAACAGGCGTTGGTGACTCCGTCCACTTGGGTGTCTGTAAGGGCTCTCCCTCTGCTGGGCAGGAGGGGAGCCACACTGACTCACTACAATTCCCCATTGACATTTCCTTTTTGAGATCTGTTAGTTAGCCAGTTCTTAATCCAATATAGTGCTAATATTTTAATCAGAATATCATGCTACACTAAATCTTACAAGTCTTAAGTATATTACATCTATGAAGTTACCTTTATTAACCAAATTGGTAATCTCAAAAAATAATGAAATCATGTGTGTTCGACAAGACCTATTTTCCATAAAACCATGTTGACTGGTATTAATTATGTTTCTCTCCTTTAACTCTTTATCAACTAAACCCTTTATCAGCATTTCCATTATTTTGCCCCAGATTGATGTTGGGTTAAGTATAGGTCATCCTACTAACTCTTTTTGCATATTGGCACATTTATCACCCTTATAGTCTTCTGGAATTTCTCCAGTGTTCCAACATTTATTAAAAATTAATATAAAGGGCCAGAAATTTCCTCAGTCAACTACTTTAGGACTCATAAGTGCAGGTTATATTGGCCTGCTGATTTAAAAATGTTTGATCCTACTAGATATTATTTAACAGTCTCCTCAGCCAGTAATTGACTGGAAGATAATTTATCTTCATGTGATATGAATACATCATCCTGCTTCTTTGCAAATACAGAAGAGAAATATTTATTGAACATGTCTCTTTTCTGCATAGTTATTAAAATTTTTACTATTTCCATCTAGTTCCTGCCAAACTTAAAAGCTAGTAATTGACTACAGAAATGAACTTGTTGAAGGGAATACTGAGAGTTTCAAGACTGCAGAAAATAATGAAGTGATAAGAAAACAGTGAGGAGAAGAAATAATGCTGTTACAGAAGATTCAAGAAAGACAACTGGTAGACACCTGTCAAGAATGGTCCCAGAAAGGACATCAGACATGGCAATACATACCAGAGTGCTAAGAACTAAAAATAGAAGACGCCCAAGGATGTGCTGAATAGACATGGTGAAGAATGACATAACAAAAAGGTTTAAAGATGAATGAAACCAAGAAGATGGTACAAGACCTAAAGTAGTATGAAGACTTCATTTTCCTCCATCATACTTATGGACAGGATTAAAGAAGAAAAGATTAAAGGAGTTTAAGTATGGTCCTTTTAGCCTTACCAGCAATAGTTTTCCCACTTCATAACTTCTAACTTATATTGATTATTATCTTGTTTGCCTTCTTTGGATGGTTGAAGAACATCTCTTGGTAGCTACTTGCTTTTGCTACATACCACTAGGATGCCATCAGGTATGTTCCCGGTAGCTTTGTGTTCTCTTCCTCCAGAGAAGATTCTCGGTAGTTGACTATCAGATAATTCAATACTACTAGCTAGATTGAATGCCTCCTGGTTCTCTTTCCCCTTCTCGTTACAAATTGTGCTCCTTCTGTTTCTGATCTGCCCTGTTCCCTTATCACGTGTGACAATGATTATCCAATCTGGTGGTCCAAGAAGTCTTCATTTTCTCTGCTGATGTGCTGTGTTGAAACTTGCTCTTCTACAGCATGTATCTTATTGAGGATTGCCATTAGCTTGCACTTTATGCACTAGAAAACTCTTCTGCCTTCAAGCAGAAAGGAAAACACAGCACATTCAAGGCAGGTTGCAGCAGCTGTTACCTCTTTCTAGACCAGACAATGCATGTGGAGAACCATACTGAAAAGAGAAATAACCACATTCCTTCCCATAAAAGCCCGTTTACTGTTCCTGTTCACCTTTCAATTGATCTATGTACTAAGCCCGGCTGCTCAACTCTGCCCCTTACCAGTAGGGAGGGATTAACCACCCAGGCTTCAAATTCTGGATCTGGGTAAAGACTCAAGAGTCTCAGCCACAAAGCCTTCCCCAAAACACTAACAGACCCATATCACCTGGGTTGCTTTGGGGTCCCACAGCCCAATCACACAACCCCATGGAGAACAAATAATAGATGGACCAAACACACCACTCACCAAGTACCTCTACTTCCAAGTGAAGGATCTGCAGCTACATGCTCTGGAACTCCCCTGTTTGTCACTCCTGCTCTTTACCCTACAGGGATGCTGTAAGGATAAATGGAAAGAAGTGCTATTATCCCCATTTTACAGATGGGTTATAGAAGCAAGGCAGACTAAGGCCCAGATCCATTGAAGTTAGGAACCTAAATATCTTTGTGGGTCATTGAAGTTAGGAACCTAAATACCTTTGTTGATCGGGCCTAAGTAACTTGCCCAGTGTCACACAGGAAGTATGTGCTGGAGCAGGGAATTTAACCTAGTATCCCAAGTTAGCACCTCAACTAGTGGACCATTCTCTTTCCCTGGTGAGGCATTGATTCACCCTTTTGCAAACCTTCCTTACTCCTCCCCACAACAGCCACTGTCTCTGCTTCCCTGTCCTCTGGCTTTTAAAAGTGTCCTGCTACAAGTAGTGGAGACTTGTCCACTACTTCCTCAGGCCTGGGCCTGACCTCTGTCAGACCTTCCCAAACCCTCCTGGAGGAGAGAAGTGAGGCATACTGCTGGCATCTGCTTCACACCAGAGACAAGGGACTAGAGGGACAGAAATGAGCAGCTGCAGGAGAGGAAGGGCAGTGAAACTAGCCATCGTTGATTTCTTTCTCACTCTCTCAGAAACAGGGATAGGACAAGATGAGGGTGAGGTTTTATTTCCCTTGCAGTTGTGCTTTCTAATCATTAATTGACTGCTCTTGGTGCCTGAGCAATAGCTATTTATCCCTCTTCTTCCTTCCCTCTCATTGTGCTCCAAAGACCCCTGTGCAGCATAGTAAGAAACCAGATAGAGAAGGAAGTATTGCTTGTGCTGAGCAGAGCCAGAAAGAAGTTTATTCCTACAACCTCAGTATCTCCCTATGCCTTAGAGCACGGAGAAGAGGTCTGCTGCTTAAGTTCCATGGCAAGTGATCTTTTTTGAGTAGCACTGCACTACTGGTGGGATGGAACATGACAAACTGAGCATCTGTACATCACTTGGAGGTTATGCTGATGAATATGAGATGGATAGATGACAGATTAGATGTGAAGCCTAGGGATAAATACAGAGCAGCTGAAATGGGAGAAATTAGGATTTCAGACTCCTCTTGAGTAGAAATGTCGCTTGCAGAGTTGTTGTAGCCATATTGGTCCAGGATATTGCAGAGACAAGGTGTGGGTGAGGTAATATCTGTTGGAGTATCTTCTTTTGGTGAAAGAAAAGTTTTCGAGCTTACACGCAGCTCTTCTTCAGGTCCACAAGAAAAGCTTGTCTCTTTCACGAACAGAAATTGTCCAATAAAAGATATTGCCTCATCCTCTTTGTCTTTATTGAATGTAAAGTCAGCTCTACTGTTTTCCCTTCAAGTCCTGGGATTCCTCACTTAGGGAAAATACTAATAGTTTAATGTGTTTTGTTAAGTGATTTGAGTTTTACAGTGCTGGTTTGGCACCTGTAAATTCTAGGGAAGAATTTTCTGGGTTTCTAATGAGACAGCAGAGACTTTTCCTTATAGCATTTAGAAATACAGCATACGCGGGTATTGCTAAATGCTACTTCCTTCCCTGAGGGCTACGCTTTGACCTGGTGGGAAGGCTTGTGAGCGCTAATGACCGTGAGAGCTATGTCGGCAGGAGTGTAACTCCTGGTAGGGCCACTCCAGCCAGACAAGTCAAAAGGTAGGGATCAGACAAAAAGCAATCCATTGTTGGGGTAGACCAGACTCCTTAGCCCTGGCAGGTGGCTGGGCTAGGAGAAGGCATACTCTAAAGTCAAACAGGGACTGCCTGGCCCGCTAGCCAGTTATGGACTTGTGTAGAGCAGCTGCTTTCTGCTTTAGTCCGCTGTGGTGTTAGCAAGCCATCTTTGGCACTGCTACACAGACTAGGCACTGGGCTGTGGTCAGCTTGGACTTCAATGGGTTCTACATGTGACTGTCTTGCAGGCACCACACAAAATGCTGTATCTTTATTTGTTAGCCCATTTGTTGCAACTTTCTGCACCAGTGTACATTATGGTCATGAAGGATGAGAGGGGGTGATTATTAGTGCACAGCCCAATACCACTTTAAACAACTTTGTGCAGGTCTAGAGTTCTTATAACCCACAATAAGTGACTGTAGCTCATCCATCGATCTCAACAGGATACTCTATCTGTTCCTTCAACGTAATCATTATGTATACAAAGAAACACATACCTCTCTTTCTTTATACTAATAAATAAAAGGTTAAGAGCTATCATGTACATTTACAGAGGAGAAGCTACCAGCACTGCTTAATATATATTTGGTTCTTATATTAATGATAAACATTTTTCAGAGCTGTGGAATATTCAGGTGGATTCATATTACTGGTGTAAAGTTTACTTCTAAGATGTAACTATATAAAGCTTCAAATATTTGAAAGATCACAAAAACCAGTCTGTCTTCTAACTTTGCATCTAGATTCCTGATGGTAAGAGATTACTTCTAATATTCCAAAGTTGGTTGGTTTTTTGCCACAGTGCAATTGCAACACAAATTTTTTCCCATCTGGCCAGGACCAGCAAATCTATCTATAGCACAGCGTGCTGCCATTTGGAATAACTTTGAGTCAAATTAAGAAGGGACATAAATGGTGGTTTAAATTACACGCCAGTAAGTCAGCCTGGGTGTAATTTAGATGCTGGAAAGACATGTTTATAGCAGGAAAGAAACCAGTTTATGGAAGGCAAAGGAGGCCTACACAACTGATCCTTTTAATAAGGAATAGGGTTATAGGCTATAAGGTTACCACTTGGATACTACTGGGTGGTAATAGCCCCCAATATAATACAGGAAATGTTTGTGGTAATTGGGGGGGGGCAAATGATTACTTTTATAACTGACCAATAGTTAGTCTGTCAAGTCTGGCTGGTCCGTAAGGGGAATCTGGCTCAGCCTTGCAGGTGATGTAGCAATTGATTCTGGTCCAATGACTCTACAATTCGTGATCCCATCTGTCAAAAGGGGTGGCGGGTGAGGAGACCCAGGAGAGAGGGAACTTCCCTGTTTCTCTCTCTGGGAAGGGCCTGGTGAAGGCAGGCTGGAGAGAACTAGCGAGCAGACTAGGCTCCTGTGAGGGGGCCTGCAGATAGGGCCTGTCAGAAGTAAGGAGGCCCTGGAAGAAGCTCACTGAGTTTCAGGGGAGGAGAGGCCATGGGGAAATCTGCTAGGAAGAGGGGACTCAAGGGAACATGTCCACAGAACTGGAAAGAGGAGACCTGGCAGGAGGGCTGGGCCACAGAAGACATAACTTGACAAACCGTTGCAGGGTCAAAGTGGTCAAAAATGGGTGCTGGTAATGAAGAGTCCTGCAATGCTCTGATGCTATGGGAGCTGTGGCAGTGAATATAGCCACTTACATAGTCCAACACAAAAGAGAGAAAAGAGAGCTGAATATATAGCAAGCAGTTGCCTATGAGAATGAGGAAGTATCCTTACATATATTCAGCTGAAGGCCTTGAATATCTAACTTTTTTTTTATGAATTGTGCTTTTCCCTTCCTAATTGAGAATTTTAGAAATGTTGTTCTCAGCATATTGTTGTATCTTAATTCTCCCAAATAAACCTTTAGATTTTTATGTGTAAGTATAGATTAAGTAGTAAAGAGTTACATAACTAAACGTGAATGTAATTGGTTATATTAATCAAGTAAACATGAACATTTTCAAATGGGTGCCCAAATTTAGGAACCCAAGTTTGAAAAATGTAGGCCTCTACTTTTAATGTCAGCAATGCAAAGTAGATGAACATAAATGTCATACTGGATTAGACTAGTGCTCTAGTCCATCTAATTCACTATCCTAGCATCACCAGTAGCCAATATGAGCTGCTTCAGAAGAAGGTGCAAGAAAGCCTGCAGTACAAAATTATAGGCTAACCTGCCCTCCGGAAATGTTTCCTCCTATTCCCCCAATAGCTAGAGGTTGACTTATGGCCTGAAGGATGAGGGCTGATATCCCTCCCAAAACTCTTGATTCTTAATGTTTGGATATTCTAGTTAGTGATATAAATATCTATTTAATCCTGCTAATCTCTGGAGAGCAGATCCTGAGTTGGTCTAAATTGTCAGTTGAAAAGTCAGTTGAAATTGTCTCTTCAATGGAGCTATGGAAATTTACTCAGCCTCTTGGTCTCAAAGACATCCCGTGACAAATAGTTTTACAGGCTAATAGTGCATTGTGTGGGAAAAGGATCTATTTTTATCAGTTAAATTTGCTCTCTTTTAATTGCATTGCATGTTCCCTTGTTTTGAGAGAGGTAAATAGAAATCCCCAATCTATCTTCTCTGTGATATTCATAATTTTGTATAGTTTTAATCATGTCACCTTTAATTTGTTTCATCTTTAAGGTGAACAGTCCTGATATTTCCAATCTGTCTTCCGAGGAGTTTTTATAATCTCTAATCACTATTGTCACCCGTCACTGAACCCCATCTATTTTAAGCCATATCCATTTGAGATGGCTCTTCCAGAACTGAATCCAGTGTTTCAGGTTAGGGTGTACCACTGATTAATATTGCTCTGTTATAATATTCTTCATATATTCTCCTTCCTTTCTTTATATGGCCAAACATTTTGTTTGCTGTTTTGACAGCACATTGTGTATTGAACGTAATCAGAGGAAAACCAACAGCCTTGACTGCTTCCAAAGTGTTAGCTCAAATCAAACTACAATTCACAGTTTGCCTATTTCAGACAAAACCTTGAATGGTCTTTCCCAGCCAGAAAGTAAGTACATGCCGCAGGGTCAGTAGAATTTAATGTATTAGGAGTTGGAGGAATGTTTAGCTAGTGAAACTACACCTCTACCCCGATATAACATGACCCGATATAACACGAATTCGGATATAACGTGGTAAAGCAGCACTCCGGGGGGGCGGGGCTGCGCACTCCGGTGGATCAAAGCAAGTTCGATATAACGCGGTTTCACCTATAACGCGGTAAGATTTTTTGCTCCCGAGGACAGCGTTATATCGGGGTAGAGGTGTATAAGCCTTTGTACCAATTGAGCAGGAAAGACAAAAGGCCAGCTTGTAAGGATTTTTAGGGAGTCTATCTGACCAGAAGACTTCAGCGAGCCTTACAGTATACCTCCCACTGGGTCCCCCCTTAAGCCCATCTATAAGAACTGGAATAAAGAAAACACCACATGGATGTGAACTCACAACAACACTTAGTATATTTAGTAAATATACTAAAGGAGAAGGAAGGGGAGGGGGATGGATTAAGGACACTGAAGATTTGCAATATAAGCATACACATGTGCACACGCACACTCAATAAAGCAAAGATGTTTTTCTAGCTTCTTCAGGTACTGCCGGTAGCGAGTCTGCAGAATCTGGACTGGTGAGATCAGCAATGGACACCAACAGGTGTCAAAGACAGGTAAGTAAACCTATCTCAAACCCACCCTATCCCTTTTTGTGTCGTCTATGAGTGAGTGTCAGATCTAACTAACCGGATCTAGTCCGAGAGTGCACGACTGCTTCCCAAAAGAAAATAACTAATGAACTCCAAGATGACAACTTTGTTCAGTGAGTGGCTACTGCAGGCCAGTTGCCCATATGGAAGGTGTACCACACCACAGAGAGAGAGAGAGCTTCTGGACACCTGAGCCCCGAAGATTCCAGCGTTCAGGAGCTTCTGGCCCTTCCCTTCGTTTGTTTATATAGAAACTGGTTACTTAGCAACAACTGATTCCCGCTCTTTTCACTTTCCCACCTTTTGCCCAGAATAGGGGAAGAAGAAACTGTCACAACATGGATGTCACCTTGTTCTTATCCAGACCAAGATGACCACCTAATAAACAATGCCCTAAAATCCAACTGGGTGTGTGCCTTCCCCAAGAATTTGGCAGGGCTGAGGCCTGATTGTTACATTATACTTTTAAAGAGCAATCAAGCTGAGATGTCTATGAAACTAGAAAATCTATGTCACTGAGAGTAAGATGGATGCCCTGCATATTCATCTGTCCCAGATGGAGAATAAGATTTCAAGTGCAGATCCAAGAATTCCGTTTTATTTTCATTAATTTTTTATTGTATTATGATTCTTTTGTTGAATTTGTTTCATAATTCACTGTTTCGGCCAAAGATGTATCTTTGCGTTCCTCTGACAGATATTGTGATGTTTATATGAGTTATAGAAAGAGAATGGCAACATAAGTGGGAAAGTCTGGATTGGAGCAAGCCAGGAAATGATTTGGGCAGGTGACACTTAAAGATCAGACATGGCCATCAGTGGCTACCTGAATGATGACTTGTGCTTTTTAAAGCGGAGTGTCCAGTGTGCCAGGCACAGTTTCATATCTGTTTCTATTAGGAGAGGGATTCTGAAACATCTCCATTTTGTGGGTTACATCGTATAGGAACACTATCTTCTGGACCAAAAACCCCTCCCTTTCATTATCATACCAGTCACTTCCCCTCCCATCTTGGATCACATGGATCACCTCCCCTCAAAAGACATCCTTGTATCTCGTGCTGATATGGAAAAAGGTGATGTTGGGAAAATATTTAATGGATCTCTAGTTGTCATTAATGTAAGTATGCAGCTGGAAACAAAGGAGAGTCAACCCCATATGATGAGTGATCCTTGGACCCAGGGTGGATAAAAATCAGTGATTTAAAAAAAATCAGATTTTTTTTTACTTAAATCAGATTTTTTTAATAAAATGCTTCTATCGAAAGATAGTTTTAATTAAGATACATTATAGCTCAAAGATATCTCATCATGGAATAGGGATTATAAATTCTAATTCTATAGTATGAGACAATATATATAATGTTTAAGAAAAGTTTTGTAAATGAGTTCCAATAGATCATGGATTAGGGACCCAATCTTATGGGGTTCCAGGGGCTTCTGTATAGATTATTTAGATTAATCTTTCTATCTACCCAATGGGACTCAGTGCTCAATCTAGAAGATACCATCAGAGATGCTTAGCTTTGCAGTTCTCAAACTGTGGATTTGTGTCTCCAGAGATAACATGCTTGTTAACAGCAAAATGTTTTTAAATAAATAATATATAGAGGTGAGAAATAACAGACCTCAAACCTATTGTTCCTCTGCAAATTTGTGTACACAGAGTCAATCCCTTACCTCTCTCTAACAGTGCAAAGTTTCAAAAAGTTCAATGAATAGAAGATTGTTGGGAGCAGAATAGATCTGGACAAGGAGAAGAAGTCTGGAGATAAATGTGAGATGCAAGGGACATATGCTTGTTTTTTTAAAATATTATATGTTTGCTGTTGAAGAGAAAAATCCAGAATACTTAACGTTGTTGTTGTTTTAATTAAATAAAACATTTAAATGTTTGTCTGGTGATGTTCTCCTCCTAATACATCATGGCAAGAAAATCCTCCAAATATTAATGATTAGCCTGTTGAATTGGAGATATTTATGAAGTCATTGGGAGGTGAACTATCTGCTTCAATTACCTTTGGTAAATGAAATAACCAAACAATCATTCGTTTTCTGATATAGCTGTAAAACTAATCTGAAAAGTTTTCAAAATAAATCACTGTTTAAAAATGTATAGTGTGTACCTTCTAAAAATGAAACCTACATCTATCTCTGACTTGTGAAGAATATGTATTAAGGTTATAACAACCAACAAGAATGCACTTTTATGTAGAAAACCATGATTAAATCGAGTCTTCCTGACAAGTGATTTAAATCATGATTTAAATCAATTTGTTTTAAATCAAATCCACCCTGCTTGGACCTAAGTTTGGGAACTGCTGTATAAAAATACTTTGTTGCTCTCTACAATGGAGTAATATTATAACTATCATAGGTGACTTGTTCTGATCTCATTTTCCCACTAGTGGAACTCCAGTGACTACAATACATTAGTACAGGGGTTCTCAAACTGTGGGTTGGGACACCAAAGTGGGTTGCGACCCCGTTTTAATGGGGTTGCCAAGGCTGATGTTGGCACTGGGCCCCAGCAGGGCTGAAGCCCAAGCCCCACTGCCCAGGGATAAGGTTACATGCCCCCCGCCCAGGACAGAAGCCCTTGGGCTTCAGCTTTGCCACCCCCCCCACCCCCCACCTGGGGCAGTGGGGTTTGGGTGGGCTTGGACTTCGGTCCCCACTCCTGGAGTCATGTAGTAATTTTTGTTGTCAAAAGGGGGTCACAATGTAATGAAGTTTGAGAGCCACTGCATTAATATTTAAATGTTGTCTTTTTATATTCATCAACTTTTTTATATCTTTAATTGGCACCTTGAGCAAATTGTCAGGAACTATGTTTAGGGCAGGATGAAGAGCACAGGAAGGAAGAGCACAGTCAAAGCCAAAAGGTGCCACGTCATAGTTGTAATGCTTGTCCAACAGCCTAGTCCAAAAGAACCATTAATTTTTGGTGTTCAGATATTTTTGTTAGTGTGTATATAAGCATTTATTGCTGAATGATGATGTAATTTAACAAAAATGTTCTCCACAAACAAAAACTCAGCCTTGGGAATCAGAATGGACAGCAGGTGAAAGTCAGGAGGGAATATTGGTTGCAGGGCTGGCTCCAGGGTTTTGGCCGCCCCAAGCAGCCAAAAAAAAACAAACAAAAAAAAAAACAAAAACCCCGCGATCACGATCTGCGGCGGCAATTCAGCGGGAGGTCCTTTGCTCCCAGTGGGAGTGAGGGACCATCCACCAAATTGCCGCCGAATACCTGGACGTGCCACCTTTCTCCGGAGCAGCCACCCCAAGCACCTGCTTGCCAGGCTGGTGCCTGGAGCCGGCCCTGATTGGTTGCTGTGGCAGCTTTTCAAGAGCAGAGTCAATGCCTGTATGGTAGCAGGACTCTCACTTCACTGCAGGAAAGCAACAAAAGGGAGGTGCAGGGAGAGGCCAGGTGGTAAATCCTGAAATGCCCGAACCAGTGAGTTGTACTTGAAGTGCTCCTTCCCTCTCTCCATTGCGCCTTTGCTTTTCTTGCAGTTACAAAACAAATGGTTGTTGTTGTATTTGGAAGGTAAGCCAAAGAAAGGGAGGGGGGAGAAGGCATCATTTCTACTGGCATCAATTCAAAGCACTGGAAAAAGCAGCTAGGGCAAATGACACTTGTAGTAGTACTAAAGGGATGATTGGATGAGGATGCTGGAGTGGCAGTAACAACTCCTGTATTATAGCCTTTTCACCTGCAACTTGGCAGAGCCACAGGAAGGATCTTATCTTCCTTCTCGAGCATTCACAGGGCTGTGGTTCACCACCATCTGCTGTGGTGGGTTCTTCAACCTCGGTATCATGCATAGCAACATTATATTTTGGAGGTGGGGGAAGAGTGGGCAGAGAGATCTTTGGATGCAGTTAGGCTGATGCAGACTCTGACAGTTCTTACTCCAAAGTCAATCATTAGTATAAGGTGAGTGCAGGGGTCCTAGATCATTGGGAGAACAGGTTCCTCCACTTTCAAAGGTTAGTCTGGTCTTCTCTTGGCATCTGCTTAGTCAATGGTTCTTCCTCCCCCCCCCCACCACACTTTTTTTAGATCGGGAGGAGCAGGGGTTGAAAAGAGCAGGTATGCATGGTGCATCCTACTGGGACTTTTCCAGTTGGTTAATACAAAATGTCAGCCTTCCTGAGGCCTGGTCTACACTACGGGTTTAGGTCGACTTCAGCAGCGTTAAATTGAATTAAGCCTGGACACGTTCACACGACGAAGCCCTTTCTTTCGACTTAAAGGGCCCTTTAAACCGGTTTCTTTACACCACCTTCGACGAGGGGATTAGCGATAAAATCGGCCTTTGCGGGTCGGAATTGGGGTAGTGTGGATGGAATTTGACGTTATTGGCCTCCGGGAGCTATCCCACAGTGCTTCATTGTGACCGCTCTGGAGAGCACTCTCAACTCAGATGCACTGACCAGGTAGACAGGAAAAGACCCGCGAACGTTTGAATTTCATTTCCTGTTTGCCCAGCGTGGAGAGCACAGGTAACCACGCAGAGCTCATCAGCACAGGTAACTGTGATGGAGTCCCAGGATCGCAAAAGAGCTCCAGCATGGACCGAACGGGAGGTACGGGATCTGCTCGCCATATGGGGAGATGAATCAGTGCTAGCTGAACTCCGTAGCAGTAAAAGAAATGGCAAAGTATTAGAAAAGGTCTCCAAGGCCATGAAGGACCGAGGCCATAACAGGGACACACAGCAGTGCCGCGTGAAAATTAAGGACCTACGGCAAGCCTACCACAAAGCCAGAGAAGCAAATGGAAGGTCCGGGGCAGAGCCGCAAACTTGCCGCTTCTACGCGGAGCTGCATGCCATTCTAGGGGGTGCAGCCACCACTACCCCAACCGTGTGCTATGACTCCGTCAATGGAGAAACACACAGGGAAGAGGGTTCGGGGAACGAGGAAGATGAGGATGGAGGTACTGTAGGTAGCTCACAGCAGCAAGGAAGCGGAGAAACCGGTTTCCCCAACAGCCAGGATATGTTTGTCACCCTGGACCTGGAACCAGTAACCCCCAAACTCACCCAAGACCCTCAGGGCACACAGGAGACCTCTGGTGAGTGTACCTTTGTAAATATTACACATGGTTTAAAAGCAAGCGTATTTAATGATTAATTTGCCCTGGCAATCGCGGCCAGTACAGCTACTGGAAAAGTCTGTTAACGTGTATGGGGATGGAGCGGAAATCCTCCAGGGACATCTCCAGAAAGCTCTCCTTCATATACTCCCAAAGCCTTTGCAAAAGGTTTCTGGGGAGGGCTGCCTTATCCCATCCGCCATGGTAGGACACTTTACCATGCCAGGCCAGTAGCACGTAGTCTGGGATCATTGCATAACAAAGCATGGCAGCGTATGGTCCCGGTGTTTGCTGGCATGCAGACAACATCCATTCCTTATCTCTCTTTGTTATCCTCAGGAGAGTGATATCATTCACGGTCACCTGGTTGAAATGGGGTGATTTTATTAAGGGGACATTCAGAGGTGCCCGTTCCTGCTCTTCTGAACAGAAATGTTCCCCGCTGTTAACCACGCGGTGGGGGGAGGGGTGAAGTGATCATCCCAGAGAATCGGGTGTGTGTGTGGGCGGGGTGATTTACTTGGGTTTGTGCTGCATGTTAACCCGGAAACCGCAGCCCCTCCTTTTACATTGAAAACCCATTTTAAATGGCCAACCCAATTCATCCTTGATATGGGAAATGCGCTGCTGTTTGAAACCATTCCCACATGTTAAGAAGGTTAAAAAAGCCAAAAGACTGTGGCTTACCATGGCTGCCTGCAAGCCAAAATATGTTGCCTGGCACTGCGTGAGTGATCTCTCATACCAAACCGGCAGGCAGAGGAAAAATGCGACCTTGTAACGAAAGAGTGTACCCATTGTTCTCTAAAATGTGTCTTTTTTAACCACCTCTCCCTTCTCCTCCACCAGCTGCAAATGTTTCTCCTTCGCAGAGGCTAGTGAACATTAGAAAGAAAAAACGGAGGACGTGGGACGATATGTTCACGGAGCTCCAGATGTCCTCCCACGCTGATAGAGCACAGCAGAATGCGTGGAGGCAGTCAATGTCGGACATGAGAAAAGCACAATATGAACAAGAGGAGAGGTGGCGGGCTGAATGGCGGGATGAAAAGAGCAAGTGGCGGGCTGAAGATGATAGGTGGCGTCAGCTTGCAGACAGATGGCAAGAGTCAATGCTCCGTCTGCTGGAGCATCAAACTGATATGCTCCAGGGTATGGTTGAGCTGCAGGAAAGGCAGCAGGAGCAGAGACCGCAGCTACAGCCCCTGTGTAACCAACAGCCCTCCTCCCCAAGTTCCATAGCCTCCTCACCCAGACGCCCAAGAACACGGTGGGGGGGCCTCCGGCCACCCAGTCACTCCACCCCAGATGATCGCCCAAGCATCAGAAGGCTGGCCTTCAATAAGAGTTAAAGTTTTAAAATGCAGTGTGTCCTTTTCCATCCCTCCTCCCCCACCCATCCCAGGCTACCTTGGCAATTATCCCTCTACTTGTGTGAGGAATTAATAAAGAATGCGTGAAAACAATGACTTTATTGCCTCTGCAAGCGGTGCTCGAAGTGGGGAGGGGAAGGTGGGGTGGTTGGTTTACAGGGAAGTAGAGTGAACCGGGTCACGGGGTGTTGGAGGGTTCATCAAGGAGAAACAAACAGAAGTTTCACACAGTAGCCTGGCCAGTCACAAAACTCGTTTTCAAAGCTTCTCTGATGCGCACCGCGCCCTGCTGTGCTCCTCTAACCGCCCTGGTGTCTGGCTGCGCGTAATCAGCGGCCAGGCGAGTTGCCTCAACCTCCCACCCTGCCATAAATGTCTCCCCCTTACTCTCACAGATATTGTGGAGCGCGCAGCAATAACAATGGGGATATTCTTTTTGCTGAGGTCTGAGCGAGTCAGTAAGCTGTGCCAGCGCGCTTTTAAACGTCCAAATGCACATTCCACCACCATTCGGCACTTGCTCAGCCTATAGTTGAACAGGTCCTGACTCCTGTTCAGGCTGCCTGTGTATGGCTTCATGAGCCATGGCATTAAGGGGTAGGCTGGGTCCCCAAGGATCACGATAGGCATTTCAACATCCCCAATGGTTACTTTCTGGTCCGGGAAGAAAGTCCCTTCCTCCAGCTTTCGAAACAGACCAGAGTGCCTGAAGACGCGAGCATCATGTACCTTTCCCGGCCATCCCACGTTGATGTTGGTGAAACGTCCCTTGTGATCCACCAGGGCTTGCAGCAGCATTGAAAAGTACCCCTTGCGGATTATGTACTCGGTGGCTTGGTGCTCCAGTGCCAAGATAGGGATATGGGTTCCGTCTATGGCCCCACCACAGTTTGGGAATCCCATTTCAGCAAAACCATCCACTATTGCCTGCACGTTGCCCAGAGTCACTACCCTTGATATCACCAGGTCTTTCATTGCCCTGGCAACTTGGATCACAGCAGTCCCCACCGTAGATTTGCCCACTCCAAATTGATTCCCGACTGACCGGTAGCTGTCTGGCTTTGCAAGCTTCCACAGGGCTATCGCCACTCGCTTCTCAACTGTGAGGGCTGCTCTCATCTTGGTATTCTGGCGTTTCAGGGCAGGGGAAAGCAAGTCACAAAGTTCCATGAAAGTGCCCTTATGCATGCGAAAGTTTCGCAGCCACTGGGAATCGTCCCACACCTGCAGCACGATGTGGTCCCACCAGTCTGTGCTTGTTTCCCGGGCCCAGAATCGGCGTTCCACGCCATGAACCTGCCCCAGTAACACCATGATTTCCACATTTCTGGTGCCTGTGCCTTGTGAGAGGTCTATGTCCATGTCAATTTTCTCATCACTCTCTTCGCCGCGCTGCAATCGCCTCCTCGGCTGGTCCGGGTTTCGCCTTGGCATGTCCTGGCTCTGCATATACTCCAGGACAATGCGCGTGGTGTTCATAGTGCTCATAATTGCCGCGGTGATCTGAGCGGGCTCCATGATCCCAGTGCTAGCTATGGCGCCTGGTCTGAAAAAAGGCGCGAAACTAGTATCTGACGGACCAGGAGAAGGAGGGAGGGCGGGAGGGAGGGAGGGCCGAGTGACGACATGGCGTACAGGTACAGGGAATTAAAATCAAGAAAGGTGGCTGTGCATCAGGGAGAAACACAAACAACTGTCACACAGAATGGTCCCCCCAAA
>NC_048306.1:63914056-63955618 GCF_013100865.1 Trachemys scripta elegans | reverse complement strand
AAGGCCATGAAGGACCGAGGCCATAACAGGGACACACAGCAGTGCCGCGTGAAAATTAAGGACCTACGGCAAGCCTACCACAAAGCCAGAGAAGCAAATGGAAGGTCCGGGGCAGAGCCGCAAACTTGCCGCTTCTACGCGGAGCTGCATGCCATTCTAGGGGGTGCAGCCACCACTACCCCAACCGTGTGCTATGACTCCGTCAATGGAGAAACACACAGGGAAGAGGGTTCGGGGAACGAGGAAGATGAGGATGGAGGTACTGTAGGTAGCTCACAGCAGCAAGGAAGCGGAGAAACCGGTTTCCCCAACAGCCAGGATATGTTTGTCACCCTGGACCTGGAACCAGTAACCCCCAAACTCACCCAAGACCCTCAGGGCACACAGGAGACCTCTGGTGAGTGTACCTTTGTAAATATTACACATGGTTTAAAAGCAAGCGTATTTAATGATTAATTTGCCCTGGCAATCGCGGCCAGTACAGCTACTGGAAAAGTCTGTTAACGTGTATGGGGATGGAGCGGAAATCCTCCAGGGACATCTCCAGAAAGCTCTCCTTCATATACTCCCAAAGCCTTTGCAAAAGGTTTCTGGGGAGGGCTGCCTTATCCCATCCGCCATGGTAGGACACTTTACCATGCCAGGCCAGTAGCACGTAGTCTGGGATCATTGCATAACAAAGCATGGCAGCGTATGGTCCCGGTGTTTGCTGGCATGCAGACAACATCCATTCCTTATCTCTCTTTGTTATCCTCAGGAGAGTGATATCATTCACGGTCACCTGGTTGAAATGGGGTGATTTTATTAAGGGGACATTCAGAGGTGCCCGTTCCTGCTCTTCTGAACAGAAATGTTCCCCGCTGTTAACCACGCGGTGGGGGGAGGGGTGAAGTGATCATCCCAGAGAATCGGGTGTGTGTGTGGGCGGGGTGATTTACTTGGGTTTGTGCTGCATGTTAACCCGGAAACCGCAGCCCCTCCTTTTACATTGAAAACCCATTTTAAATGGCCAACCCAATTCATCCTTGATATGGGAAATGCGCTGCTGTTTGAAACCATTCCCACATGTTAAGAAGGTTAAAAAAGCCAAAAGACTGTGGCTTACCATGGCTGCCTGCAAGCCAAAATATGTTGCCTGGCACTGCGTGAGTGATCTCTCATACCAAACCGGCAGGCAGAGGAAAAATGCGACCTTGTAACGAAAGAGTGTACCCATTGTTCTCTAAAATGTGTCTTTTTTAACCACCTCTCCCTTCTCCTCCACCAGCTGCAAATGTTTCTCCTTCGCAGAGGCTAGTGAACATTAGAAAGAAAAAACGGAGGACGTGGGACGATATGTTCACGGAGCTCCAGATGTCCTCCCACGCTGATAGAGCACAGCAGAATGCGTGGAGGCAGTCAATGTCGGACATGAGAAAAGCACAATATGAACAAGAGGAGAGGTGGCGGGCTGAATGGCGGGATGAAAAGAGCAAGTGGCGGGCTGAAGATGATAGGTGGCGTCAGCTTGCAGACAGATGGCAAGAGTCAATGCTCCGTCTGCTGGAGCATCAAACTGATATGCTCCAGGGTATGGTTGAGCTGCAGGAAAGGCAGCAGGAGCAGAGACCGCAGCTACAGCCCCTGTGTAACCAACAGCCCTCCTCCCCAAGTTCCATAGCCTCCTCACCCAGACGCCCAAGAACACGGTGGGGGGGCCTCCGGCCACCCAGTCACTCCACCCCAGATGATCGCCCAAGCATCAGAAGGCTGGCCTTCAATAAGAGTTAAAGTTTTAAAATGCAGTGTGTCCTTTTCCATCCCTCCTCCCCCACCCATCCCAGGCTACCTTGGCAATTATCCCTCTACTTGTGTGAGGAATTAATAAAGAATGCGTGAAAACAATGACTTTATTGCCTCTGCAAGCGGTGCTCGAAGTGGGGAGGGGAAGGTGGGGTGGTTGGTTTACAGGGAAGTAGAGTGAACCGGGTCACGGGGTGTTGGAGGGTTCATCAAGGAGAAACAAACAGAAGTTTCACACAGTAGCCTGGCCAGTCACAAAACTCGTTTTCAAAGCTTCTCTGATGCGCACCGCGCCCTGCTGTGCTCCTCTAACCGCCCTGGTGTCTGGCTGCGCGTAATCAGCGGCCAGGCGAGTTGCCTCAACCTCCCACCCTGCCATAAATGTCTCCCCCTTACTCTCACAGATATTGTGGAGCGCGCAGCAATAACAATGGGGATATTCTTTTTGCTGAGGTCTGAGCGAGTCAGTAAGCTGTGCCAGCGCGCTTTTAAACGTCCAAATGCACATTCCACCACCATTCGGCACTTGCTCAGCCTATAGTTGAACAGGTCCTGACTCCTGTTCAGGCTGCCTGTGTATGGCTTCATGAGCCATGGCATTAAGGGGTAGGCTGGGTCCCCAAGGATCACGATAGGCATTTCAACATCCCCAATGGTTACTTTCTGGTCCGGGAAGAAAGTCCCTTCCTCCAGCTTTCGAAACAGACCAGAGTGCCTGAAGACGCGAGCATCATGTACCTTTCCCGGCCATCCCACGTTGATGTTGGTGAAACGTCCCTTGTGATCCACCAGGGCTTGCAGCAGCATTGAAAAGTACCCCTTGCGGATTATGTACTCGGTGGCTTGGTGCTCCAGTGCCAAGATAGGGATATGGGTTCCGTCTATGGCCCCACCACAGTTTGGGAATCCCATTTCAGCAAAACCATCCACTATTGCCTGCACGTTGCCCAGAGTCACTACCCTTGATATCACCAGGTCTTTCATTGCCCTGGCAACTTGGATCACAGCAGTCCCCACCGTAGATTTGCCCACTCCAAATTGATTCCCGACTGACCGGTAGCTGTCTGGCTTTGCAAGCTTCCACAGGGCTATCGCCACTCGCTTCTCAACTGTGAGGGCTGCTCTCATCTTGGTATTCTGGCGTTTCAGGGCAGGGGAAAGCAAGTCACAAAGTTCCATGAAAGTGCCCTTATGCATGCGAAAGTTTCGCAGCCACTGGGAATCGTCCCACACCTGCAGCACGATGTGGTCCCACCAGTCTGTGCTTGTTTCCCGGGCCCAGAATCGGCGTTCCACGCCATGAACCTGCCCCAGTAACACCATGATTTCCACATTTCTGGTGCCTGTGCCTTGTGAGAGGTCTATGTCCATGTCAATTTTCTCATCACTCTCTTCGCCGCGCTGCAATCGCCTCCTCGGCTGGTCCGGGTTTCGCCTTGGCATGTCCTGGCTCTGCATATACTCCAGGACAATGCGCGTGGTGTTCATAGTGCTCATAATTGCCGCGGTGATCTGAGCGGGCTCCATGATCCCAGTGCTAGCTATGGCGCCTGGTCTGAAAAAAGGCGCGAAACTAGTATCTGACGGACCAGGAGAAGGAGGGAGGGCGGGAGGGAGGGAGGGCCGAGTGACGACATGGCGTACAGGTACAGGGAATTAAAATCAAGAAAGGTGGCTGTGCATCAGGGAGAAACACAAACAACTGTCACACAGAATGGTCCCCCCAAAGATTAAACTGAAAACTCTGGGTTTAGCAGGCCGTTGATTTCACGGAGAGAGGGGAAGCAAATGAATACAGAACAAATCTATTTTTTACATCTTAAGCTGGCAGCCGACGGTGCAGCATGACTGATAGCCTCTGCAGTACGACGACGATGGATACCAGTCGTAATATACCATCTTCTACCAAAAGGCAAGGGGCTGGTGCAATGCAGCCCTACGGCTGCCAGCCCCATGGCTATTAGTCATGCTACACCGTCTACCGCCAAAAGGCAATTAGCAGGTGGTGCTGTGTAGCAATGCAGTCCCACGTCTGCCGGCACCCAGATGACATATGGTGACGGTGAGCTGAGCGGGCTCCATGCTTGCCGTGGTATGTTGTCTGCACAGGTAACCCAGGTAAAAAGGCATGAATCTATTGTCTGCCGTTGCTGTGATGGAGGGGGAGGGGCCTGACGACATGTACCCAGAACCTCCGGCGACACTGTTTTGCATCATCCGGGCATTGAGATCTCAACCCAGAATTCCAATGGGCGGCGGAGACTGCGGGAACTGTGGGATAGCTGTGGGATAGCTACCCATAGTGCAATGCTCCGGAAGTCGACGCTAGCCTCGGTACTGTGGACGCGGTCTGCCGACTAGAGCACTTAGAGCATTTTATGTGGGGACACACACAATCGGCTGTATACAACCGATTTCTATAAAACCGGCTTCTATAAATTCGAACTAATTTCGTAGTGTAGACATACCCTGAGTTTCTCAAATATTTTTTTCATTTAAAAAAAATAGTCCTTATAGTTTTGAAGACACCTCCTAAATAGGAGGCAAAGACATTCAGTGGCACAGAATGTAGACTGAAGCAATACCTCTAGTGAATATCCCTCAGTCTCAATGGATGATGATTCTCAAGTCTAATAATGACAACTTAAATTAGCAATCTAGCAAACTACTGATCACTTTAGCAGAATCTAGGGCAAATTGGGAAAGCAATCTGTTCTGTGGGAAAAAAATTAAAGGTTTTAAAATTAGTTTTTGATCAGATGCAGACCTTGCAAATTTTTTTGGACAAAAAAAAAATAAAAATAAAAAATTGCCCAGAGGAGCCAAGGCATGTGCCTGGAATGTGGGATACACAGCTTCAAGTCCCTGCTCTGTCTGAGTCAGCCTAGGGACTAGCCACTCTGTTAACCTTCCTGACAGAGCTTTTGTCAAAACCAATATATTTCAATGAAATGTTTGTTTTGACAAAATGGTATTTTTAGATGGGGGATAGGGGGAGTTTCTGCTAGAGCTAGCTGATTATTTATTTATTTATTTATTTATTTTTATGAAACGACTATCCTGGGAATGTGGGCAGAGCTTGAATAGAGTGACAGCATTTGTTTCCTTCCTCTGTGTTTTACATCTAAAAATGGTGTAATTATAATCAAGAGGATACCCATTCTGAGAATAATTCTGCTCTTTCTTACACTGGTTAAATTGGAAATCTGATGGCATTTTACTTTTTTGGTTTTGTTTTAAATACGAAGTTTGGAATGAGATCGTCTCCCAGTGGTTGTCTCTGTTGCTTATGTTTCAGTCTTCTTGAAATTTGTTTCAGCTTTGCAGAGGCATAGCTTCTTGCCTCCCTCTTCCTGCTGCAGTTGTTGAAGAATTTACATCGGGAGTTTTGTGGGCAATTTCCAGTTTACTGGGGTAGAAGTGCAAGTCTCTCTTATATTTTAAAACATCACTTTAGATCTATTGGTTACTATTTCAGCTGTTTGACAATAGGTGTAGCTTGTTTTACATTTAGGGCCAAATTCTGTTCTGTAACACTGCCAAAAAATTAGTGTACCCATACAAGTTTGCTGTGGCTTCCTAGAAAGCCACACTTCCACTCATAAAATTGACAGTAGGAGTTGGTCCTTAAAGTGTTCTTCTACAATGAACTATTCCTTAGCACTGGGGGGACAAATTCATCTCTGATATAACTCTATTGACATCAGCATAGTTACATCAAGCATGAATATGGCCCAGAATGAGTACCATCTGTCCACCTTAAACAGTTTTATTTTTAAAACTTCCCCCGACAATCTATGTCGGCATCTGGTCAGTGACAATTAAGGTTGCAGGAGAATTTCATGAGCTATCTATTCAGCATCAAAGATCTAAATCCTTCTGACTCTCTTTTAGCCAGGAGGAGAGAGGTTAGGTTCCCTGATGCCCTATGGTGAGAACCACTTTATCACAGAGAGTTAGATAAATGTCCTGCATAATCAGAGTTGTCTATAGGGGTGAGGGCCAGATTTACAGTGTTGAGCTCTATTTTTCTTGATTTGACATTTGTCAGCATTTAATTTGCATTGATTTAATTTTTGTCTATTTATGGTTTCCTGAGTACTCTTCACACATTTACCATTTGCTTTTTGGCTTATTAATTTTTAATCACTATTCTGAAAGGCACTGTAATTGTTCCACTCTAATGCTGCCAGCTACAGAAATGCATTAAGGGTGCAGGATTCTTATAACAAGCTGATAATTCTATAGTCTACATTCAGAATGACATTCTTCTATAGAAGGCCTGCAAACCTAGCTGGGCAACGATAGCACTGTCAAGTCTCTGACCCAGTTTCTAAATCAGTAACTAGGATCATGTATACTTGCTAGTATAGGTGACGCATTAAACTGGTGTATTGTTTCTCTGAAAGTCAGTATTGTTTCTGATCGTCTTCTACTAAGAACTATGGAAATATTTAACACACTAGGATTTGAATTTAAATATAGTCTGCTAAGGGGATTAATCTCCCACGAGTCCTGACCCAAATTCTTAATAGAAGTTCTACAGAGACTTCTGATTTCATTGCCGGATAAAAGGCCCCAGACAGCAACCTGACTAGATATAGGCATGTTTGCCTGAAGTTATAGTAACTTTCTCATTCCCAGATATTCTACCATCAATAAATACCTAAACAAATTGGATACGAGTGCATGGCATGCTAACAAGAAGACAGCAAAACCAGATTTCCAACAGGTGATCCTCAAATGGCCACAGCGATCACTGGGACAGAGGAAAGGGCAATAGGTTAGAGAAAAATGGAATAGTTATTTGCAGATTTACTTCTGCAACCCAGTAAAGAGGAAGTGTGACTTTACACAGCTTTAAAGAACATTATCCAAAATTCTAATAGTCTTCAGTGCTAACTTATGTATAAATAAGGCTCTGTATAAGATATTTGACAAAAAAAAAAAAAAAGGAATTCATGTTTTAACCAATTTAGAACACCTAAGAACTCTGGATCTGATCCTGCCATCTTTAGTCATCAAAATGAGCATTAAACTCAATGGGATGATTATCTGATTATTATCTATTACAGCACTGGATCCTTCATAAACTCAGCTCCTGATCCTGCAGCTGATCAACATAGATGGACCTTTGCACCCTTACATTCACCCTGGGTACCTGGACAGATGGGTTTACAGGGTCAAAGGCTAAATTATTTATTTTAAATAGAGATTAACTCAACTGACTCCATTGAAATTAGGCTTGTGCCTTACTTCTATTTGAGCATTCATGCACAAGGGTTTGCCTGCAGAAAGCATGCACTTATGCTCACACAATGAGTAATTGCAGGTATGAACAGCTCTTAAACTGTAGACATTGTGGACCCTTGGATAAATCTTTGAGACAGATGTTAAGATCACCTTTGTACTACTTTAGGAGGATTTCTTTTCTAGAACAATTATTGCTTCTGACTGCTTTACTCTAGAGGCAATCAAATTAGAAAATGCAAAGCTGCATTGACAAGTCTTCCTGAGGACATTCCAGGGGGATCAAGATGCAGCAAACAAACAACTTATGTGGCCAAAATAGCCCAAGAGAGTTCCCAAGTGTTGAAAGATTGACATGGTTTCTCACTAAAGAGTGTATGCTTACAGATTACACTTTTTACGTATACACTTTTGCATGCTTGTCTCCTTTCATGTTTGAGCAGTCTTTGCTATTTCCTGTTTGCTCAGCCATGCCAAACCTCTTATATTGTAATAGTTCTAGCCTATCTCAAGAAATGACTCTTAATTCACACACATCCTAACACATTCCTTGCTCCCCACCTTCATTTTTTCCCCACTTAAAGATGGTAATACTGCCTTTGCAGGTGTTTAAAATTACAAATTTAAGAGGCTTTCAAGAGTCAATGTTAGTTATCTCCATGGCTTTCTAGGAAGCCACAGCAAACTTGTATGGGTACACTAACTTTTTGGCAGCCTGATACAAGAGCCATGGTCCCATTGGCTGAGTCCCCCTGCAGTTACTAAGCAGCAGCCACTCAGGAGACTCTGCTGGAGTTAATGTTGCTTCAAGCAACACTCTGCAGGAATTCCAGTCGGTATTTAGGGGCCCAGTATGGGGTAATAACCTCAATCCATCTTCTCCCATCCCCAAGACCCCACAAAAATTCTTCTATGGAGGGGTTTCTGTAAGCAGCAAGGCGCCTCAGAGGGTAATGGGAGAAATGGTGTATCCACCTTTCCCCTCAGGGCCAAGACAATTTATGCCAATGTGGGATCCCTTGTGCATGGTAGCAGAGAGGCTGCTCTGGCCTTATGATTCTGTACAAATAGACTCTTACCTGAAAACAAACTGTCTAAAAGAAATTAGTCACCACATGAACATATTCGTTTACACTTCCAAGGATAATTAAAGGAATATGAAATACATATAGCTGAACTACAAAGGACCACGCCAAGTCTGTAGTTCAATACATTGAACACGTAAGCCAAATCTTTTCCCTTCCACCACAGTAACTGATGAAAACACTAAACATCATACAAACAAAGGATACAGCATGCTTGAATAATATCACTCCCAAAACCCCAGAAAGGCTCAAATGAACACACCATCTGAGCATACTGATGTGCTTCTTAGTCATGACAAATGAAGTCTCGCCACCACACAAGGTAGTTCAAAGCATTCAGTTGATATCCGCAGAGCTAGCTAGTGTAGCATTCAGTTTACAATCCCAAGAAGGAATTGTACATGTAGATAGTGACGGAACAGCAATTCAAGATAGGCAACTTCATCTTGGTTACTTCCCCAGGGCACCTTGTTTGCTGACTTGTTAATGTCTTTTACCCTTAACAATTTCACACTTGGGTTACTCTTCACATTTATTCCATATTTTGAAGCAAAGATGATATGAAATACTCCACCCTGAAAAGTTCTAGTCTCAGTGCAGCACTTGAGGATAGATCATTTACTTTAATACTACTAATGATTTTTAGCTGTTGTACAGCACTTTTCATCCATAGATGTCAGCGTGTGTGTCCAACCTATGCAATGAAAGAGCAAGGGGTCCTGTGGAAAAACTGATCATGTAATTAAAGATTGATGTGTACTGGGGGCAAATGAAGAATCAACATTTTTATTTTTACTTGTGTGCAATAAAACATTATAAACACTAAAGAGGAAAAGTATATTCAACAATTGAGGCTCTGTACTATATAAATAATTATCAACCTGAAGAATAATTCAGCTGTATTCCTCTTGCTCAGTTTTTTCTTCTACTTTTTTTGGTCCATTCTGTAACTACCTCAGCTGAGGATTTCCAGCATCTCTTGAGGTGCTCCCAATACTCATTTCAGTATATTTTTACTCTGCACAATCTAGGTTGTGCATGTAAGGGCACATTTTGAAGTCAGCTGTGGTTATTGACTGACTTTAGTAAATATACTGCTTAAATGACATAAGAGCCTTATCTGTAGCAAAGCAAGAGACTGATACCTTGGGAATCAACTAATAATGAGGTAATAAAAGTAATTTCTTCAAGTATTGGAAAAAGTCTTTCCTGTTAATTAACATCTCATGAATATTTTTGAGAGTTCAAATCTTTTTCCATCTTGAATCAGGACAAAAAGTCAATATCTTAAATATTTGTAAACCAAAATCATTTATTTTTGAATTATTTGAAACACTTCATTTCTATATTGACCTTTTTTTCCTTTTCCTACCCTTTTCCAGTGTAATAGCTTACATTTCAGAACAAATCATTTTGGATCAGAAAACTGGAATTTATTTTAAAATGTAATAAATAAATAGAGAATGTCAACCCTTTTTCTCAGCT
Organism: Trachemys scripta elegans; assembly: GCF_013100865.1. NCBI lineage: Eukaryota > Metazoa > Chordata > Testudines > Emydidae > Trachemys > Trachemys scripta. The sequence continues at coordinate 63,946,016 of NC_048306.1, read as the reverse complement.
TTTTTGGAGTCAAGAAATTTGTCGATCCTAACCTTGTTTTGAAAACAGTTTTGGTTTCAATGAATTGGCATTTTCTTCAATGAAAATTTATTTGTCAAAATTGCATTGAGCTCTGTTAATTTTACTTTTCCCCCCTTAAATCACATTTTTGGAAAGAAAATTATTTGAAATGATATTAGGCCAGATCTGCAGTTAGTGTAAACCTTCGTTGCTCTGTTGAAGCCAATGGCTGAATCTGAATGGATGTTTCATTAGCTTCCAAAGTCAGAAGGGACCACTGTGAGACTCTAGTCTGACCTTTTTATAACATAGGCCATAGGACTTCCCTAAAATAATTCCTGTTTGAACTAGAGTAAATCCAAAAAAATCCAATCTTGGTTTAAAAATTGCTAGTGATGGAGAATCCACCAGTCTTAGGTAGATTGTTCTAGTTGTTGACTACCCTCACTGAAGATCTGAATAACTGATAATATAACTATCATGCATGATATACTTGCATGTGTAGTGTGTTTTTATAGATATGTTGCCCCTTTTTAAATTGTTAGCTTGCAAAATTGCCATCAAAATAGATGCCATTGTGTCTCAGAAGCTACTGCATAATTAAACATGTAACTAGCTTTCCAGTATGAGCCTGATTATTTTGCCACTCATCCATTTCTCCCCCCCTGCCACCTGAAAAGTCCTTTCTGATTAAAAACTTGAATATGAACTTCTTACCAGAAAATATTGGGCCAGATCCACAGGCATGGCTACACTGAACACAAGCCTGGTAAGTGGGTGGCAATGGTCAGCTACTGAAATTGCTTTTGTATATCTTTTTCCCTGATGCTGATCTTACTGCTGCTTTATGAGGGACTCTGCAACAAGATAGAGCAACCTAAGAGATTAGTATGGTTTAGGGATGTCTTGGCCATTCCATCCTTCCTCTGTGTTTTAAGTCTTTTTATTACCTTCCATCCTGATTTTACAGAGGTGCTTCTTTTACTTTTTTTTTTATAATAAAGTTCTTCTTTTAAGAACCTGATCAGTTTTTAGTGTCCTAAAAACCCAAGGGTCTGGTCTGTGCTCACTTTGTTAACCTAACAGTTGGTATATTATTCTCAAGCCCTCCTCTTCCCCCCAGGAAAGGGGGTGAAGGGGCTTGGCGGGATATCTGGAGTGGGGGGTAGGGTTCCAAGTGGTCCTTTTCCTGAATCTTTGTCTAACTTACTTGGTGGTGGCAGCAATACCATCCAAGGACAAGGAAAGGATTTGTGCCTTGGGGAAGTTTTTAACCTAAGCTGGTAGAAATAAGCTTAGGGGGTCTTTCATGCGGGTCCCCACATCTGTACCCCAGAGTTCAGAGTGGGGAGTGAACCCTGACAGCTCCACTAGTACCATAACAGGGAGGAGGGGAGTTGTGTAAAAATCCCTACTTTGGCTCTATGCCATGGGAGGAGATTACATTGGCTTTTGGGCTGACTGCATTTTGGTGCAGCACAAAGCCAGCATTGAATAGGAAAACACAGATGAGTATTTTAGTAGACACTGAAGTGTATTGGTCAAAATGCTTCTAAGATATGGAACTCTGAAAATAGTTCCTTTTATATGTCCTTTCATGTGTTGTTATGAAGACTTATCTAAAAAAACTTCACTCCAGTTTGGTCTAGAAACTTCACATCTCTTTTATTTGACTGTCTGAGGTCTAATTCACAAGACCTTTTCAGATATTCCATCCCTCAACCTCACCAAGCTCATCAGAAGCAAGCTCTCCACCAACCAGCACACACCAACTCAAAGCAGCATTAGACTCTGCCATAACAGATGCAAAATCTGTAGACATATCTCTATTGCTACAATGATCAATACACCTTACAACACACTTTCAAAATCCAGGGTCCTAAACATGCTTATCAGAAAATGTGGTGTACCTCTTCCAATGCACCTAATCCTCCAATAACAGCTATGTGGATGAAATGGGACAGTTAATATGGCCTTGAATAAACTCTCTCAGAAAAATAAGACAAAAACACCTTATCCCACATTGGCAAATGCTTTTCACAAAACTATCACTCCATATCTGACCTCTCAATCCTTAACCTCAAAGGAAATCTACACACCTTCAAAAGATGAACCTGGGAATTTACATTCATAACTCTGCCAACCACTAACATTCATGGATTAAACAAAGATACTTGATTTATGGCTCATTAAAACAACCCGTAATCCCCTAATCCTCCTTTGTCCTATGATTGTAGAGATATTAACTGCCCGCTTCGCCTTGAATGATCTCTTGCAACATGTGTTAACACCTTATCTGTTTCACCCTTGTATTTGGCTGTGGGACCCTGAGGGAAAGTCTAAAGTAAAAATTAAGTTGACCTAAGTTACATTGACGTATAGCCATCGCAGCAATTAAATTGCTTTTGCATGCCCATACGACGCTCCTTGTGTCGCAGTGCACATCCTCACCAGGAGCGCTTGCACTGTTTTAACAATCAGCATAGGGTATTGTGGGATGGTTTCTGAAAGGCAGCAACAGTCACTGTAAGCAATGCAGTGTCCACAGTGACACTGCATTGATGTAAGTGCTACACCTCTCACGGCGGTGGAGTTTTTAAGTGAGAGTAGTGGGTGAGTTACATCGATGGGAGCTACATTTTAATGTAGATGTTTAGGTCAACGTAAGGCAGCTAACTCTGTAGTGTAGACCAGGGCTGAATACCTTTTCCATATCTGAAGAAGAGCTCTATGTACACTGAAGAACGTGTCCTTTTTTCCACCAAAAGCTTGCCAGTGAAAATGGGAATGTCAAAAGTGCTATTAAATCACTGAACATAATTAATGAAACTTTAACTTTAGATTGCTTGGATTTAAGCATCAAAATGAAAAGTAAAATAACGGTTAATTCAAAACAAAATAATTTCACTTTTTCTTTCTTCAACATTTTTCCCTTGGTACAAAAGGAAATCAAATGATCTCAGCTGGGTAAATTGCCAACTGAGCTTTAAATAAATCTGTGCTGTTCCTGCTTTTTTCTATATGGAGAAATTAATGTAATTTCAGAGAAACTGAGTGAAATCCTGACCCCATTGGGATCAACAGCAAAATTCCCATTAACTTCAATGGGGCCATGGTTTCACCTTATCTTTCAGAGTAGGGAAAGCATGGTGCAGGAGACTAAGGGATTCTAGAGACTAGGGGTATCTCTGCACAACCAAAAAAAAAAAAAAAAAGAAAAACACCCCACAGCAGCGAGTCTCAAAGCCAGGTCATCTGACTTCAGCTCATGTTTTGGGCCTAAAAATAGCAGTCTATCTCAGAAACCTAGTGACTGGGGGTGGGGGGAATGGGAGGGGATTCTTGGAGCCAGGGCTCTAGCCTGAGCCCAAATGTCTACACTACTATTTTTAGCTCCACAGCATGAACCAGAGTCAGTTGACCTGGACTCAGGCTGGAGCCTAATCTCTAAAACCGGCAAGCTGGGGAGGGTCCCAGGGCCCGGACTCCAGCCCAAGCCTGAATATCTTCATCTGTTATTTTATAGCTTGCAGCCCAAGCCCTGGAAGTCCCAGTCAGCTGATACAGGTCAGCCATGGGTCTCATTACAGTTAGACATAGACCTGTGGCAGTGCTTCTCAGGGTGTTTCTGCTGTTTAGATATATCCCAAGAGACTGAAGTAAATCAACTTTTCAATGCTTGCTTTGATAGCCATTATCAAGGGCCTAATCCAAGGTCCATTGAAATTGAAGTCAAGAGACTCCTATTGACGTCAATGCACATTAGATCAGACCCTAAATGCAGCTGTTATAAACATACAGGAACTTAATCAATTGCCATTTAATGAAATTTGAAGACATTGACAAGTCATTTATGAATATATGACTAATTGTGTAAATGTTGCATCTGTAAATGTTGGAATGAAACCTTTAAAACCATGCAAATAGGGCATTTTCTAATGGAATAGAGTACTACTAAAGTTTAATGTGGAGAACTTTGAGGCCTTGGCTACACTTACCAGCTAGTTCGACGGCTGGAAATCGAAGTTCTGGGTTCGACTTATCGCGTCTAGTCTGGACGCGATAAGTCGAACCCGGAAGTGCTTGCCGTCGACTGCGGTACTCCAGCTCGGCGAGAGGAGTACCGCGGAGTCGACGGGGGAGCCTGCCTGCCGCGTGTGGACCAAGGTAAGTTCGAACTAAGGTACTTCGACTTCAGCTACGTTATTCACGTAGCTGAAGTTGCGTACCTTAGTTCGAATTGGGGGGGGTAGTGTAGACCAAGCCTGAGATAAATGTAGCATGAATCAGTCGATGGTTCAACCTGCATCATCATCATTTTTTGTTTGAGCTATTTGTTTACTGCTATAAGATCTACATCAAATGCAATTATCTCTTAATCAATCTGGAGCAACAAAGTGTATAATAGAAAACAGGATCAATTAAAAAGTTGGATCACTTCATCAATATACCGTTAGAAGATTATTTTAACTCTGATCTAGTTTCTTTTGTGTTGTCTGCTTTATATATGATGCAAAACTGAGGTGAGACCTAAATTATTCAGGAAAGTATTTTATTATCAATATGGCAGTCACTACCGAGCCAGTTAAATCAAACTGAACATAATACAAAAACATTCCATTGCATAGCTCAGTTCTTTATTTCTATGTGGTATTTACACCAACCATTTGCTCTAACCCACACAAAAAATCCAGGAACTTATACAGTGCCCAAGTCCATCTTTCTTATCTAAGGCTTCATCCCTTAAAAGGATATATGTAATGTATCAAAGTGTCTCAGGTGGTCTATTAAGAAGAAACAAAGAGATGAATTGTCTGTGAATTAATGGAAAAGTGTTATCTGCTGTTGCATATTAAAGAAAATTTCAAGCAAATGTAATGCTACGTGAGACAAAAGTAGATCACTCTGGAAAGGGAGAGATTTTAAATTAACATTTTAAGCGGCATTTGAAATTGCTGTAAATCTATGAATGGCTTCTGGAACTAATATTGGCAATGGCACGGTGTCTCTTCGTATGTTCTCACTATAGTAATTTTATTTTAAAATCCGCTGATAACCTTTGTGATGGTTCTTCACTTTGAAATAATTGCAATGACTTTTTTTTAAAAAATCAGACATCCAAATTAAATGCAAGCCATATATAATTAAACACATGCACAAACAAACCTACATGAAAATGTTACGGTTCTAGCAGAAACTCATACAAGTAAGAGAAAAATCAGCTAAAGCAGCAAGAGCTGCTATATCTACCAATAGTAGCAGATGAAGTCTTCTATGAAGAGGTCTCACAACAGTGAGATGCACCATATATCATGCTATGGGCCTGATTGATTTAAATGGGTTTTCAATGAAAGCCTTTCCATGGACTTCAATGGGCTGTGGCTCAGGCCCCATATGGATTGTGTCAAAGATGAGATAGGCTGATATGCCTTTTCTCTAAATTTCCTTGTTTGTGTTACTTGGTCATCACATTACATGAGATATAATGTTAATGTTAACATTACGTGTTCTGCAAAGAGCCTAGTACATAATTTCTCAAATGCGGCCACTGTGGCCGCATGCAGTCACCAGGGGGTTTCCCTGCAGCTACAACAGCTTCCTGGGTGCTGATTGGGGGAGGGTTTGCAAAGCATAGGCCCCTCTCCCTCCCTGTTGCTCCTGGATGTGCCACTCTGCATGTCTCCAGAGACAGGTGGGGCATAACACTGAAGAAGCAAGGTGAGTTCTCTATCTGGAGAGGGGAGATTAGGGAGGAGTGGGGGTTTGATGTGGCTCAGACATCAGCCCTGGGGTGGTTGGGTGGTGGGGACTTAAAGCTTGTCTACACTATAAAATTAAGTTGACTTTATCTAATTCAACCTCAAGCCCCTGAATTAATGAAGTCGATTGTACGTGGCCATTGTCTTGATGGAGTGCGTCCTCACTAGCAGCACCTGCATCAATGCACAAAAGAGTGCATCATTGGTAGCTATCCAAAGTACAACTTGCCGCAGTATGCTTTGGGAAGTTTGTGCAATGCCTCATGGGACCAAAACATTGTCACAGAGGAGAATGGGAACATTGCATCATCATGCCATGATGCACTGTGCTCCCTCCCTCATATCAACAGCAAACAAGCCAGTGGTCTTCGTGCTTTAAAACTGCCAAGCATGCACTCTTGCTGTGAGCATCTCAAACACCTTGCATCTTCCCCTGCAGTATTTCCAGAGCCGGAGTAGGGTCTGCCGCGCAGAACATAGTGATGTCCTGCAAGCAGCCCGGCTGCAAGCCATTGAAAAAAACAATGATGGTAGTCACAGAGCAGCTGCACTCGAGCACCGTTTCTGGTCCCGTGAAACAAGCACTGACTGGTGGGACCACATCGTTTTGCGGGTATGGGATGACAAGCAGTGGCTGCAGAATTTTCAAATGTGGAAGGCCACCTTCCAGGAACTTTGTGCAGAGCTTTCCCCTGCCCTGCAGTTCAGCAACACAAAAATGAGAGCTACTGTGACGGTGGAGAAGCAAGTGGCGATCGCTATTTGAAAGCTTGCAATGCCAGACAGTTACTGGTCAGTGGGGAATCAGTTTGGAGTAAGTAAATCAACTGTGGGATCTGCTGTGCTCCAAGTATGCAGGGCCATTAATAGACTTCCGCTAGAAGGGTAGTGAGTCTTGGAAATGTGCAGGACATAGTGTATGGTTTTGTCACAATTGGGTTCTCTAATGGTGGTGGGGCGATAGATGGCACACATATCCCCATCTTGGAACCATACCACCTTGCCAAAGAGGACATAATCGGAAAGGGTACTTTTCAATGGTATTGCAAGCACTGGTGGATCATGGGGCATTTCACCATCATCAACGTAGGATGGTCGGGAAAGGGTCATGACATGCATCTGTAGGAATTCGAGTCTGTTCAAAAAGCTGCACTCCGGGACTTTCTTTCCAGACCACAAAATTAACATTGACGATGTTGAGATGCTGATAGTTATCCTGGGGGACCTAGCCTACTCCTGGCCCCCATGGCTCATGAAGCCATACACCAGCCGTCTGCACTGCATTAAGGAATGATTCAACTATAGGCTCAGCAAGTGCAGAATGGTGATTGAATGTGCCTTTGGTCACTTGAAAGGACGTTGGAGAAGTTTTGTAACAAGGTTGGGCCTTAGTGAGGAGAACATCCCCATGGTTATAGCTGCCTGCTGTGTGCTCCATAATATCTGTGAAAAGAAGGGGGGAAATTTTTCGCAGGGGTGGGCAGTTGAGACAAATCACATGGCAGCCATTTCTGAGCAGCCAGACACCAGGGCAATTAGAAGAGCACAGCGAGGGGCGCTGCGTATCTGCGAGGCTTTGAAAAAGCCATTTCAGTAATGAGACACAGTAACATAAGCTGCTTGTCTGCACTGTGCTTTTCCAAACCTTCACCTGGCTTGTATCATTGTCCCTGTAAAGCCAACCCTTCACCCAAGCCCACTGCTTCTACTCAATAAAGAACATTTATTTTTCAAATCCATTTACTTTATTTAACAAACATAAATAAAGAGGGAGAGCAGAAAGAAAAGGTAACCTTGGGAAAAAGGGGTTGTAAAGTTGGAACGAAAGAAACATTTTCAGCTGTGTAACATAACACTGCATTACAGACCATCGAAGGAATGGGTGCCTTCTGTTCCTTCCCCATCCACCCGCCCCAAGTTAAGTGAAAGGGATAATGGACTTTTTGCCCACGCCTCATGGAAAGCTTGGGGGAGGGTGATTCTGCACCAGGCGATGCTGGATGGCTGTCCACCAGTCTGCAGAGGGACTCTACCCTCCTGCTTCTGTTCCTGCAGTTCAACCAGATGCCTCAACATGTCTGCTTGATAACATGTCCCAAATAATCCGAAGCATCTCATTCTGCGCCGCACGCTCTCGCTCATTGGAAGCTTTCCTGTTCTTCATGTCCATGTCTAACTTCTCAGACAGTGAAATCCTCCATGCTCTCAGCTCTGCATCAGTTGTCCTGGAGGCGTTCATTATCTTGTTGAACATGTCCGCCCGCGTTCTCTTTCTCCTCCTTCTAATCAGCGAAAGTCTGCTTTCAGATGTTGATGACACACCAATGGACACATTTCCAGCCGTCAGTCAGGGGAAAAAATAAAGGAGCCATTGTACATGAATAAAATGTTTCCATAGCAAGGCCATTTTCCTAAATAAAAACCCCTTATTACACTAGGTACAAACCATAACATAATCAGAATCCGTAACCGTTCACTGTGCTGCTTTGTTTCTCCAGCCATGGTGAGTAGCCCTCTCCCTCCTCCTCGCAGATCATTGAGAATCACATGCAGCTCATTATAAAGACAGCATGTGTGGGGTTCAGCACCAGAATGACTGTTCACCTCCCTTGCCTTCTGGTACGCCGGGCGAAGTTCTTTTATTTTCACACGGCAATGCTGTGTGTCCCTCGTATAGCCCTTCTACCCCATTCCATGAGCAATCTTTGCATAGATGTCAGCGTTTCTTCTGCTGGATTGGAGCTCTGCCTGCACAGACTCGTCTCCCCACACAGTGATGAGATCCACCATCTCCTGTGCAGACCAGGCTGGAGCACGTTTGGGGCATGTAGTCTCCATGATCGGCTGTGCTCAAGCTGGCACACTCCTAATGCTAATCAAACAGGAAATGGGAATTCAAAAGTTCCCAGGGCTTTAGCAGGGGCTGTTTCCTGTGTACCTGGCTGCAGTACAGCAGAGTTGAGAATGATTTCCAAAGCGGTCACAGATGAGCATTGTGGGACACCACCTGGAGGCCAATTAAGTTGAATTACACTTCAACTGCTACCTTGCAGTTGGCCCATGAAAATAGAACTAAGTGCTATGCCTCTCACAGAGGTGGATTACAGAAGTTGACATCAGAGATGACTTAGGTCGATGCAAAAGCCCCAGTAGTGTAGACACATACATTAACAGGTCAACTTAAGGCAGCTTCCTTCGACCTAACTCTTTGGAGTAGACCAGGCTGGGAGCCTGGCTGCAGACTAGGGCTCCAGCCATGGGGCTTCAGACTCCAACCCCTGGCCATGTGGCAGCGGCAGGCCTGATCCCCAGCTCTGGCTGCATGGTGCCAAACCCCAATCCCACCAGCAGCTGCTGGCCTCAGGTGCTGACCCCCAGCCTTAGTCACTGACCCCGGGTGCCAGCCCCCGGCGCCAACCCTAAGCTGTAGCAGCTGTCAGCCCTGGGTGCAGATCCCTGGTGCTGGCTTTGGGCTCCGGTGGGTGCTGGCTCTGGATGCTGACCCCTCACCGTGGCCATGAGGCAGCAGGCGCATACCCCAAGCGCCAGCCCCAAACCCCTGCAGCAGTCAAACCTTTACAGCTGTACCCCCACCCATCAGGAATGGATTCCAGCTCAATCCTCTAATTATGCTCCACCTTTTCATTCTCTTTCCCTGAGAAGCTTCCGAGAGAGAGAATGTGTTTAAATAAAGTGTCCTAGTTTAATTCTGAGCAACTAACTTGTCTAATTATCATCCAACAATCTGACCTGATTATCCTAGACAGGAAGTTAACTCTAGCAGGGCTTCAGCACCCTTTCAGGTACCATTAAAATTCCCCTTCTTAATTTGACACTGTAGCACACCGCAGTGAGATCTGTACTATGAAACAATCACAATTGGTTTGTCATTAAACAATAGGATCTATAGTTATTTTTGAATATAATATTACATTTTCTTAAATCTAAGTAACCACTCTCCATAAGACTTGTAAAATCTTAATTTTAATGCAAAGCCACAGCATCCCCCCCAAAATATTTAATATGTGGAAATGTTTCATTTTCCAATGTTTACGTATACAGCTGGTTTACATTGGTGCCTGCATTGCAAAATGTTGGGGGTGGGGTGGGAAATAATACCCAACTTCTCCATACACAACAACCCCATAATTGTAAAGTGTGTAAAGGTGAACCCCTGGGCTGCAGTTTGGCTGGACACCTCAGGATGTGGCCCAGCTAAGAGGAAGCAGAAGTATTGGCATCCTTGATTAGGGAGTTTGGCCAAAATTGAGGGGTATTGTCTGCTACCTGGGCATTTTGTCATCTGCCTTTGATGAAGCTAGTACTTTTTCTTCAGGACGTATACTTTGCTACATGATTTTTATGCTTTTGTCACCTTAGATTAGATTTTTATGACGCGTTCTACATAGGGCTACAGCTGGAGGAAACATGGAAATTGAAGCTGATGCAGAATTCAGTGGCCTGTTTGAATGAAGCATTTTGCCCAAAGTGCATTCCATTGTGTTCCAGGATCTGCACCATTTAACAATGAATTTAGGTGTCAGTTTCAACCTTTTGAAGCCCTAAATGACTCATGAGTGCCTCTCTCCCATGTCATACTGATGCAGTAGCAAACAGCAGAAACACTGGAGCTGGAACTACCTCTCTGTAAATGGTTGTGGGCTGCTAGCATGACAACCTCCATGAAGGCCCATTTATTATGGAACTTGTTTCCCTCTGGGTCTACCACAGTCTGGATGTGTTAGTTTTCCAGACACAATGCAAGGTCCATCTTTTCTACCAAGTTCTCAGGGCGGAAGCAGTTCAAGGGAGCTGGGTTGATTGTTGGGAGCATAGAGAGACATTATCTATTTAGCTACCTATGATGGAATGAGCTGTCCTCATACTTGCTGAATTAGATTATTATTATTTTTCATTAATGTAAAGGTGCCCAGAATATAGGATGGATACCTGTTAGTGGGGAAATTATTTCTTTTAAATAAACAAAATGATCAACTATATTAAATCAAAATTCTGTTTCTAAAACTCAGTAAACTTTGGATCCAGATGTAAAATTTGAAGTTATGGCCCATCTCTTATACACACCAATCCCAGATTTAATCAATGATATGCTAACAGCGCTCTACAGTAGTAGTGCTAATGCTAGATATGCTTCTAAAATATTGAACAAGGAAATGCTAATTATATGGTATTGCCTTTTGCTTTCCAGCCTTTTGATCTATTCCAACATTCATTACACTGACAGCATGATGGCCTGTTCAATAAAACCTAATCTAATCCATTCACTGAAATGTAATAATTTGTGAAGACTAAATTAAAGGAAACACCATTTTTTTTCTCAGTGAATCACATTTAGTTAAGAGAAAAGGCTTTATACAAATAAAGAATAGTAAGATTGGTTTTGGACCTGCCTTTGGCTTCACATATATGAGTTCTGCAAGCAGAATTATTGAAATGATGAACAAAAAATAAAGGTAAAACCTACTAAATTAAACCTGGCAGTTAAAGTGCCATGTGACCACATACTATGTTAATGATTTCATTGTTGTGTAGGTTTTTATATAAAGAAAGGATTGGACAACCATGCATCTAGGAGAATGGACAGACATATGAAAGGAACATATCTAAGTTTACAAATTTGTTTTCAAGAACAGATTCAATCTAAAATGTTCTCATGTATTTATAATAAAATTATATAGTTGCCCAGCTACATAATGCCTCATGAAGTTTGACACCATATGTCACAGACAACAGCTAGATGGACTCAAGGTTGAATAATATACTGATCTAAACTTTTTAAAAACAGCTTGAAAAAACCTTACAAAACTGAAAACCCTTCTTATTTTTAGATTTTAATACGCAAAGTATGACCTGCCAATTGTGTAGGAGTGGGATCCAGAAAGCATTAGCATTTCAGAATGAAATATTCCTCTAAAGATTCAAAATGACAGCAGCTTCCGTTTTGAATCCTAAGTATCCCTGCTAATATAAGATGATTCATCTGTGAATTCAGTGATATTAACATTTCAAACAAAGATAATGACTTGAAAGAAAAGGCTTACTTCTTAAAATGAGAAACACTGTGTATTACATTTAGTTTGTCAAAGAAATTATGACAAATCACTTTTAGCTCAAAGCAGGAAAGTGTGATTAAACGATCTGAACAACTAGTGGCAATATCAATCCCAATTACTTCACTCTGTGGCTGCACAGGAACTTGTCAAAGCTCTGCCTGGGTCACAACTTGTTTATATGCCCATAACTTTTATATTTGACTAAAACTGTAAAATGGGGTCCCTAAAGCCAAGCTCCAATTTAGGTACTGGTTTTAGAAGGCATTGAGCACCTGCACTACAGTGTGGGTGCATGTAAGCATTACAAGAAGCCTATCTCAAAGAGATGGGCCTTCCATTTTGTCCTAAAGGTGGTCAGGTTTGTTCTCATCCTTGGCTTTTTGGGAAGAGAGTTTCCCCATTGAGAGTTTCATTGCTCCTGGGGAAGGTGGCTGCCTTGGATGGTCATGGCCTGGAAGGAGTGGTGGTCTTTGAGATAGCTCAGCTGCAACTTATGTGCTTCAGCAATCATGATTGGGACTATAAATTTGATGTGATAGCCAGTGGGCAACCAGTGAAATGAGCTGAACATCAGAGTGATTACTATGTTGACCTGTGTTTGCCAACAGGCAGGCTGAGAACATTTTGTATATCAAGCATATCGGGTAGTGTTGGGCAATCATTTTGTCTAGCCTTTCTGGAGCACTGTCTGGCACTGAAGTGATTAAGTGCATTGACATTAGTGCTGCTCAAAAAAATGAGATGCAATTTTCACAAAACTTCTCATCCCCCTTTTTCATGAAAAATATCAAAATTGCGAACTTTGAAAATTTTCATCCAGCTCTAAACAAAGTGTATCCCTGGTATAATTTCATTAGCAGTGAAACTACACCAGGGGTATAAAAGCCAGTCTCATTAGACTGTACTCTTTTCATTGATCTACAGTTTCTGTACATGTGAACGGTGCCATACCCATCATTTGATTGAGAAGTGTTGCAGCCAGTCTCTAAATGGATTTCAAAACTCACACAGGAATGAAATTTCATCTTAGAGGCATAGATGTAAAATATACAACAAAGAAAAGAAAAGAAAAGAAAAGAAATAATTGTTTGCTGAACCAGGATTACTTGTTGTCTTTGTCTTTCTATAAACACAGTTTTAAAGACAACATTGCGGTCATCCAATTATCATAAATTAATTCCTGGTTTACTACCAAATCTTTCACTGAAGAGTAACTCTCTTATCATTTTGTCTTTGTACTCCTGATGGATTAATCCAAGCAGCATAAATCCAAATGTCATTTGCCCTATGGTACGTTGACTAGCATTGCATGTTATCCTATAACATCTGTTGTCTAAATCTACTTTTTCTTTCTAGTATATGAGTTTGTTGTACTCAAGATAACTTGCTCAGTTCACACTGCCAAACTATCAGAGGGGTAGCTGTGTTAGTCTGAATCTGTAAAAAGCAACAGAGGGTCCTGTGGGACCTTTAAGACTAACAGAAGTATTGGAGCATAAGCTTTCGTGGGTGAATGCCCACTTCATCAGACGCAAGATTTGGGGTCAACATACTACAGCAAACAGGCCCCCATGTGACTACCAATATTATGTACAGGAGTTATACAGTAAGTAGTTTGGCATTAAAAAGCAACAGAGGGTCCTGTGGCACCTTTAAGACTAACAGAAGTATTGGAGCATAAGCATCTTGCGTCTGATGAAGTGGGCATTCACCCACGAAAGCTTATGCTCCAATACTTCTGTTAGTATTAAAGGTGCTACAGGACCCTCTGTTGATTTTTACTGCCAAACTACTTACTGTATTACTCCTTGTGACAGGGTCGGTAGCTCACCGCTGTGGCGCCTCCTCCTGGCCGCTTCGGGGAATTAGTTTTGTGCCAGTAGCACGCCCTCTTTGGGTGGCGTTCCGCCTGTCGTCGCGCCTCTGTGGGGTGCACGGACTTGCGTTGCTCCCGACGTCGGCGTCCTCTTCCGGAGCACTGCCCTCCGACAGTGTCCCTCTGTCCAATCACACCCCCTTCCGGGGGGTGGTGTTAAACACCAGTCCCACACCCTCGAGTCCGATCCTCAGAGTCCAGGACCCGGTGTGGTTCTGACCGGCCGCTCCCTGCGGCCCGTGGCTGTGCGTGGGACAGCACAGCAAACAAAGGGGGAAAAAGGGGGGGGGGACTCAGGCCCGCCCACTACTCTGAGTCCCGGTCCAGAGGCCCTCGGGTGACAGTCTCACTGTCTTCCTTCTCCTTCCTCCTCTGACTATCCCTCTGGACCGCTTCCCCAACAGCCCTTCACTACGCTAGGCCTCCTCCTCCCAGGCCTGCCGCCTAGCAGGCTATGGAGTAGGGCCTTCTCCCACTCGCTCAGGCTGGCCTGCACTGCGCTGTCCGTGGTGCTGGCCTCCCAGCTCTGGAGACAGACCTTCCCCTCTGAAGGCCTGGGACAGACTGACTGCTCCTGCTCTGGGCAGCCTCTTATATGGCTAAGCTGGGCCCTGATTGGCTGGCTCCACTCTGCCTTCTTATTGGCTCCCAGTAAGCCCTCTCCTGATTGGCTGCGCGTCTACGCAGGCGCCTAGGCCTGCCGCAGCCCAGTCTCTCTAGGTGTGGGGTAATCGCCCCACCACACTCCTGTACATAATATTGGTAGTCACATGGGGGCCTGTTTGCTGTGGTATGTTGACCCCAAATGGGTGCTCCGATTCTTTTTTTTAACCAATGATATCATAAATTACCTGTGCTTGTTGTATCCTTAACATAGCTAGTTATTGCTTATCGTTCCATCTCCCTGTGACCAGCTCAGTAACGTTGTATAATAAGTGCTTTGTAAACACTGTCGTTATTTATTAAGTGGTGTTTGTTGCTGAGATCATGTTAGTTTTTATCCACGATTGGCACTAGTTGCTATATTCACAAAGGGAATTTGGGTGTTACAGTGCTCAGCATAGGCAGAAAAGGTGCTTGCACCTGAATGCTGGGTAAGTGTCCTTCCGACTGGGCTATTGGTTGGGGGCAGTGGTGCTTCCTCCAGTCAACTTGTGCATGGCTCAATTTGGTAAGTATATTCTAAGGTGACCTCTGAGCATGCCTACGGACTGCAGCTCACATGTAAAACAGGTGGGCAAACGCCTAGTTTGAGGACCTTGTTGGTCACAGGACTTAGCTTTGCACATGCCCACTGGCATTAAGGCACCTGGGGACTTCAGAGTCCAGGGGATGTTCAAGCACTTAGGAAACTTAGGTACCCACAGGTTTAGGCAGCAGCTGAACAGGAAGGCTTTGAGGATCTAAATTTTGGGCTTTAGGCATTTAAATCCTGTCCATGGGCCAACTCTATGTGTGATGTCTCTTACAAAGACAAGGTTAAACTACTCTCAGGTTGTACAATTTCAGTTTAGGACAGAATAAAGAGAAATGTGAGGTTATATGGCATGTTATCAAAATCTACAGTGGCAGTAAGTCATGGGGAAGTTATTTTACTTGTAAAGAATTAGATACAAAATTCAATTAATTTGTAAATGAACCATGTGCATAAACTGTAAAATTACCTCTGAAAGCCAATCCTATGGAATTGACTAGAAAATGAGTAACTACTCCATAGCAAACTGAATTTATTTTTGTATGAAATGATCAGTCAAAAAATGAGGTGCGAAAGGTAAATGAGCCAAGTTGTTATATCACAGATGCCCTCCTACTAAACTAGTATTTTTCATGGTCAGATATTGCTTGATCTGTAAGACTGATTTGAGTTACAGAGTAATTGTCACTGAGATCCACATACAGTACTTGGGCAGTCTCAGGGGTCAAGCACTGCTATGCTGTTTTGTGGATATTCAGATCAACATACAAGAGTGGTGCAGCCAACCAATGTCAATAACTTAATAAATTACCAAATTATAAATCAATTTAGAGGCTGCAGCTCATGCCTGCATCACATCAATAAAACTCTCCTCCAGCCAGTTTGCTGTCAATCCGTCACATTCCCAGACAGCTTTTTGCTCAAGCAATGTCTCACAAAATGACTTAACTAAACATTAAGTTGAATCTCATTTTTTTTCTCTTTTGCTATCAGGTAATCATTTTTTGCTGTGGGTACAGGGGATTAATTCTTGTTCTAAGGAGGAACACAAACTAAATTAATCAAGAGTTTTGCAGCAAGTGGTGTGCATGATGGGGGAGAGGTTGGGAGAAGGAGGAGGGTGGTATTCGATGGTTCTGCTTCTTGATGGTAAGTCACGTAATAAACCCAAATAGCTTCACCATCTGTACTCCTTGCTGCTATACAATAGCCTTCCTGCATACTCCCGTTTACAGTATTGGACTATACTTTCTGTCCACTGCATCAGTGTCATCTAATTGATCACAGAATGCATCCATCGGTTTCACTGACTGCTACTTTAGACCTAATTGCTACTGAGTATGGCACGGACAAGTATATGGTATTGAGCAGTAAGTGAAACTAAGACTGGTTGGGTATCTGTTGAACAGTGTGAACCTTGCAAGCACTTCATTAAATCCAGCCCCGTTACCTAAACAGAGTGTGTGATCTGTAGACTTGCAAAATATTTGTTTGGCAATCACACTTTCATTTCTCTGTAAGACAATCCACAGCCTTAATACTTAACAGATTGGATTATTTAAACAGTTCAGCTGAGATTTTTGTTCATATTTAACTAGAATAAAGTAACCAGAGGTTGAATTCAACCTGAATACTGCTATAGGGTATGTCTACAATGTGTTTTAAAAACCTGTGGCTGTGAGTCTTACAGCCAAGGTCTACTTCAGTGCCCAAATGTCTACGTGGCTGTTTTTAGCACTGTACTGTGATCCCGAGTCTGTAGACCTGGATTTTGAGATTCACTGCCAGTGCCACAGGTTTTAAAACACAGAATAAACATAACCGTAGCTGCTTCATCTTTTGCCTTTCACGTTTCTGAAAACTATAATATTTAGACAGTATATAAGAGGCTTAGAGTCTTATTCGTTTAGACAGTTCTTAGGGCTCTGTTTACTAAAAAGGCTTACATAGCTAAATGAAAAGGGTATACGTTCATAGCCTCACAAAATAGGATTTGGGTAGAACTAGAGCCAGCACAAACCGCTTAATGCAATAAATGTTCAGATCTAGGAACTTTAAAAAAAATCCTTCCATGTGTTCAAGGAACAATGAAGATTGGGGGGAGATTACAGAACAGAAAGCATATTAAAATAGCCTGGAAGAACTGTTGGTACTAGTGATACAGGAATTAGGACTTTTTCTAATGTTGCATTGGTAAGTTTTACTTGTAATGCTTTTTGAGTATGATAACTTACTATACATCCCCAAATAAAAACTGGGTATATAACAACACTTTCAATGGACAAATATATACATTTTCAAAGTGCAGTACAAAGTGGCTTTCCCAAGTATGAAGTGACTTTGCTCCCTACTGCACACAATCATCTGTTTGCAGTTCTAAATTCAGTCACTGACCATTATACTGGGGAGCATTCCCAGAGGAAACTCCTAGCCCTAGTTTCACACACCTCTTTCCAGGTTCCATTAATTTTTGGTTTTATTATCTGTATTACAATAATGCCTGGGGAACCCAATCAAAATCAGGACCCTAGTTCATTAGGCACCGCACAACCAGAGAATAAGAGGCAATTCCTGCCCTAAAGGGCTTACATTTTAAACAAACAAGCCAGGCAGACAAAGGACAGGGGGAAAGATGTATGGTACAAGCAGCATGAATAATGTAATGGTTTACAAACATCTTAGTACCATGGTTTTATTAATAATAATAATAATTAATACACTAGAGTTTTGTTAGGGAATAACTTAGTAATGATTGAGATGGAAAAGGAACACTGGTAGAATATGAAAATTAAGCACAATCAAAGTTACATTTTAAAAGTGTTAGATTATTTAAAGTCTAATTACCTTAACAGTTCCTCTCTAATTACCCTCAAATATTTGAACATAAGAAATGGTGTCCCCACCCTCTGTTTGTCAGAGGGTGGAGATGGATGGCAGGCGAGAGATCACTTGATCATTACCTGTTAGGTTCACTCCCTCTGGGACACCTGGCATTGGCCACTGTCGTCAGACAGGATACTGGGCTGGATGAACGGTTGGTCTGACCCAGTATGGCCGTTCTTATGTTCTTAATTGGCTAACAGAGACGAGGGTAGGTGTAATAAAGTGGGCAGGTGTCCTAAGCCAGACTCTGAAGGGAACGGTTCAGTGGGTGTGGGGGCAAACAACCAATCAGAACAGAAGAGAGAATGACCAGGGTAAAAACTTAAAAACCACTGTTAGACACGGATATCTGTGTTTAAGGTCTCTGCTGTAGCTGCTTGTCTCTGCTCTTCCCAGCTGAGTTTGAGTGGTCCCTTCCAACAGTTTGGTCCATAAATATCATGCATTGTTACCTATTGGCTTACTTTTATTCTTTTGGGGCAAATTCAGAGCAAGTGTGAGTGGCTGCAACTTCATTCAGCTGCCCCAGCTTACACAGGTCTGGGTCTATCAGTAAGCACCAGCGCTCAGCTGGTGTAAGTTGGCATAGCTCCACTGACTTTAGTTGCTCAATATCCCTAGATCAAAGACAACATTAGCATTTTAAAATGTAGCCTCCTCTCTGAGATGTGGTACAAGCCCTCCTCCCTGTTGCTTGCTACTTGGAGTGGCTTCTTCTGTCTCCTCGCATGCGTTGGGTGCTGGGTTCTTTTTAAGGGATGTCTGGTACCGCCACCAAAGGTGACTCCTCTGTGCCCAAGACACAAGAGGTGCTGTCCTATGGGAAAATAAATAATGCTACCACTGCTGGCAAGGAGTATAACATCCAGTACACAATAAAGTACCTTGACACAAATCCCAACAAAGGAATGACATAGCCCAAAATAATATCATAAAGAGGGATTCTACTGGGAGCAGGAAAATATGGCTAGGATTCACTAATAAGTACTAAAATATCAACATTTCCCAGTTCCCAACATTCCAAACTCATTGCACCCCCCAAACCCTTCCCTGGCACCTTCCCAGACTGATGGCATGCCAAGGATGGAGATGAGTGCTGCAGTGCTGTGAATGTTGGCTGGCTTAAGCCAAAAGCTTCCCCTTACTGTGTCTTTGCCCCTGGATTGAAAAGTATCCTTGTGATGCTTCCTGGTGTTATCCAGGGACTTTGGGTGAACTTTGTTCTACAAGACATGAAGGTATCTAGTTAAGTAAGGCTACAGGCTCTGGAACGTGTTATGATTTTATTTTATACATAACCATTTGTTCTGAATACATCTACTTGCTATCACATGAATCTCTATGCTTTGTTAAAACTTATACACGTCTACCCCGATATAACGTGACCCGATATAACATGAATTCGGATATAACGCGGTAAAGCAGTGCTCTGGGGGGGCGGAGCCGTGCACTCGGACGGATCAAAGCAAGTTCGATATAACGTGGTTTCACCTATAACGTGATAAGATTTTTTGGATCCCGAGGACAGAGTTATATCGAGGTAGAGGTGTACTTGATTTCTCTATTGACGTATGTCCATGCTATGTGTTAAGTACATCAGTGATTTGAGATGGAAATGGTAAATGCAGGGTACTGTTTCTTTGGAAGCAGCAAGTTTGTGAATACTGCAAGACAGAGACAACCTGTGCCTGCTGAGGGGGGGGGGGGGGGGGAGGCGGGGCGGGGCAGAGTGAGGGCAGCCAGCTTCAGCAATGTTACTGAGCATGCTCACTCTATGTGAGCATGTTCTGTACACAGGGCTGGCTCCAGGCACCAGCTTACCAAGCAGGTGCTTGGGGTGGCCACTTCAGAGAGGAACGGCATGTCCAGCTGTTCGGGGGCAATTCGGTGGACGGTCCCTCACTCCTGCTCGGAGCGAAGGACCTCCCGCTGAATTGCTGCTGCAGATCGCGATTGCGGCTTTTTTTTTTTTTTTTTGGCTGCTTGGGGCGGCCAAAACCCTGGAGCCGGCCCTGTCTGTACAAGCCAAGCAGCAAATCTAGGGGAGCACATGACCCCTCCATGCTCCCCACATGCATCGCCTCTGCTGCAAGTATCCAGTGAATCAGGGGCTGGACACTCCAGAGGAGATGCTTGGGTGGCTTTAGGGTTGGAATGTGCCTGTTTTAACCTGTAGAGAGATAGTGGGGCTTGTGGAGGTCTGCAAGGCAGTGCTTGTGTTGCCTATGGCCGAGGGGGTGGAAACCTCTACCTGGGAGTTTCACAATACACCTCTACCCCGATATAATGCTGTCCTCGGGAGCCAAAAAATCTTACCATGTTATAGGTGAAACGACATTATATCGAACTTGCTTTGATCCACCAGAGTGAGCAGCCCTGCCCCCCCCTTCCCGGAGCACTGCTTTACCGCATTATATCCTAATTTGTGTTATATCAGGTTGCATTATATCGGGGTAAAGGTATAGTCCCAAAGCGGAAACAAATTGGACAAAGCTGATTTCTTTACCTCATGTTCCTTTTCTGTTCAGCCCTGATGCTTCAGTGTTTTCATCTTCATTGTGGAGGGTCTCCAACTGTCTCCAAAAGATGAGATGAAGCCAGGAATTTTGCCTTTTGTTGTAATTTTTAATAACTTAGTAATGATTGAGATGGAAAAGGAACACTGGTAGAATATGAAAATTAAGCACAATCAAAGTTACATTTCAAAAGTGTTAGATTACACTGCTCTACAGCCAAAATGCTTCTGAAATAAATGTAGTCAAACTTCACTAATTCTGGGTCACTGAGAACGAAAATGATGCTTAAAATTGTTGATTAGCTCTAGTTTTCAAGATATGCTATTGGGTCAGTATATACGACCCTTGACTTGGGAATGGCGGAGGATAAGTGAGTTATAAAGGGAAGGGATCTCAATTTAAACCAGAAATGACTAAAATACATCTTTGACTGGATCTATGAATAAATCTATGCCTGGGTTTGGACAGTACTTGCTTTTTAGTCAAAACAATGAATGATGCAATCTGAAGCTGGTATTGCGTCATGCATGATATGAATTGCATCATGTTATTCCTAGAAGTCACGGATGATGCAATCATAACGAAGCTTACATCACTCTGCTGAACAAATTGCCCTATATTATTGTTTACATTAACAGTTTTTCTCTAATGACCCTTAAATATTTGCTGACAAGCTCTTTTGGGTGGGCCCTAGTATAGTCAGGTTCTGGCCCCTGATTGGTGGACCTGAAGATCTACTGCAATACTACTGCTAATAAATTCACACTGCCTAGAAGATGGAGAATATAGTGGGGCGGACTGCCCCACTCCCTGAGAGTGTGGGCTGCAGCAGGCCAGTGCGCCTGCGCAGACAGGGAGCCAATTAGAGAAGGGCTTATTGGGAGCCAATCAGGGCCCAGATTGGAGGCAGCCAATCAGGGCCAGGCTCAGCCCTATATAAAGGCAGCTCAGTGAGGGAGCAGGCAGTTTCTCCCAGACCTTCAGAGGGGAGGGGTGGGGAGGGTTTGTCTTGTCTTGTCTTGTCTTGTCTTGTCTTGTCTTGTCTTGTCTTGTCTCCTGACCAGCACCTGAGACAGTGCAGCGCTGGGCAGGCTCGGGGGAGCAGAAGGGAACTCCAGCCCACTACCTGCCAGGGTGCAGGCCCTGAGGGAAGGGCCTAGCCGGTGCAAAGGGGCCGAAGGGGAAGCAGCCCAGGGAGAGAGGCACACAAGGGGAGAGAAGGAGGGGAGGAAGGCTGCCACCAAAGGGTCCCTGGGTTGGGACCCAACGTAGAGGGTGGGCCTGGGTCCCTCCCCCCTTCCCCCTTGCATGAACACCCAGCCAGTGGATGTGGTAATAGTGGACTGCACCAGACCCCTGACACTAGGGGTTAGACTTTGGGGGTGTGGCTGACCACGGTGACTGGGGCACAGAGAAGGACTGCTGATAGCACCAGACCCCCGGAAGGGGGTGAGACCGGAGCAGTGGGCACTGCCGGAGGGCAGTGTCCTGAAGAGGACGCCACCGAGCAGGAAGCAATGCAGGTCCAGGCAACAACAAAGGAGCAGAGGAAGGACGGTACACCACCAGCGGCGGGTGCCCTGCCCAGGACTGAGCTAATTCCCAGAGCAACCAGCAGGAGGCACCAGGTGGTGAGTCCCAACATTGTTGCAGAGCAATACATGCATCCTGATAAAAATGAGATATAAATAATTATGAAACAGAAAAAAACAAAAGTCCATTGTGAGAATGTTTATAGCATAACCAGTTCAATGCCTTGATTCTGTATTTCCTGCACTCTCTAGTTAGGCTAATACATAACAACACCAGTCTGAAAATGTTCTGGAGTAATATAAATAATATATTTGAATGTTAAGCACTTGTCTCCCTTAAAAGCTTTATTCTGTTATATCCTGTTGCAAAAAAATCAGTTTGTTCCTCACACTGTGTGACTAACATTTTAGGGCATGAGTGTTATCACTGCATTCTGCATGAAATATCATTTGTCATGATTCATTATTCTCTTTTTCTTACATAAGTGCTACTTCATTCTTCATTCAAATGCTTCATAGTCTTAATAGAGAAGTGTTTTTGTCCATAGTGCCCAATTTGCATATTCATTTTGAAGAAAGATATGAATAGTACATGTCTATTAAGGCTGTAGAAGCAAGAGCGTGAATGAAAAGATTTTTCCCAAGTTCACCATGCTCACAAGCCAGTGCGAAGTTAATTAGAATCAATGGAGAAAGAAAATAAAGCCTTTAAGGACTACATTTTCTAAAGCTCACAGGTAACTGATTTTCTCCAAGTCATTTTAAAAGAACGAGACCATTATGAAAAGGGGTTTGATTTGCACACCACATAACTATCCACTAGGAAACCTAGAGGGTAATTGATTGCCCATCCTAATGGATTTGTCAAAATGCAGATTCTTAAAGGAAAGTATTAGTGGGTAGAAATCTGGAATGACTGCTTCTCTAATTCATGGTCTATGGTGCTAGAATAAACTTCTGTGTAGGCTTCTAGTAAAGTTAAATTCTGATCCAACTGAAACCAATGGGAGTTTCCCCATAGATTAGGAGAAGGGTAGCTGGGATTTGGGCCAAGGCCATTTATTATTATTATTTGTCATTAAAGTGTAATTGTACCTTGAAAAAGGACTCTGTAAAATCCAGATTGTTGGTCTTTTAATGTCTTCCATATCTAACACGGTCAATTTACAAAGAAAAAGATGGCGTTTTTTCTGACTCCCAATCCTACAAACATAACCCGGGCTCTAACTCAAACTGAGTTCTTTCCTTCTCATTTATAATCACCAGTAATAGAGGTTCTTCGGGTAAAAGTTTGCCCTCAGCTACATCAGTGCAACCTCATTATCAGTGGGGTTGCACAGGTGTAACTGACAGGAAACTATTGACCGTGTAGTCCAGGGGTCGGCAACGTTTGGCATGCGGCTTGCCAGGGTAAGCACCCTGGCGGGCTGGACCAGTTTATTTACCTGCTGACGTGGCAGGTTCGGCCGATCACGGCCCCCACTGGCCGCGGTTCGCCGTCCCGGGCCAATGGGGGCGGTGGGAAGCTGCGGCCAGCACATCCCTCGCCCGCGCCACTTCTCGCCACCCCCATTAGCCCGGGACGGCAAACCACGGCGAGTGGGGGCAGCAATCGGCAGAACCTCCCGCCTCAACAGGTAAATAAACTGGCCCGGCCCGCCAGGGTGCTTATCCTGGCGAGCTGCGTGCCAAACGTTGCCGACCCCTGGTGTAGTCAATCTCTCTCTCTTACCTGTATCAGTTCTTCCATGCTAACAGGAGAAATGAGCAGTACGAACTAACTTTTGTCACTCAAGTAAGCACACTTGCCTTTAAATACTCACAAGAAGCAGATCTATTGAATAAGAAGGTGCCATTTTTACACTGGCACTTCCCAAAGTGCAACTGCCTCCTGCTAATTTAGCGCCCTGCCCAGCAAATCACTTAAGCATATGCTTAACTTTCCATTAACTTCAATAGGTCAATTCATGATTAAAATTAAATGTGTTACTTTCTGCTTTGCATGATCAGCACCATAAGTTCTGCAGGGACTGGTCTTGGTGCCGATGCAGTGGTAATCACTCAAAATCATCAACACTTTTTGCCAGCACAATTATTTCCTGTTCAACAAAAATAATGCAACATCTTGAATACTGTTGCACCATAACTGTGGGGGAATGTGTTTAATGAAGTCCATTGAAAACATACTACATTATGGATGTTTGAGAAGTCCATTCTCTTGACTGTTAAGTCACTTTTTGTTGAAATCTAGATAACTAGCATATGAATTCATCCTTTTAAAAATCATATTGTGCAGTCTGTGTGTTCATTGTAATGCATTACCTAACTATGTGAAGGACATTAGACTTGAATATGAAACATCATGTATGTATGGAAATACCTAAGTTAGCAACTTGATGCAGTGCAATTCTTCTTTACATTGTGCAAAGGCAATAATTTCAGATTGTTTCCCTTCAAATCACTCCAAAATTATTTGTTTTTTGATGATGGACAATAGGAATCCTGTTCAAGCATCCCAAGCATGACATTTTAATTAAAATCTTCTCTTCATTTTCATGGAATGCAGTGAGTTGAGAAGATTTATCGTTTGGCAATTGTTAGCAGATAGCTATAGTATATTAATTTAATCTTTTAGAGCCTAAAACTGATACTGTATTGTGTGTTATTAAAAGTCATGGATGCCTTGCAATTGAGGTTATATATCAAAAGGAAATTATGTATTGGGCCATATAATGCCCTCTTGAAGGCAAACGTAGTTCAAAATGAGCTGAAATCCTTTTAAACACAAATACAAATGGATCCCATTGAAGTCAATGGGTTTTTGCTGTTGATTTGATTAGGATCCTGAGGCTGTGTGTGACTTAGCAGATGTGACTCAGTGTAGCTCAATTGTTCTGGACCAAGATTTGCCTTTGACAGATAATGTTGGTCAACTTAAAACTTTGTAACCAAATATTTTGTTTGGAAATATTAAAAGATATTTTTTTCCTGGCTTTTTTCTATTATGTCATGAAATGATTGTGAGGCTAGGTCCACACTACCCGCCTGATTCTACAGGAAGAGATCGATCTTCTGGGATCGCGATAAATCGATCCCAGAAGCGCTCACCCATCAACTGCGGAACTCCTGCTCGCCAAGAGGAGGAAGCGCTGTCGACGGGGGAGCTTGTCTGCGCCACGTGGACCCGCAGCAAGTAAACTTAGTTCGATCTAGGAAACGTCGACTTCAGCTACGCTATTCTCGTAGCTGAAGTTGCATTTCCTAGATCGATCCTCCACCCCAGTGTGGACCAAGCCTCAGTCTCTTGGGCTAGAGAAGTCTTTTACATCCCCAAGAAGTTTCTAAATCCTCTCTCATCTGTATCCTTTAGGATATATTGTGCCTTGCCCTGCCCTGCCCTGTCTTGCGTGGGAGCATAGGAAAGAGGATGCAAGGAGCCATCCCTCACTGCTACATCAAATGGAGACACACCACAACTGTAGCCACCCCTAATTCCCATTTGAAATCAGTGTGAACTAGGTGCTTAAATACATTTGGGGGAGCTGGGTCCAAATCTCTCTGTGCTTTTTCCCT
The DNA here is from genome assembly GCF_013100865.1 of Trachemys scripta elegans. NCBI lineage: Eukaryota > Metazoa > Chordata > Testudines > Emydidae > Trachemys > Trachemys scripta. The sequence goes on along the minus strand of NC_048306.1, from coordinate 63,920,608 downwards.
ACCTCACAGGGAATTGAAAAGACAAGTTAGTTGCTGTTAGTGAGGTGATCAGATATAACACTATTGGGGAGCTTGGTGTAAGGCTCTAGATAGTTAAAAATGAGGCAGAATATGAATTTAAAGTATTGCCATGGGCTTCCCTTCCCCCACTGGCTGGATTGCAGGTGGGAGGGGCTTAAGAGATATTAGGGGAATGGGAATTGACACACAGCATGAGGGGCTGCCGTGGCCAGTGTAGGGGAAGCAGATACTGCTCGGAGCGGCTCTGGCTGCATTAAAATTTTGCTGGATTTTTTTAGACAGTGAGGCTTCATGTCCATTCCCTTGGATACCCCAATATTACCATGTCTATTTGTTTTTGAACTTCTAGATGCCTTATTCTGGCATAAGGTACACAATGGACTCTCTAAGTGATTTTCCTGCTTGAATTTATGATCAAGGATCAGTATTATCTGAGTTGAATGTGTATCAATCCGAAATAGTGTTTCATGGCAGGTTATCTCTGACAGTACTTAACAAAATTGGTGCATCTCATATGCACTCATATAATTATGAGAAGGCTGCCTATGGCAGCATAATATTGGAAGCATTACCATGTTCCTTTAGCAGGCCTAGAAAGCCAATGCAAGAGGAAATAGAGAACCAAAGAGACTTTTGACTGAAGTTATTTACCTTCAAAAATGTACAAAATAAAGAAAGCGAAAGGGTTATTCCTCTTTCCAGAAAAAGTCAGGCATTTTTTTTTAATCGGTTGCTACCCTGCATAAAGGATAAGTGAAGCTATAATAGAAACAAACACTAGAAGTATTTTGTTTTCTTCCTTCGATCAATTCCCTAAGGCAAAAAGCCTCAGGCTGCTTTCTACCAGTCCGGTGGCTTATGCAGCACAGAACACCTGGTGACCACTTGGTAGCTGAATATAATTAGCTTTCAATTATCACCAAGTCAATTGTCACCTGCTCCTTTCCAAATCCCTGGCACTCTTAGCTTCTCCAATTAGTGGTGGTCTGATTCATTCCCCATTGGCAGAATATGAGGAAGCAGCCCTTCAACTAAGGAATTATTATTTATTGAGTGTTAATGGTTACATTCTAAATTAGACTAATGATACAGCTGAGACACGATACAGTAGACACACAATGGCTGGAAACTGGTTGTATCACAAAGTGGTAAAGTAACAAATTATTTAGCCTACTCTATTGTACCCCTTGTTCAGGATTAGTGACAGGTTCAAGATAATAGATATTGTGACTAGGGATGCTCAAAATTCTACGTGTTAATGTTCCTCCTACATAGAGTTTTCTGGGATTTTTTTTTTTTGGAGGGGGGGGTGTCAGAAAATGCCAATTTATTGATGGGGGAACATTTCACAGAAACATCTCAGTTTAGATGGAAAGGTTTCTCATATCCAAGATGGAATTTGGGGGGAGGAGGGTGAAGGGTGGAAAAGGCAGAGCGACCCCAGAATAACCCACAGAGCAGAGCACCTGAAACATAGTTGTGATGTGGGCAACCCAGGTTCAAGTCTCTATTTAGCCTATTTTGAAGCAGGGACTTGGATCTGAGTCCCCTACATCCCAAGTGGCGGCAGTTTGGGCTAGTAGGTAGTGGGAGTCAGGAAACCCAGGTTCTAATACCTGAACTATAGCTAACCTGCTGTTTGATCTAGTACAAGTCACTTAACCTCTCTGGGCATGTCTTCCCCCTTCCACCATCTATCTTGTAGTGTGAGTCTGTTTATACTGTAAGATCAATCTGTGTGCACACTACCTATCACAGTGAGACCCCAGATCCTGGTTGGAATCACTAGGCACCAGTGTAATATAGATAATAATAAATGGTCTGAATCTTCACTCAAAAGTCTCTTTGGTTCTCTATTTCATCTTGCATTGGCTTTCTAGGCCTGCTAAAGGAAAATGGGAATGCTTCTAATATTATGCTGCCATAGGCAGCCTTCTCATTACAGATGGGTAATTATATCAGCGCATATGAGATGCAACAGTTTTGTTAAGTACTTTCAGAGATAACCTGCCATGAAACACTATTTCGGATTGATACATATTCAACTCAGATAATACTGATCCTTGATCATAAATTCAAGCATGAAAATCACTTAGAGTCCATTGTGTACTTTGACCACAACTGAGTTCAGGGGACAAAAAGTGTAAGACTGACAGGAGTGAAGCTCAGAACCAATTTAACATAACAGAGACCTTCATGTGCTGGCAATGGCGTTTCCCTATGTGTGCTGGAGGATGGTCCTGGTTGGTATTGCCAGAACTGGAGACCTTCTGAGTCAAACTGTGACACTTGGCTGGTGCATGGGGTTGCCCACCCATGCATCCCCTGTTTTGTGCTCTAGAAGGTGAGGTAGCCTTGCCCCCTGCTTCTCTCTAGTGGGTCCTGTGAGAGTGTGCCCTGCACCGACTCTTCACCTTTGGTCCTCTGGATTTGCTGCCTTGAGCCCCCAACCCAGCTGCCTCATGGATCGATCACTTGAGCAGGCTGAATGTCATCCAGATGGTCTGTCTCCAAACTGCACCCTGCAAAGATCTCCATACTCTCATGCTCCATACCATCCACTTCCTCACCCTCATGTTCAACTTAAATACCAAGTGGCGAGACATGCTGCCCCTCCAGAAGGGAGGGAGCCCCAGTGGGCCAATTGTAATCCACTTGCTAGGCATTTGGCAGCTCTTCCATGGAGCGGAGAACATGGGTGTGGGCTTGGCACAAATGATAGAATCTCCTGACACCTGCCCTGTTCTTCAGTGAGAAGGAGACCCTGGAGCACATCTGCAGAGAGTGTTCCAGGCTGCAGCCCCTTTTCTGGCTCCTCTAGAACCACCTGAAGAGGTTCTGGTTGCACTTTGACCCACTTCTCTTTATATTTGGACATCCCATCCATGCCCCACAAAGGGACAAGGAGAAAGCATGATGAGGTCATGCTCTGTGGCTGTGGGACCTGCTTCTGTTCCTTTGTTGCTTCATGTTTTTGAATAGAGTTCCTCTGGGTGGCATCTACTGGCTTCTTGAGGAACAGTGTGTGCTGTACAGGTTCTTTGTTGGTGTCATCCACTGGATCCCTAGTTCTGGCCCTCTGACCTTCACTCCAGTCAGTCTTACACTTTTTGTCCCCTGAACTCAGTTGTGATCTGGGCTTTGTGGTCCCTTTCCCTCAGTTGAGTGGGTGGGCCTTTAGTTTAGATAGCCTACTGTCTGCAATAGGTAAATCTCAGGTAAGTTTCCTAACCATAGTGCTATAGAGTAGTCTCAGTTGCTTCTTTGAGATTTGCTCTAGTTCATTTAATTTAATTAATTAATTGTTCATTGTGCCAGAGAGAGAGACTGACTCTATATCCCTATGGTTCAGGCACTCAGCTGCAGAAGGGTGAGTCAGTTTCTTTTCTCATATTTTTAATGGAAAAATTCCAAAGGGTCTCAGTTTCACCCCAATATGGAATGAAACCAAATGTTGAAATCTTCCCCAACTCCCCTTTTCCCTCAAAATGGGATTCTTGTTTTCTGGCCAGGCCTCATACTCCTGAGATCCAGTAAGATCCTCCGAACTCCCCCTGAAGTGTTGCTGCTCTGTACCTCACCATTTGGCTGGCCAGCATTTACACAGGGTGGCCTATAGGCCACATTACCCCTGTAATGGTCACAGAATACAAACAGAGAAATTAGATAACCATGAGGAAGGTTGCAACCTAATGCAACTTCTAATCTTAGAAGCCAGAATGATAGCACAAGGTAACCCTAAACAGAGAGACAAAGCACACTTTTCCCTAAGGCCCCGTCTACACTGACAAGTTTGTGCGCAGTAAAGCAGCTTTGAGTGCTGTCACTCCCGAGGTGTACACACTGCCAAGCCACTTAGTGTGCAGAAACTGGTTGTTGTCTTTCAATAAAAGAATTGTGTTTGAAAGCAATCTTTATTCTATTAAGTGAAAGCAAAAAGAGCACTGCAAAGCAACCTACAATTATGTTAAGGCCCCTTCTTGAATCAATCACCTCCTAGCATTACAAGCACTGCAATCCCAAGCATAGCAACAAATATTAGTGGCTTTCAGCTTCAAATTGCTGCCTCAAAGTATCCCTGATCCTTATGGCCCCATGGTGTCCCCTCTAATAGCCCTGGTCTCTGGCTGTTCAATGCTTCCAGGCACTGAGCCTCTGCGGTCCAGCCCTGAGTGAACACGGCTATAAGCATAGGAATATTGTCATCGGCCTTGTCCAGCTTCCCATAGAGGCATCACCATCAGGCTTTTAAACAGCCAAATTCACACTCCAGTCATTCTCACTTGCTCAGCCTGTTGTTGAACCGCTCCTTGCTGCAGTCAAGTTGCCCCGTGTATGGCGTCATGAGCCACAGCATTAAGGGGTAGGTGGGGTCTCCCAGGATCACAGTGAGCATTTCGACTTCCCTATGGTGATCTTCTGGTCAGGGAAGAAAGTCCCTGCTTGCAGCTTCTTGAACAGGCCAGTGTTCTGAAAATGTGGGCGCACTTTTCTGGACCAGCCTGCGTTAATGTCCGTGAAATGTCCACAATGATCCACAAGCGCCTGGAGGCACATTGAAAAATACCCCTTGCGATTAATGTACTTGGTGGCTAGGTGGTCTGGTGCCAGAATTGGAATGCAGGTGCCATCAATGCCCCCCCCCCCTGCAGTTAGGGAAGCCCATTTGTGCAAAGCCACCCACAATGTCACGCACCTTGCCCAGAGTCATGGTCTTTCGGAGCAGGATGTGATTAATGGCCCTGCACACTTCCATCAACACCACTCTGAACTGGTTAACAACTGATCGGTAGCAGTCTGGAGTAGCCAGCTTCCACAGTACAATCGCCATGCGCTTCTCCAGCAACAGGGCAGCTCTCATTCTCGTGTCCTTGCGCCGCAGGGCTGTGGCGAGCTCATCACACAGTCCCATGAATGTGACTTTCCTCATGCAAAAGTTCTGCAGCCACTGCTTGTCATCCCAGACATGCATCATGATGTGATCCCACCACTTAGTGCTTGTTTCCTGATCCCAAAAGTGGCGTTCCACTGTGAATTCCATGAATTCCACAAGCAATCTCGTGTCAGAGCTAGTATGCGTGGCAGGATCAATGTCACACTCCTTTTGCCTTTGTAGTTTAAGGAATAACTCTACTGCCACTCATGATGTGTTGGTCAGTGTGAGCAGCATACTGGTCAACAGCTTGGGAGCCATTCCTGCAGCCCGAAAGAGGCAGGGCGCGCAGTACACAAACGGTTGAAAGATGGTGCCAAATGCGGATGGAAGCACAGGGATTGCTGGGATGTGAAGCAATGCATCATGGATGCCCCATGACCCCTTCTGCCTTCCCACAAGTCTTAGCAGCAAAAGAGAAAGAGGTGCTCTGTGGGATAGCTGCCCAGAGTGCACCACTCCAAATAGCACCGCAAGTGCCACTATTGCACAGGCAGCTGTCAGTGTGAACATACAACCGCAGTTTCCCTTCGGCGCTCTCTGAGCAGCGCTGTAACTGCCGGCGCTGTAACTTTGCAAGTGTAGATATGCCCTTAGGCAGAGAAGCACAACTCACTCAACCTGGTGCTAGGCTGCCTTTTTCCACGGTGCCTCTGATTGCAAGCTTCATTACACAGACCCCTAACCAGCAAGTAGGACTAGGACCATGCCCTCCCCCCAGCCTTTAAACTAATAGCTTGCAATTCCAGCACAGTCCTTGGTTCACCACAAGCCTTATAATGTAGCCCTAAATGTATCATTTTCAAGTGCTGCATTAACCAAAATGGATGCAGCTTTCTGTCAAATAAATTTGCCAGCAGGGAATAGGATGTGATCTGAGTATGAGATGGGCAAAAATATCCAGCCTTGAGCTGGATTAACTTCAGCTTTTCAAATAATGCAGTCTCTTCCACACTCTCAAAGAACCCATATTTAGCTCTCCAGAGCAAGGCCCAGAGCAGATTAGGGGTAAAGAATCTCATTATATAAATCTTCTATCCCTGATCGACTATCTAAAGATGGTCCTTGTAAAAATGTAAAGCAAAACATTTCTGTAGCCAGGCTGAATTCCTGCTGGATTACACAGTGATATGCAGAAATCTATTCTACAGCTTTCCATAGCCTCTGAAGACTCCTGCAGTACACAATTCACCACAACAGACCCACTGAGTTAAGAGGGAGCTGAGAGGAGACTTTTGTTACAAATATTTTTAATTTGACACCATCAGATCAGGATTAAACAAAGACTGTGAATGGCTAGCCAACTACAAAAGCAGTTTCTCCTCCCTTGGTGTTCACATCTCAACTGCTCGAAGAGGGCCTCACCCTCCCTGATTGAACTAACCTCGTTATCTCCAGACTGATTCTTGCCTGCATATTTATACCTGCCTCTGGAAATTTCCATTATATGCGTCTGACGAAGTGGGAATTCACCCACGAAAGCTTATGCTCCAATACATCTGCTAGTCTTTAAGGTGCCAGAGGACTCTTTGTTGATTTTTACTGTACTTAGCTAACTTAGATAAGTAGAGGTTCGTTTGTACGGCTGGATATATCCA
>NC_048306.1:63880764-63909202 GCF_013100865.1 Trachemys scripta elegans | reverse complement strand
TTCTCATCATAATCTCTCATGAGGAATCACCCTCTCATGAACAAATTTCAAAAGGTGCCTACCAATGGCTCCCTAGTTCATTTGCCTGCTGTACCTCTATTGTTAAATCCAGGCCTGGCAGCTGCAAACTTGGATATATCCAGCCGTACAAACGAACCTCTACTTATCTAAGTTAGCTAAGTACATTAAAAATCAACAAAGAGTCCTCTGGCACCTTAAAGACTAGCAGATGTATTGGAGCATAAGCTTTCGTGGGTGAATGGAAACGCCGGGGGGGGGGGCAGCCTGGGCCGCTCCTCCTCCCCCCACACCCTCCTTACCTGCTTCAGGCTTCCCGCGAATCAAATGTTCGCGGGAAGCAGGGGAGGGGGCGGAGTTGGGGCGTGGGCGGGGCTGGGGGTGGGGCCGGGGTCCGGTGGAGTGTCCTCCTTTTGGAGGCTCGAAATATGGTAACCCTACCCAAAGATAACAGGATCACACTAACCCATCATTAAGGATAAAGTCAGGATGACAGCATGTTTTGATCAAACATACAGGTACAAGGCAATGGGTGGCACCCTAATATGTCAGAGGGTGGCACCCTGATATGACAGGGGTGATACATAACTTGTTTGTATTGGTATATAAAGATGTTTCTCAGAGGGAGTGTCTTTGGCCAGCCTAGGGGACAGTGGAAAGTCCCGCCACTGACTAAGCTGCGTCCATTGTCACATGTGCTAGTATAACTATAGACACTGATCCGGGGACCTAGGGCTGTCCTTCGTTAACAATAAACCTGACCAAGTGCCTTCATACCTTAGTAGATTTTGTAGTCGTTGGGCAGTTCACTTGAGGTCTGCTGTGCCAGCTGTCCACGCAGAGCTGGGGCAGCACACAGGGAGAACATACCCATGCAGCCGAACATCTGACGATATATTCTTTCTGGCTTCATATAACTAAGAGCTGTAGATTAAATTCTGCACATACCTGTGCAACACCATTGTCATTAAAAAAAAAAAGACACAAAATTTGAACTTTAGGTTTTGATGCCAGAATAGCTTACAGGAGTAATGTATATAAAAGCTTATTATTATCACTGAAATAAGCAGAAGTTCCACTGAATAAGCATAGAGATCCACACACTTTTGAAAAGTTGGGCCTAGCTGTATTTACAATGCATGGGTCATCTCTATTTATATAATCACTCTCAACTTTAAAATAATAGGACAAATCTTCAGCTAGTGTTAATAGCTCCACTGAAGTCCATGGAATATACAACTGTATACCAGTCAAGGGTCTGGTCCTGGTGCTGTAAACATGTCTTTATATTACTACTAAAAGAGTACTTTGTTAAAATAACATCTAGCTCTTATACAATGCTTTCTATCAGTAGCTCTCAAAGCGCTTCACAAAGGAGGTCACTATCATCATTTCACAGATGGGGAAACTGAGGCACGTGACCCGTCTTGTCCAAAGGTACACAGCAGATCAGTAGCAGAACTGAGAATTGAATCCAGGTCTCTTGAGTCACAGTACAGTGCACCATCCACTAGGTCCCATGGCTCAAATATATGTGCCTTCCTACTAATATTTTTATTTACTTTTCCCTTAATTTGTACCCTGAAAATCAATGATGGTTATGGTTTGAGTTCTGAGATTTATGTATCAAACACTTCTGTAGTGGGATGTATGTGGCTTTGGGGGGTGGTTATTTGTTTTATTTTTAAATCTATTTTCATTATAATTTTAAAGTCGCAGCAACATTTCCACTGGTCTTGGGTCTAATAAAATCTTCCTTTAGAAAGATTACATTTTGTGTGGATTTTTTAGCTGCAAAACCCTAATAGGGCTCTACTTTACATTTTTAAACTGATTTTTTGTTCAAAAGCTTAAAACTTGCTTAAAATTGGGCAGATTTTCACAGGGATGACAGAAGGCATGTTGCTGAGAAAGGCCATCCCATTGGAGTAGGGATGAAATTCGGCAGAGTATGGCAGTGCTGGAGCTGTTCAGAGAAAAGGTCACCAGGTTTTTGTTGTTGTTCACTATATAGGTAAAAATGTGTCTTTTTCCTAGCCTCATTTCCTAGGAATGGCTGAAAACTTCCAAAAAATATTCAGCCTGGGGCAGATGCTTGATGCAAAATTTTAGTCCAAAAGGTTCAAGCTTGGCAAAGTTTTTTTTTAAATAAGCAATTGAATTCAGGGCTTATGATGGGAAGTGTCAGGCAGTCAGCCCACCTGTGCACTAGCTGCACTTGTATTAATAAGTATATTTTTAAATGGCTAGTTTGAACAATTTTTGATTTTTAGTAACCAATTTAAGCTATTTGCCAAATTCATGAAGTAGTTTTTGGATATTAGTTATCATGTCCCATGGGAAACTCTTGTATTTTACCCCATGCTATGTTTACTTAGAAGCATCCTGCAATGCAATTCTAATAAAAATAAATTATGGACTCTGCAATAAAAGTCCATTAAGAAGATTTTTTACAATAATAAAATATATAACAAATAAATCACATGCACATAAATGCAGACCTACAGTATGTTTGCTCTTACATAGGAAAATACAATTCAAGTAGCATTAACTCTACCTGGAATACTGTGTCTAAGTTTGAGCATCATACTTCCTGAAAGATAACAATAAATTTCAGGGAGCTGAGATGTACAGAAATTACATGGCAGGTGGAGGGATTTATTTTTAAGTGAAGATTAGAATAACCATGGGACTGTTCCTGTGTGATTCTGAGCACTTGCAACTCCCATTGTTTATTTTTACTTGGTGCTGATATCAAGATGAAACTGTGTATAATTTTAGTTAAGAAACAAAAAGGGAGTACATAACATCCTACAAGCACTGGAGGGATGTAAACTCCAAAGAGGGAAAGGAATTATTTATTGTCACTTAACATTTATATTGTGGGCATGCCTACAAGCCACAATTAGGTTGAACCCCATTGTGCTAGGTGCTGTACAAACATATAAGTAATGACAGTCCCTGCCGCCAAAGAGCTTGTGATCTTGTGTGAAAACAGGGAAATAGTTAGAAGCAATGGGATAAAAATGAGAGAGGAATTTAGATTGAATATCAGGAAACACTGGCTAACAGTGAGGTATATATATATTAGGCGGTGGGAGTTTCCCAAAGAAGTGGTGGCACTCTTAAAACTAAACTGGTCAAAACAGTAGACAATGTACTGTAAAGAATAATGTTGCACAGGCAGGCAAATGGACCAGCTTTCCAATGGGTCTTTCACATGAACATAGGAACTGCTATACTGGTCCATCAAGGCCAGTATCCTGTCTCCAACAGTGGTTGCTGCAATTTGATGTAAGATAATTAGAGACCCTTTACATTATATTTCCTGTTTGGTTTGGGTAGATATCCCAGTCCTGTCCTCACTGTTAACTGGAATGGAGCAACACACTCACTAACTATCCTTACGAACCAAATTCTACCATCTGTGAGAAGCCCAAGCAACCAGACTTGGTGAATGGATTGGGGGGTGGGGGTCCTGTTGTGGTCCAGATGGAGGAAGAGGGAGGACCTCTTCTCTTCAAGCCATGGAGGTAGGCTTCAACATGTGCATCTGTGTAGCTATTGATCCGGTAGCCCACTCCTTCCCCTGAGTCTGACCTTTGCTGTAATAATACTTAGCTCCTATATAGCACTCTTCAACAGTAGATCTCAAAGCACTTTACAAAAGTGCTGTGTGAATATCTCCATTTTACAGATGTGGAACCTGAGGGACTCAGCTGAGAAGTGAGTTGTCTAAGGTCACACAGTGGCAGAATTAGGAATGAAACCAAGGTCTCCTAAGTCCCAGTCCAGTGCTCTGTCCACTGGCAACACAGCCTGTCTACATAGAGTGGAAGAGTCTCTGCTGTGTAGTGCACAGTTCCTAGGTAGTGTGGACCCTCTGCTTGGGATCCTCACAGAAGACCTGTACTACTTCTGCCATCAATTCATTCTTCCACCTCAGAGGGAATGGTGAAGTTTGATTTGACCCTGAATGCATAGCCATACACCTTACCTATAGTTTTAATTCCATTTATATATTTCTGACTTTATTCCCCTAGATAATTTCTAGTTTCTTTAAAGTTGGAAGTTGTATGTTCTCAGTTACATAGAATTTGTGCTTCAATCATCTTGTTATTTTACTAGTTTCAAAATTCATAGGAAAATTTGCATCCTTCCCTACCATCTTTTTGCTATTTTTGCTATATATATGTTAAGCAACCCTTCAGAAGAACAGCTTGAATGTCAGCAACTCTCCCAGCAATGCATCAATCTTTTTAATAGAGTTCAGAGTTCCCTCCCCCCCCCTCCAAACTAGTAACTAACACAGACTCTATAAATTCTTGGGGATTTCAGGCTGCAAATAACAATCTTCAGGATGTGCATTTGCATTTATAAAGGTGTTAGTTGCTCAGGGAGTTTCCTGCTATTCAGCATCACCAGCTCATGGCAGGAAGAACACCTCTTAACAATTCAAAATCAAGTTACTATCTCTGCTGGGGCACATTAATGGCTCTACAAATACTTCACACAGTGTAAGGACCAAGGTTTTAAAATTGCCCTCAGAAGTATGAATACCCACAATCACATACCACAAACACGGCAGCCAGTTTGTTGCCAAGATATCAAGTGGGGTTGGCTGAAAAATGGTATATTTTGCTGTGGAAAATTTTTGACAAAAACAATTTTTGTTGTCATCATCAACATTTTCCTTTGAAACTTTTCAGGTGGTGTGACTGGAAATTTTCAGCCAGCTCTGCTGTCAACTCAGTTTTGCATGTGAACAATGTAGGGTGACCAGATGTCCCGATTTTATAGGGACAGTCCCAATTTTTGGGTCTTTTTCTTATATAGGCTCCTATTACCCCCCACCACCTGTCCCGATTTTTCACACTTGCTGGTCACCCTAGAACAATGTCGCTGATTTGTGTGGGCAAATCTTATTTTGGAGGCAAAAACATATTCATGCCAAGGTACCTGCTTAAATTCTAGGTGGGCTCTTCTATAGTTTTAGGAGTAGGATGTGGGCATTTGGAAAATCTAACCATCCAGAGAGGAATTTTACCTTTAAACACTTTTTCAAGCTTGGAAGATGTAAGCTATTGAGGCAGTACTTCTAAATATACAGTAGCTGCTCAGAGAACTGTTTGTAAGAAAAAACAGAGTAAGCAAAGACTTGTGTGCTTCTATTTTGGGGAGGTCTGGCAGAGACTTGTAACTCACGTGCTGATATAATATAATATAATATAATTATAATAATAATTAATAATAATTTGAAGTACCTCTGTGATAGTTTACACTAACTGATCTTTCTTTGGGATCAGGGCTAGAGTCTGGTTGGTCCCTGGCCAATCACATTAGTTCTTGGTGCCTCGATCAACTGCTTAATCAACTACACATATACTCATACATTTCTGACGTTGCACTCCTTATGTTTATGGAAATATGCTTATGAATGTAAATATGACATAACTGGAATATGCTTTGTGCTAAATATGACATGTAATATATCTTTGCAAAGGTTATGATCTACTGAATATACTCATCTTATTTGTAGGCATGTATCATTTTTATATCTGAATTTATGAGCAGTGGCACTATGCTTGTATCTGAAGTGTTTGCTGTAGGAAACATATAAGGGAGGTTTGGCCAACATATTGTGAAGGGTCTATTCAAGTAATAGGGAGTACTTAACTAACAATGGACTTTGGGAAACTCCAATCTACATCTGAGCTTTCCTGGGAATGTTCAAACTAACATGTAACCAATGGTGTCGGCCTGCAAAAAGCTGAATCATTCATGGACATGTGACTTGCCCAGGTGGCTACAAACTCCACAGAAGAACAAAGGGGTTTTTGCTCATAAGAGGGAGAATGTAAAAGGCCCTGGAAGCCTTTCCATTTTGTCTTCAGCTGGCTCAAAAGTTGGCCTCTCCACCCCAAAGAAATGCCTGAAAGAAACTGGAACAAAGGACTGTAACTACAGGGGCGTGAGTGATTGCTGGACCCAGGCTATAAACTAAAGGATTGTACCTGAGATAACACTTAAGGTGAGAAATTAGTATTTGTAACTAGATCCTTAGTGTATTAAGTTAGCCTTGCATGTTTTGTTTTATTTTGCTTGGTAACTTACTTTGTTCTGTCTGTTATTACTTGAAACCACTTAAACTCTACTTTTTATATTTAATAAAAATCACTTTTGTTTATTAATTAATGCAGAGTAAGTAATTAATACCTGGGGGAGCAAACAGCTGTGCATATCTCTCTATCAGTGTTATAGAGGGCGGACAATTTGAGTTTACCCTGTATAAGCTTTATACAGAGTAAAACGGATTTATTTGGGGTTTGGATCCCACTGGGAGCTGGGTGTCCGGGTGCTGGAGACAGGAGCACTTCTTACGCTGTTTTCATTTAAGTCCACAGCTTTGGGGGCATGGTTCAGACCCTGGGTCTATGTTGCAGGCTTGCATGTCTGGCTAGAAAAGGCAGGGTTCTGAAGGCCCAAACTGGCAGAGAAAACGGGCTCAGAGGTAGTCTCAGCACATCAGGTGACAGTCCCAAGCATGTCTCTGTGACCAAACCCGTCACAACATTGTTTCTGACTGAACATATAGTCTCCTTCCCAAAAAAGCCTTCAACCAGGTAAAAAGAGTATTTCTAAACTCCAGCAAAAAATCATGAATTAATTAATATAAACCACTCACAGTGCCTAATAGGAGTACCAAGCGAATCTAGGCATTTCCACTGTTAAAAACCTGATAAGCCTGAATTTGTTCTGTTATGTTAAAATCTGTGTCTTCTTGAGAGAAGAAATAATGATAATAAAAATATGTAAACGCCAAGAACCATGTCTGCTGCTGGCAGTTTCTTCAGCATACTCAGTACTGTTTCATTTCTAGTGTCCTGCACTATGGATTTTGTGACTTCAATAGAACTATTCATATGCTTATAGTTCAGCATGCTATTTAGTGCTTTGCTGAACTGGTGGTAGGAATCTCAACTCACTGCAAGACTGCTCCCAAACAAGACTGTTTGTGCTGCAGTAATGTATGCTGTTCTTGGTATTTGTTGATTTACTCTAGTGTAACTAACAGCAGAATTTGACTTGTATACCATTTTAATGGGGGAAATTTGGAAATAAAAAAAAAGCTTACTTTGTTTATTGATAGAATTCTGTATCAGTGTTCCATCATTATTCCTGGGACTGATATCAAGCTAAATGGCCTATCATTGTCTTGGTGAGCCAGTTTACTCTTTAAATATTCACACCCCTTTTGCTTTCTTTCAGTCTGCTGGCACCTTCCCAATTTTCCAAGATTTACTAAAAATTAACATCAATGGTACAGAGCACTCCTCAGCCAAGTCTCTGAAATAATTTAATATGTACTATTATCAACCTCCATAGTTACTATTGAAAAAAGTATTTTGTCCTCATCGTGTTATATGGACACATTGTTCAGATTGGTTCCATTTACAGAAAAGAAATATTTGTTTGACACTTCTGCCATTCTGTTAAATGACAATTTTACCATCTCCAGCTATTAATGGACCTATGCCATGATTAGGTTTCCTTTTCCTGATGTATTAAAAAAACCCTTATTAACCTTAAAGCTATTGGCCATCTATATTTCATTGATATCTGCAGCTTCTTAACTGTTTATGTTTATGTATTACAATGTACCACATCACTTCCATTTGTGGTGTAATAATTTTACTTTTATCGAGACTTTCACATCCCCTGTATCCCTGGATGATTTTTTAACCAAAGTCAAATTTTTTGCAAAGTAATTTTGGCTTTTCAAGCATCTAGCAAATATTCTTAACCAAATCCCATTTTTCACTTTTTCTCTCAATCAATTTTGATAATAATTCTAGTTCTGGGATGTTTCCCTTGAACTGTGCTGTGTGCCTGAGTGTGTCCTTCTTTGTTGGGACTGTATTCTGTTTGCATGGACAATGATGTAATCACTTGAGTTTAGGCAACTTTTTAATTTTAGTTCAGTAATCAAGTCATCTTTATTTACTAGCATGACCGCTAATATGAACTCCCCATATATTGGGTGCTATATCGGTATTAGAAAATTATTGGAGATGTTCAAAGGCACAAGTGGCAGTTAGTTACTTAACATCATTGACTTTTATCGCAATTGGTCTCATTGAGAGGTATGAAAAATCCACACCCCTAAGCCAACCTAACCCTCAGTGTAGACAGCACTAGTTCGATGGAAGAATTCTTCCATTGATCTAGCTACCACCTCTCAGGGACGTACTGGCCACTGCTTCCAGCAGCTCCCATTGGCCTGGAGCAGTGAACCACGGGCGCTGGGAGCCGTGATCGAACCTGCAGACCTGGCAGGTAAACAAACCAGCCCGGCCCGCCAGGGGCTTTCCTTGCACAAGAGGCGGAACAAGTTTGCAAACCACTGACCTACACTGATGGGTGAACTCTCCCATCGGCATAGGTATTCTTTACACTGAAGTGCAAGAGTGGGGCTGCTGAAGCATTTCAAGTGTAGACAAGCCCTTAGTTGTGCCTAGAAGAGTTATGCAGCAGTTGTTATAATAGAATCCTTTCCTACTCTTGGCTGTAATGGGGCAGCAGATATACCCTACTGTATTCTTGAGTTGCAATAGCATCCACGGGAATTTTGGTTTCGCCAGTGGATATGGGTAGTCACAGATTAGTCAGCCATATGCTCTCCATCCCACCCTATCTTCCAGAGGCCTTGTAGAGTAGGAGAGATGGCGATCCTATTAAGAGTAGCTCTGTGTATAAACTGCGGCTTATCTCACCTACAAAGTAGAGGTGGGTGGGGAGACTTTGTGAATAGACAAATCTTAAAACTATAAACACAGAACTGAACTCAGATTTATTTTCTTTCAAACTGGTGTTAATTGATTCAGGCCAGTTGTATCCTCTGGTAAGCTCTTGGCTGTGAAGAAGGTGATTTGACAGCCACCTTTATTACTTGATGTCTTGTTCAGCGTGGTTGGTTACAGATATTTCAAATGACAAATGGTTAGGAAATGAAATGATGGCTCATCTAATAATTTAATTACATATATGTCTTTAATTTTTTCACCTTGGCAACTCGCCTAACACAAATGGATGCTCATTAGTCCCTAAAAAATTATGTGGTCCTAAACGGCAATGCAATTTGATACTTACAGGACCTCTGTGTTTATTTACCGTCACAGACTGCTTTAAAGATATTCAGCTTCTGTGTTTCGGCTTCCGTCACACTCATTACCTTGAGAAGTAATTATGTAAATATTGTACTGCATTAAACTCAAATGGGGTTTTATTTATTTATAAATCTCAAAATTTCAATTTCAGGGCATGCAGCTGAAAAACCTGTGCATGGGATAAGAGAGTGAGCCACTCTCCCCCACCCCCACTGAAATTGAGCAGTGAGCATTATATAAGCAAAATTGTCCCATTCTTTGCCTTGACTGTTTATAGAGGGAAGAAATGCAATAAATTGGGCTGTAAACATCCAATCACTATGGGATTTGGCTGGTACTTGCAGAAGGCAGGCATTGAACGATGTGTAAGGAATTTAACACATTTTTCTCTTTAAAAAGTGGCAACCCCGGAAAAAAAGAGAGAAAATGGAACCAAGATAGAATAAGTGAAAGGTGTTCGTTTTTAAAGAAACTGATGCCTCCACCAGCCCCACAAAATTAATCAAAAACATTAAAGCCTGCAGGGTGCCTGATCCCAGTCTCATATGGGTATAAATCATATGTGGCTGCTATAAAATCAGTGGAGTTGCTCAGGTATAAAACTGGTTTAAGTTAGATCAGAATTGGGCCTCTGTTTGGTTGTACTGTTGCATATTATGCGAGGCCCGATGCTGCAAGGTGCATCTCTTGTGAACTGCTAAGCACGTGAGCCTCAATGGGAGCCAAGGGCTTCCAGGAGCTCAAAGAAGATTTTCAGCATCTTCCAGGCTTGTCAGGTCTTTCTGGTGTAATTTATACACTTGAGTCTCCTAATAAATGATCTTTACTCTCCTGTAATGAAATCTGCTCACCTCATTATGTGTCCTAGGGCTACAGAAGCTATACAGTACCACTGATAAACAGAAGGGATGGAGGGAAAATAGTTGAAAATGAACCTGTCCTGGGCATCTAACTGCCCTTCAATTACCATGTTGTGCCCATGCATCTTGGGAAAACAGACTCCCTTCAGTGTTGTTTGCAGGCTAAAAATGAGGGGGCTATAGCTCCATTGACTTAAAACCATTGAAAATCTGGTGTAAAAAAGTGTGCTACTGAATCAGCTTCAAGCTCTGATGGAATGGTTATATATTGTCCTTGCACTTCATGTCCAGCTCTTATCTGTACAAATAAATGTAGTGCACACATTAAGAAAAACATGGAACCTGTGGAGCTGATTCCCCTGTTTCCATCCAGCAGTAACTTATAAAATAAAACCCATGTCAAGGAAACACTAAGGCTGCAAAGTGAAGCACTCAAGTCAAGAAATAACAAAGTTACGGTTGCATGCCCGATTGTAGCTGTGCCCTATGGTGCAGAGGTATTATAATACAATCTCTAATTATCTGACCGTATATTATTTCCACAGGATCCTAGCCTCATTCATTGCACATAAATGGTGCATAGTCAGTTTTGCCACCTCCTTGGGAAAATGTATTATCCATCAAACTTCATAAAAAGGAAAATCAAACTCTTTCATTCTTAGTTGTAATTAATGTATAAGTTAGGCTGAATATATGCACTGAATTACAGGGACATCAAAAGAAATTACGAATGTCTAATTGCAGTACAAAAAAGTCAATCTACTTCTGACATTGAATTAGTATGATCTTTACTTTTTTTCCTCCCCATACAAAAATCACTTTTGAAAATTTTTTTTTTCGGGACCTTTCTTCTGTGAATCCTAAGAGAGTATGTGGTCTATGCCTTTCATAACATATTATGCACACACAGCAGAAGCAAAATAATGTTACAGGACTAAAACAAGTATTTTTTGTTAAATATCCATTGGCTTTCAACCCTCTGTAATGGGAACATGCATGTTATTACCAAATTGTTATATTTCAATTCAGTTGTTCAGTACACCCTGGGTTCTGCTACGTGGACTTGAAAAGGGAGTGAAGCTTTGTACGTAAAATTTACTACTTCTTCTTCTTCGTTTTTATAAAGACATTTTAAAAATATAAAGAGGAGTGTCCAAGAAGTTTGGTGCCTGTAGAAGAATAGATGCAGATAATCACTAGGGTGGCAGGAACCCAGGAAATCATATGCCACTGGAGAGGGTAACAAGTAATATCAGTACTGCAGGTGATGGATGCTTAAAGGGTTGTAACTAAAGGAAGGATAGTTATGTTTTAGTATTGGGGGGGGGGGGAAGGGGAAGGGAGAATGAATAATAGTCTTCAGTGGTCCAGTGAGGGACCATATTTAACACCTTAACTACTCCCTTTGACTTCAAAGCCTGCTTCAAGGAGGGCTGTATGAATAAGAAAAACCTGTTTTGGCACCTTGTCTTAATATACGTTACAGAATATAATGACCTGATTTATGTAGGCCAAAAGTGATAAAGAATACATTCTTACTTTTTATAGTCCTGTAGCCTACATTTTCTAGAGTAATTAGGGATTTTAGAGGCCTCAATTTTTTGGATGTACATCCTGAAACATCTCTGAGGGCGGGTGCTCAGCACTCCTGAAAATCAGGCCCCAGTAAGATGTTTTGTGGTGAGCACCCAAAACCAGAGGCACTCAAAATTACTAGTCTCTTTTGAAAATGTAAATGTTTGCAAGTAGTATCTCTAGACGTTGTCCACGTTGAAATGATCTATCAGAAAGGGGATGAGCCCAGATCATGTACATTACATTAAGTATCACTAATGGTTTAGTGACTGGCAAAAAGGATGAGAAGTTGGACCTCCTGGGGGCAATTTTTGGGTTTGCCACTGACCATATGTGACCTTTGCAGATACTTGCCCATGGTCTGCAGCTCAGTTTATACATCTGTAAAGTGGGTATAGTATTACTATCTTACTGTAATGAAGTGAAGCTAGTGAAAGCTTCAGTGTACTTGACTCTGATGAAAGGTGCAATAGAAATACAAAATATTAACCATACATACAAATAAGTTATTGTTTGCCTTAAGGTAAAGCCAGACAGTTGCATGGAATGAAATAGACATAGTAGATACCTAGGAGCTGTGTGCCTGTGTGGTGAATGACATTTTTTACTCCAGTGCTGTAACTTGCTGTTAATTGGTGTCGTTTCTCTTCCTGCTGGTATTTACCAGGAGTTACTATTTTTTTTCAACAATATACAAGATGCCTGTCTTTTGTGACCTTCATGTAAAGGACCTTCAGGTAAAGTGAGCATGATCCTCAGCATGTGACTGAAGTGCAGAAGGACATAAGAGGGGGAGGGATAGGTCAGTAGTTTGAGCATTAGCCTGCTAAACCCAGGGTTGTGAGTTCAATCCTTGTGGGGGCTATTTAAGGAACTGGAGTAAGAATCTGTCAGGGGGTTGGACTAAATGACTTCCTGAGGTCCCTTCCAACCCTGATATTCTATGAAAAAATTCCCCTCTTTGTCCCAGCTTTTGTTACTAGGGATGAGTACCTTTGTGGTCATGCGCTCCTACATTCATTAATACCAACCCTGTGCAACCTATCACCTAACACTCTCACTCTGCACTGTGCAGGATTAAGGTCCAGGAATGGCATCAGCAGGGTGAGATATGAACTCCTGGCACAAATCACAGATATTTGTAGAGTGGGCTTTATGAGGTGCATTAATACCATGTAAAGTGTGTTGCTGTATAAACAAGTTCAGAATTGGCCTCTTAGGAAGTAATAATCAAAGTATTAACTTAGCAGATTCCTGCAATGAAAATGAAGACATCAGTCTGTATTACTTTTTCTTTAAAGGTGCTAAGCACCACAGAGCTGGCTTCTGAGATTTGCACTTTATATTTTCATGTAGAGCACAACATTTTCCTCATGTTTTGGTGATATTTCTAGACTAAAGAAGGCAAAAGACAATGCTGAGATATTTATTTATTGGATGGATATGTTATTTTGAAGAGTTTATTTTCAGATCTTAGGCTGCATGCTAGCTTCAGTCAAAAATATAATCAATTTTTTCAGACCTTTTCTTTAAAACAAAACAAAACAAAACAAAACATACTGTCTTGTTTCTTTGAAGCTTAGAGCTATTTATAGAAAGCGGACTGAATACTCCGCAGCAAGCCCCATCTGCCTCTGGCTTTCCCATGCCCATCCGGAGTAACTACCTGGAATTGGAAAAAATAAGACAAATTCAGAGTTAGGAATATTTTAAAATACATACAATTTTCAGTGACTTGGTATCTCAGATGTTAACTGATAGGGTAATAGAGTTTTTCAAAATGCGGTCTACATTTTCAATGGAGCTCAGGGTCAGATTTTCAAGTACTCAGCTTCCACAATAGAGGGTAGATCTTCTGAACGGCCCAGCTACCACTTATGGCCAGATTTTCAAAAAAACCCATTTTGAGCTCTTTTGAAAAATCTAGTCACTTACTTTGCTGCCTAAATGGAAGCTGAGCTCTTTTGAAAATCTGGCCCTTAGGGGAAGTAGAAAGTAAGCAAAAGCCATGATCACCAGATGGCTGCTGTTTGGTGTTCTGTGTACAATGTAATGATTTTTGAAATGTACATAGCACCAGCAGTGCTAGTAGCAGTCAGCTAGGGAGAGATTTTTAAAAGCCCCTGGGCACCCATTGTCTACTGAAGTCAATGGGAGTTAGGTACCCAAATGCCTTTGAGGATCTGGGCCCCATGGCATTTTGGAGCACAAATCCCATTGAAAGTCATTGAGACTTGTGATCCTAAATTCCTGAGTGCTTTTGAAAAGCTCCTCCCTAGTTTTTCGTGGACAAGTGTTCAATCACAAAAAACGCTATCAGAACTCAAACGAATTAGTTTCCAAGTTGGCTGTCTCATCAGACAGGTTTAAAAATGGGCATTGCAATTGAACTTCATCCCTAGAAGCAGACTTGCCAGAACGGGGTGGAATCACATCTGCAGCCTTTCTTACCACTGGCTGCATTGCAGTTGTTCTGCTCACAAAGCAAACTTAATTTTCGTCGTTAACCTGGGAACTTTCTCAAGGACTAAAATAACGTAAACAAGCCACATTTCTAATTAAGGACTGGACTGGGCAATTAAAGCACAGCTGTGATTGGGGGCAATACAGAGTGATTCCGCCCCATGGTTCCTAATGTGCAGGGGTAGTTAGGCTGACCAGATAGCAAGTGTGAGAAATCGGGATGGGGGTGGGGGGGTAATAGGAGCCTATATAAGAAAAAGCCCCAAATATCAGGACTGTCCCTATAAAATCAGAACATCTGGTCACCCTAGGGGTAGTATGCAGTCTGTGCCATTCTTCAGGACCCCCAGTGTGCCCAACCTGCCCCACAGGCTTGAGGTGTGAGATGAGTGCCTCACCTCTGGGACAATGTGCTTCCCAGAAGGGGTATCTGAAAGGAGCAGATCCCGTGCTCCTACAGCTTAGACTTAGAAACTGTGATTGTCTGTGACTCTTGTGTGGGTATAGAGCCTGGGACAATCTGGTCCTGATATAATATGTTTGATCAATTTCTTTTGGATAATTGGATATGTCAGAAAATATTGTATTGTTTTGTATAAATAAAACATCTTACATTCTCACGGTGCATTTACATTAAATGTAACTCTTCTGAAGTTTCCATGCAGCTGGTAAAGTAAAATATTCTGATTTTATGCAAAAAGAATGGCAGTAAGTTATTTTTAAAAGATCTATAAATGTCTGTCAAACATGCTTTCTCATTTTCATTTGCCATGGAACTCTTTGCTTATGTAAATTACAGCAGATGTTAAGCAAATCTGTGTTTCTCTGGAATATTAATACAACTCTGCTGCCTGTAGAAAGAACTGTTTTCAAAAGAAAAATCAATATAGTACTCCAGTGTGTCAGATAAAAAAGAAAATACTGTGCTGAATATGTTAAGTATGGGAAGTAGAGCTGTCCTGGTGGCCCATAGGTAGTGTTATCATTAGCACTCACCTAGTGAATTATCTGAGTGCCATTTCAAAGCTAGACTCTTACTAAATCCAGGTGACAAGGGACTAGGAGCCTTGGAGGGATAAAACTCAGTGTAAAGTGAAACCGGGAAGAGAGAAGTGAGATTGTTCTGCATGGAACTACAGAGTGAAATCCATCCTTTCACAGAGAACTTATGCAAAGGGCTATGTATTGAAGTCCCACATAAACCCTTTATTGGGACTCAAATGGTGCATAAAGCATTTTACTGGCTCTCTGCACTGGGATGATTTGCTCTTGTATGTATAATGGTTCCAAGTGGGGAAAAAAATGGACTAAATATGTTTTTGGCCAAGATTTAGAACACGGAGGTGATATCAGTGTGTGATGCTGGGTGTGCAGCACTTGTGATAATTAGGTGTTTATTTTTGAAAATCTTGCTTTTGTTTAATTTTTTTCTTTAAAACCATAATAAGAGAGGCATTTGACAAGGGTGCTGAGGGACATTCTGAAACTTCCTCTTCCACTCCAGGTCTGTCTAATTCTCTTTGATTGTAAACGCTTTGGGGACAGGGACAATATCTCTCTGTGTGGCCATACAGCATGTAGGACACTGGGCCCTTAGTCACTGTGATAATTTAAATATATTATATACTTGAATGAAGGTTGTAACCATGATGCAGCTCTACTGTTGGGAAAGACAGAAACATTCTAATGATAGCAAATTTGGATGGGAAAAGATAATCTGTGGAAAAACCCAGTACCTCTCAGGATTGTGGGCTAGTTGCTAAATCACTTGCCTGAGACAGCACCAGATGGCATGTATTCTTGTTCATGTGTAGAGACAAAGAAGAATTGGAACTGCATATAGGAGGATGGAAAGGCAAAATAACTACAGAAAGAGGGACAGAGATTCTACTGTACCTTACAAATGTCACTCCATTGACCTGGACCATTTATATTGATGGCACGAACTTTAAAGAGATATTCTGTGTTGGGATCCAGATTATGTATCTCAAGGTTCTGATGCTTTATCCCATGCAATTCTCCAGCTAATTGTGTCTGGACAATGTTATCAGGACTAACAGAAACAACTTCATAGAACTCTACATCAAAGAATTCCACGTCTTCTGTGGGACATGTCCAGTAAATCTGTGGAGAAAAAAGATCTACATTGTCCAACTATATGTTTTTGTTTTATTTTCTTACATTTTCATTTCAATTTTTTTGGAAACAGGCCAGTATGTTTTTTTCTCTTAGTTGTTACTGCTGTTTCTGCATCTAAAAATTGAAACATTCCTAACAAAGCATGTAATAAGTGAAAGGCAATGACAATTGGTATCACATTTTGAAAGATGGTAAGTACCTTCTGGGACGTTCAGAGCACACTCATCTCTCACACTGAAATTGATGTCTGGTGTAAGCATTTAGCACTTTCTATGACTTATTTGGCATCTCATCTAACTGGGCTTCTAATAGGCGCTGAGAGACGATTAATATATCAAACATAAACAAATAAAATAAAACAATTAAAAAAACCACTCAAATAGGACCCAATTCTGAGATATGCTGAGCAAAAAATAACTTGATTTTATATGAACCACAACATACAATGCCCTATTATGCCAGCATTTAATGTTAAAATACATCTACTTCCTTTGTACTGGAACTTTCATATAGTAAGTACCCATAATGGCCCTATTGATTACAATGAGTTCAGTGTCTCATTTATTATCTCACAATGAACTTTATCAGCATTACTCATTCACAAAATAAATGTTTTAAGCTATATTAAAATGAAAACCAATTTGGCTAAACCAGGACCTAGTCTACATACATTTTTTATATTTATAAGTCTTACTTTTGCCGCCCTTGGATATACAAGAGTCTGGTAGATGATAACTAGGCCTGGAACCATAGATGATCCATTGTCAAATGGTTCTGGATTGTGACTGATACTGTAGCTTTGATGGTTTCTTTCTTTTCTTGGAACTTGAGTAGATGCATCCCAAAATGCAAAGATTTCATTATGCTCTTTACGATGAGGGGGAGGTGTGGAATTTGGTCTTCCACACATTTCTTTCCTCATCACACTTGATTCATACTGTGAATTTAAGGTTGATAAAGATGGACTTCGGAGCACAGTTGGATGTTTCTCTGCATGGGTACTGGAAATTTTCCTTGGAACCATTATGTCTGAATTACAGGGATAAGGAGCTTTGTTTGCTTTATCAGCTGATTGCTTCTCTCTAACAGGTGATTGGAAAAGGTCATGCAAGTTGGCTGAAAGCTCTTCAAAGTTGAGTTTAAGGTTCTGAATAGGGTCTTCCCTGAGTCGTGCGCTGGGCTGATAAATATTAGTAATTGCATCTTCTATTTCATTTACCAAAAAGTTTGCAGACTGCAGAAATGCAATCTGGTTTTCCTCCTTCAAAGCCTCCTTAGAATATTGAATAAGGCTATCCATTTGAGAGATTTTTATGGATGTGTGTGACACATACTCCATAATTCCCTTCTCTTTTTTAAGTTCAATGTTCTCAAGCAATTCCATCATCTCCTTCTCTTGTTCACGGAGAATGTTCCGTAATTTGAGGAATCCATTTCTGATCTCCTTCCTTTTAGTTTCTTTGTAGGTCTTAAAATTGTTCTTTAGCAAAAGGATTTCCATTAGGTCATTATCAACCCCATATCGGACTGTAAAACAAAATCAAGCCAATAATTTCAACATCACATTGAAATGTTGTGTAGCAGTTAGCAGGACTCAAACTGGCCTAGTATAGCATAGAGGGACTTCAGGATTGGTAGAATATAAGACAAGGAATCAGAATTCTGATGCTCTACTCAGTTGTGCCACTGCTTGCTAAGTGTCCTTGTAGTAATTATTAATTACATTTCAAATTTGAATGGATAAAGTTAGGAACCTTAATAGATGTGACCTAATTTTGAGAGATGCCAGAGCTCGGCACTTCTGAAAATTAGGTGGCCACTTCTTTAGATGACAAAGTGGGGATTTAGATGCATAAATTTACATATCCAAATTCAAAAAAATTGGCCTCATCCTCTTAGTGCCTCAATTTGGTCTTCTGTAAAATAGATCAGATAATGCTTACGTACCTCACATGGGATATTTTCAAGCTTAATTTATGAGTGATCATAAAGCCCAGAGTAATCTTTGTGAAATTTACCATGTTAATGCAAAGTATTACTTATTATGAAAACTGTACTAGCAAATAGCAGCAATTATTTGAGTTTCTTGTTTTATTTTTTATTCTGTCCCTCTGTCTTTTCAAAGGTTGTTATAGGGATTTAGCCATGCCACTCCTATTTAATTTAGAATCTGGTGCCAGGGTAATATCCTGGTTAAAAAGTTTATACACATAAATTCACTTGTAAGCTGGAGGGAAAAGTGGAGGACAGGATTCTGGGAAGGGTCAGATGGGAGAAACAATAACTAGGAGGAAGAGGCATACAGTATCTGGTTTTAAAGTGGGGAGCATTGGGCAGGCAAAGGAAAGGGAGGAATGTCGGAGATGCAGGGTACCTGATGAGGGGTGCTAAGGGATAATGAGGTGGATGGAGGGTAATGCAAGGAAATGTGGGGAGGTGGGAAAGCCATAAATTCTTATTTCTTTTAAACTGTAAGGGTCAATTTCTGGCCCATACTATAAGCCCTTTGTGGTACTTTTGCAGTGTAAAGTGACTGTAAAGATGCCACAACTGTACAGCTGAAGAGTCCCGCCGTGTGAGGGAATATCTGACTTGGCTGTCTCTAGACCACGCCAGGACGGAAGGCACATCTGGGGGAGAAAGCACAGCCATAGTGCTGTGGAACTCCAGTAAATCCTGAGTGGTAAAGCACCCAGGCATGACTTGTTAATGACTGCAGCAGTGAAGCCTTGTGTTAATAGATTTCATATCTGTCACAGAACAACCTTGCAATGGCTGTCATGTGTTAATGTGCTTTAAACCTGTGTATATCTATCTATCTATCTATCTATCTATCTATCGACACACATTTTCAACAACAACTATTTTAATTAAGTTCTTTGCAAATTTTCTATCTATCGATTAAAATAGTTGTTGTTGAAAATGTGTTTCAGGGGAGTCCAGCTGAAACAATATTACCCCTTCTATACAAAAATCACACACCCAGTTAAATTGTGACAAACAGCAGAGTTTTTAAAAACAGCACAAACACACAGAAAAACTGAAATAGGAACCTTTTTTAAACTTGGCAATAGCACTGAAGAGTGAAGCAGCCTCATTTGAACATGCCACCGGCAAGGGTAGTGTCTCATGATCGTTGTGCAGTGAGTCACTGCAGAACTCACAGATTAGCTCATGGTCATCTAGACAGTATTTAGAAAGGTTTGAGTTGGGATGGAGTAAACAACAGCATTCTCCTTGATCTTCTCGATAGGCTTTGGTAAATATGTGGTCTTGAGTAGTGGTCTCGCTGTGATATAACCTTAGACACTCGTTACAAAAATTCAGCCGGCATGTGAGACATCTCTTGGATGCCTTCTTTGTCTTCTCTTTGCAAACTTGACAATAGATTGGTGCTTGGGTTCTGTCAAATCTCCACCTCAGAAAGCCATGTCTGCGCATGTATCTCCTAGCCAGTTTGGCTCTCAGGTAATTCATCCTCAACTGAGTTTTATTAGTGTAGGGGAGGCAGTGTGCTTTGACACACACTGGGCATACAATGATGAAGAAAGTTTCAGTTACTTCAGCCTGGGCTTTGCTTTTACTTATGCATTTCTCACAAATGCAGTGGTTGCATGGCAGCATAAATGGGTAGAGATACAGTTGTTTACACAATGGACAAATGAGTTGGTCACGAAAAGCATGTCCTGATGCATCCCTCTCCAGAGTAATGATTGATGTGTTACTTTTACTTCCAAAGCTTGTCAAGGCAACTTTTGAACTGAAAACAAAAAAAATTTGGATACTCACTAAGAAACAGATTCTAATGTACACAATTCTTCTGTACAACTGCATCAATTTTTATTCTCCCACCTATTTTTTGTTCCATCTCTTTTTCTTATTTATATGCTTTGCCTGTTAAAATTACTATAATGGGTTATGATTCATGTTAACAGTAAAATAAACAGGTATCTTAACCACTGTATCTAACTATCCCTTGCCTTACAAGGGGAATCAAAATCCGCCATATAATGGACCCTTATTGACATTTCAAGGATCTTTGTGGACAAAAGTTTAAAAAGTGGCTGGTGATTTTGGGTGTCTCAATTTTTGCAGTGCCCAGCTTGGGATGCCTTAAAGGGGCCCGATTTTCAGAAAGTGCTCTGTAAAGCTCTCTGCTCTGTAAGTGCTTTTGAAAATCTTGGTCAACTGTCTCTCCATGATAATTCCAATGAAGATGACATAAGCTCAAGCGGCTAACATAGTCACCAGAAACATGAGATAAAATTACTGCTTCCATAATACTGCCTTCACCACTACATTTCTTTGCTCCACTCTTGTTGCTGCTGTTTTCAATCCCATATCTTCACACACACACACACACACACACACACACACACACACACACACACACACACACACACACTCCAAAACTGCTGCTGCTCCCCCCTCAGTTGTTGCCCATCCCCTCCCTGTATATAAGTTAATGTGTGTAATATCATAAACGAAATAGACTCTTCCCAGCACTGCCCTTGTTCCACCCACTTGTCTCTCCCACTTTCAGAGCCAGAGTTACATATTTTAAAAGCAAGAATCACTTATGGGTCATGTATCTCTGGAGATCAATTGGTTCTTCTCCACTCAGTCTAAATCTTTATCATCACTACCACTACTTTGGTCTGGCTAGTTTCTTAGAGCCCCAGGCATACCATTGCAGTCATTTCTTTTCACTGTCTGCTCTTCAGTTTAATCTATGTGTAGTACTGAAGTTTTTCCATTCCCTCCCCCCGCACTCCAAGATCATT
The DNA here is from genome assembly GCF_013100865.1 of Trachemys scripta elegans. Classification (NCBI taxonomy): domain Eukaryota; kingdom Metazoa; phylum Chordata; order Testudines; family Emydidae; genus Trachemys; species Trachemys scripta. The sequence goes on along the minus strand of NC_048306.1, from coordinate 63,888,196 downwards.
ATCATCCCATCTTTCCACTCTTTTCAGAACATTTTTTGCAGTTGACTTTCAGTTTCCTCTACTCCCCTACTCTGACTACCATTTTCCATTAGTCTGTATTTTTCTCTTACATCTCACTTCACATTCCTCTTTATCAAACATGTCTCTTCTCATTGTACACTCCTCTTTCTTTCCTTTTCTCAGGCTTTCACTCAATTAGAGCTGGTGGGAATTTTTCAGTTAAACATTTTTTCACTAAAAAAATGTAAATTTGTTAAAACCCAAACTGTTCACAAATCAATGAATTTCCTGCCTTGAAAAAATGTCAAGAACAAAGTTTTGAAATTGTCAAAATATTTCATTTTTATATTTTCTAAATGAAAAAATCCAGTTTCCTGGTTCATAATAACTTTGTTTTGAAATTTATGCTTACTGGGAGTTAAAAAAGAAAAGAAAAGAAAAAGTCAACAGTAAAATGGAGCATTTTGAAATTATTGAAACAAAAACATTTCAATTGATCCAAACTAAGATAAATCTTCAGGGTCTGGGTTTTGTTTTGGGATTCACAAACACATTTTTAGATTGTTTTTTCTTTTTTTAATTTTCCTCTTGATTCAGGCAGAGAAAAATTTTGCTGGACGGGAAAACTGTCCTTCCACTACCTCTGCTCTACTTTCCATGCCCAACTTGGTCATACTGAGAATAAGTGACAATTTTTGATTTGCCAAAAAAAAAAAAAAGGCAGCATATCCATTGGAATGTAATATGTAAAAAAAGAATCAAAGAATCATTCTTTGAATGCACTTACTGACGTCTCCTTGTGGCTCTGGGAAGGTATGATGCGTAGATGGTATTCCTGCAGCATCTGCTCTCATAATACTGACAGCTGGTGTTCTCATCAGTGGCACAGCAACAGCACTTGCAGTCTGGGTCATTTGAACAGGAGCAGCAGCACCAACGGCAATTTGGGTTCTCTGAACATGAGCAGTGACAACATTGGCAAGCTCTGCCTTCTGCATATGGGCAGGGGAAACAGTTGCAATTCCGCTCCTGAGTAAAAAGGAAACGCCAACACGAACAGCATTCTTCCTCAGTCCTTTCCAGTGGCGGGCAGCAATGGCAGCCCGGGCAACATGGCCAACTTAGGCATAAAGTATTGGCCATCGCTCCACAAGACACTCGGAAGATGGTTCACTGATCCTTTGAACCTTACCCAGTAGCACTTCTAAAACACATGAGACCAGTTTGATGACTCAGGCTTTGTGTTGGGATAAACAGTTCTCATTCCAGTTAGGAATAATGATGTCACAAAGAGCTATTTAACTAAGGACAATCATATTTGCATATGTAAGTGATGTGCTGATTACATCATGTATATGTCACAATTACTAAGATCTACCTTTGCTGTTACTTGTATTGGCACCCAATACAACTGTCTCTGAGCTTGCAGAAGTTACATCTTCTCCCAACAGCCAATGTCGCTTATGAATTTCCAATAGAAAATTCTCTAGTGTGTTGAAAATTTGGGAGCCACATGAAATAAATAAGAATACAATATAAAATAAACACAAGTAATATTGCACTGGTTGTATCATTCATGCCCATATTTAGAGTCAGTAAAAGCCTATATTTTGAAACAATTTGCCTCAGAATGTTTAAGGTATTTTTAGGGTGTCTTGCTGCACAATGTAGATCCAGCTTGCCACAGAGAACATGAGGATTTTCCACCAACCTTCTGAAAGGTATGAGAGAGAGAGAGAGAGAGAGAGCGAGAGAGAGAGGCATTTTATGAAGGCTTGTCTTTTCCAGGGCAGATAACCAGCCATTCTACCCCCACCCCACTCTCCAGAAATAAGGCAGGGTCTGGTCCTGTTTAACTTCCTTCTCCTCCAGTTTCTTCCCATCACTTTGGGTGGTGATATAAAGGCTTTAGAAAGAGCAGAGGGGTATGCCATGCACTTTTATAGAGGGGATAATTTCAGCATCTGCCCTTTATATCTGCATGATACCCAGTCATTTCAGTGTCTCATATTGACAATTAGCATTCCTTTGCCATCTATCGAGGAATAATCCCACAAACTTTTGATACCAAAAAGCAAGGGCAATGTGGTCCAGCCTATTAAAAAGTTTGATACAACAAAGCAAGGAGCTCTGGAACCAGCCAGCTTCAGTTATTACAATTTATTGCTTGCATTAAAGGCACCATCTAGAGGCCACATCCAAATATGGGGACCCATTATGCTGGCTGCTGTACATATACAAAACAAGAGACCCTGAAGACCTTACAGACTAAACAGAAAAACAGACAAAGTGTGAGAGAAAGGTAAAATACTGATATCTCCATTTTACAAATGGGGAATAGCAGGATTTTCCGAGTGATTAAGTGTTTTATCCAAGTTCATGCAGGAAGTCTCTGGCAGAGCAATAAATGAACCTAGGTCTCCTAAGTGCTGGCCCTGTGTCCTCACCACAAGGCCATTCTGCTGTAGAAAACTTTTCCTTGCAAACTTTACAAAGCTGACGATTTTTTATCATGGTTCCCATTCTGAAATTTGGTTTCTTCTTTAGCTAGCCCCAAGCTTCTGGAAGGACTCTGCTACCACAGACAGATTCCCCAGGGAAGATCTTCAGTTCTGTTCTACAGGATGACCATGAAAGCTGGTGTAACTCATATCCATTGAGGTTGCAGAAATTTTGTGATTTCACACAAATATTTAACAGATTGAACTACATATTTAATGAATATGCATTCTTGTTTACATAACCAGCAAAGGTCCTGATTACCAGACATTAAGACTGACATGACTGTACTGCTCTTAGGAACACAGGAATAGCTTTGCTCTTGAGAGGCTCCAGGTAATTATAGAGGCTCCTGAAGACTCTGCCCCGCCCTACTTTTCCTAAATGGATGGGGACCTGTGGCTGGATCAGTGAGCTTGGTGAAACATGCTTTTGATACCATATGATACCTATGATGCTGATGTCATTCACTGGCATGGGAAGGGAATTGTTGACTTTGCATTGCCAGCATCTCTCAGGAAATACAGAAAAATGTCAACCTCATCCCCCACAAACCCATGCCAGGGACCTTCTACATTCTTCCCAAGCTACAAAAACAAGGGAACCCTGGCCAAGGCACTCCTCTGGAAGGAATATCAGGACTCATAAAAACCATCCTCAAACCATTCAACACACAAAGGGACAGTTCCCTCCAGAACACATCTGACTTCCTCCAGAAACGTTGCAACATTAACAGCCTCCCTCAGAACACCATCCTTGCTACCATGGATGTCTCCTCCCTATACACCAGCATTCCTCACAATGACGGAATCCCTGCCTACCTCAAATATCTACAGGAAAATAGACAACATTCGGATGTCCACTCCAAACACATCCATTCCATCCTCACCCATAACAATTTTACATTCAACAACAAACACTTCCTCCAAACCATGGAAACAGCCATGGAGACTAGGATGGCTCCCCAGTATGCCAACCTTTTCATGGATTACCTTCAGAAAGAAAATGCACCACAAAATCAGTGATATACTTGAGATACATTTCATCCTCTAGACAGACAACCTAAACTTCATCATAGATTTCCACCACAACTTCAGCAACCATCACCCATCCATTAAACTATCTCTCTAGAACACTCTCACACTAGCATCACATTTCTGGACACCATGGTCAGCTTCAGCAGTGGAACCTGTTGACGTCACTAGGCATAGCTACCAGGTAACTCGGGGAAGTGGAAGGCCATAAGTGCCAATGAAACTCCTCTGCTCTGGGTCTAAGTGAGCCACAGTAACTCCATCTTGTGAACCTTAACCTACCTACATGCTGACAGTCTAAAAGCAGAATATGTAATGGTCAGCTTTTTAGCAGACAGCTGCAGTTTCGCTCACACTTCAAAAGCAGTAGTGATAATAAGGGGAAAAGGGGGAAGGAAAGGCCTATTACGTAGAGCTTGCAAGGTCGAAGATAAGCATGCGGACGAGAACTTTTCTAATACACCACAATGCAATGCCTGCTGTAACCGAGGGAGGGGGAAGGGAGGACAGAACAAAGGCTTATACAAACAGCTTGGAATATAAAATGGGACACTTGCTTGTATGTGCTGCGCTTGATTTGAGATATGCTGGTCTCCTAGTGCCTATTCAGAGCTCTTGAATAAACTTGGTTTGCTTCTCCATCCTGGTGTGCCTATTGGTGCGACGCACACCGGGCAACGAACCCTGTTGCCCCCCCCCCCCCCCTCGGGCCCTCTGGGCCGGCAACAAACTCTACAACCATCTCTACACAAGGAACCCACAGATCACCACACCTACCTTCACGGATCAAGTAACCACCCAAAACAGACCAAGAAATCTATCTACAGCCCAGCACTCAGATACCACAGAATATACTTCAAAGAGAATCTGGGATAACACAAAACCACCTTCACCAAACAAGGACACTCCACCAGACAAGTAGATCATATCATGGAACAGGCCATCCAAATACTCAGAATCTGCATCTATACAGAAATAACCATACACCCCTAATTAGCACCTACCCCCCAACAGTGGAATCCATATTAAACTATTACAATCCATACTAGATGGGGACCACATGCTGAAAATCTTCTTTTCTGAACCCCCTCTTCTGGCCTTCAAACAACCCCCCAATCTCATCATCAGAAGCAAGCTCCCCACAGACCAAGACCTGGCAATTCAAAGCTGCACCAGACCCTGCCAGAATAACAGATGCAAAGCCTGTAGCTATAGCTCCACTGCTCCAACACCTCTCACAACACATCTTTCAAGATCTGTGGTCCTACACACGCCTATCACAACAAGTGGTGTACTTCATCCAGTGCACTAAATGCCTCAAGAACTATGTGGGCAAAACAGACAATCGTTCCACTCTCGAATGAACTGAAACAGAAAAATGCTAAAAGACAAAAACACCATATCACCTGTGGGTGAACTCTTTTCACAAAGCAATCACTCTATAACTGACTTCTCAGTCCTCATCCTCAAAGGAAGCCTTCAAAGGATGGTTTTGCTAGACACTAAAAATCATGAACTGAATAGGGACACTGAATTTATGGCTTATTACAACAATCTGTAACCCACTCAACTCCCCTTCTCTAGCCTTTCCCGCCTCTTTTCCCGCTATGACTGAAGTGGTGTTAACTGGCCACTTCTCCTTGACTGGTCCTTTGAAATGTAACTACTTGTGCTAAACAATCTGTTTCAACTTGTATTTAACTGTGACATGCTGAGTACATTTCCCAGACCTGAAAAAGAGCTCTGTGTAAGCTCGAAAGCTTGTCTATGTCACCAACAGATGTTGGTCAAATAAAAGACCCACCTTGTCTCTCTAGGTAAATGTAACAGTTACCATTAAACAATCAATAGTGTCCAACAATTACCACAGAGAGACAGCTGAGAGAGTGCAGTCTTTTTCCTTTACTTGAAAGTGAAGACAACAGTAAGAACAGTATAGTATCTGTTGGCGATGTTGATTTTTAATGGCAACCATTGTGCTCTAGATAATTAAGAGTTTCTTTAACATGCAGAATATTCATCAGCTTGGATTAATGGGCTAATGAATAATTTGGGAGTAATTAAGACAGGAGTCTTGACAAAGTTTATTATTATGGCTACTGTGTAGTCATTATAGGCTATTCGCTTAAAGCCTACTCTACTTAGAGATTTTTCTAATTCACTGAACCATAACCCAATAGACCATAATGGTGCATCCTTATGGGAGGCCATTTACATGATGGACCATAATAGGTCCTATGGAATGATTATGGTCTATTGTGTCAATCGATTTTCATGAATAAGCCCTAAGTCAGCTGCTAAAAATAATAATTCTAGACTGTGGGGAGGGGTGAGAAGAATGGTGTTACAAATACTTTGAACCCTCAGTAGCTGCTGGTTTTCACATTTTGTTTTCCCAGCTTACTTGAAAGCAATATTTTATATTATTGTGATATTTAATTTTAAAAAAGCCACTTGAGTTACATGGGTTGTGGAAAATAGTTATTACAGTACTAAACTCTGCTTTTTTTTTTGCACTCCTAAAATGAAGATATTCCTAGGTAATTAAAAAAGGCGGGGGGGATGCAGCTCCTAGGCTTGTATGCCAAGTTTCAGATCAAAGCAAAATTTTATACCCAAGTTTTGAGTGCCCCAACCACCTCCCTGACACCCATGTCAGCACTTTCCAGTCTGTACATAACAGACTGGACTTTTAAGATCTTCTTCCTTGCACATCACTCTGACCAAGACTCCCCTTTCTTTGGGCCTCCCCACTACTAGATATTCCTTCCCTAATGCACTTCAAGCTTCTCATCTTTACATTCTTTGCATCTTTGCTGACCATATGGTGAGCCCTGTCTATCTTCCCTTGTCTTTTACTGTTCTACTTTGAATGCCACCCTCTCCAGCACTCTCATTTTGATGCAGGCTCCAAAATCATTTAATTTTCTTCTACCCTAGACCCTGCATTTGGACAATACTTCCTAAGATCTTTGTTTGGATATACAGCCAGCAGGGCCGGCTCTAGGTTTTTTGCCGCCCCAAGCAAAAACAATTTTGGCTGTCCCCCGTCCCAGCCCTGGGCTCCTCGCCGCACCCCCCTGCCGCCCCAGCCCTGGGCTCTCACCCCCTCCCACCCGCACCCCCTGCCGCCCCAGCCCTGGGCTCTCCCACACACACACACCCTGCTGCCCCAGCTCTGGGTTCCCCCTACCCCCCCACACATACACCTCCTGCCACCCCAGCCCTGGGCTCACCCCCCCCACCTGCACCCTCCTTCCACTGCAGCCCTGGGTCACTGGTAACTCGCTCCCACAGCAGGTCATTCAGCAGGAATTTTAGATGTGCACAGAACACAGACAGGATTGGTTCCTATATGGTTACAGAACTGCAGTAAAGTGGAACAATTTTCAGCTTGTGTGATTGGAGGATATCTGGATGCATATTATAAGACTGTCCTACATAAATGAGGAAAAGTTGAGGTGCCTTTATTATTCTTTTGTTCCACTCTTTCTTTCTATGGGGAAATTGCCAATGCAATATCGCTGTCTTCCTTTTACACAAGCAAACAAACAAAAAGGCAATGGCTGTTGAAAATAGCAATTCCAGTCCTAATAACCACTGGGAAGCATTTCTTGCTCAATTTTATCCTACTTTTTCTACAGCAAGTTCAGTGGATCAGTATATTTGATTTGGGAGAAATGAAGTAACAGCTGCCCAAACTGAGCTTGAGCACTCCTGAATTCTGAGGTGTTCAAATCTGGAAGGCAGGTGCTGGGGGCTGTGGCTCCGCAGGGGAGCACGGCACGAAGCCAGACACGCTGGTCTGAGTGGCACGGTAAGGGGGCTGGAGGGTTGGAGAAGGGGTAGGGAGTTCCGGGGGGGGGGCAGTCAAGGGACAGGGAGCGGGGGGGGGGGGG
>NC_048306.1:63802848-63880664 GCF_013100865.1 Trachemys scripta elegans | reverse complement strand
GGGGGGGGGGGGGGGGGCAGTTAGGGGACAGGCAGCAGTTGGATAGGTATGGGAGTCCCAGGGGTTTGTCGGGGACAGGTAGGGGGTGGGGTCCTAGAGGGGAAGTTGGGGGGGCGGTCTCAGGAAGGGGGAAGTTGGGGACAAGGACCAGTGGGGCTTAGATAGGGGGTGGGGTCCTGGGGGGGCAGTTGGGGCAGGGGTCCCGGGAGGGGGTGATCAGGGGACAGGGAGCAGGGGGGTTGGATGGGTTGGGGTTTCTGTGGGGGGCAGTCGGAGGGAGTGGATGGGGGCAGGGTGGGGCTACCCTCCCTCCCTGTGGAGTGTCCTATTTTTTGAATGTTAAAATATGGAATCCCTACTCACAGCACAGCTCTCCATTCACAGCAGGCTACAGCATGAGGTCTCAGCTTCCTCACTCCCGCCCCCTCTTTCCTGTTGGTAGTGGCCAAGGGAATTCTGGGAAATGTAGTTCTTTGCCTGCTCCAGGGCTGGCTCTATAGGCAGGGAGCTAACCAAGGAACTACCACTCCCAGGGCCCCCTCTTGGTTCTCAGCTCCCATGCTGGATCCCTGCCACCCCTACAAATGGGCTGCCCCAAGCACGTACTTGCTTTGCTGGTGGCTAGAGCCGCCCCTGACAGCCAGTTCTGCTAAGACTGGCCCATTTTTGATTAACATGTTTGTTCACCTCTAGCAGATACTGAATGATCAAATCATTCTGGCTGCCAGAGGAACTCAATTAGAGGCAACAACTGCAGCCAGGCTGATAGAATTTTAGCAGTGTTTCCAGCAATGTTTCTTTTTTTCTGTTCTGACTTGGCTCAGCTGCCACTTATATCACACGGCATAGCAGACAGGCTGTAGTTTTGTTGGTTTCAAACACTAATAGGTCCAATCCTGCAAGATGCTGAACACATCACAGATTAAGGACTTGCAAGGCGCTTTGTGTGTGTGTGTTATTTAGCTATTGCCCCAGTCAAACAAAAAGAAGAAAGAATAATATAAAGGTTGAGAAAACAGAATAATGCAAGAATAGAATTTCAATTTATTCTAAACTAAACGAATTAGGAATAACCATTCAGTCTTCATTAGCTATCAATTGGTTTATTTTAATTTGATGTTTTCCACACACTGATTCATCTTGTTCATTCCCCCCTCCACACACACACACACCACCACCGCTTTTAAGAGTGTTGTTTTTTTTCTTCCTCCCCAAACATCTCATTGATATTTACAGATGTAGGAAAAGAGGCTGACTGAAATGCACACATTATCCAGGGCTTTTCACATGACCAGTATGTATACTGACATCAGATGAACTCAGATGAATAATATGTTATTCATGGGGGTGCCTGCTGTTTCCATGTTTACACAGCTTAGACTAAGCAAAGCACACAAAATAAAGAGGGGAAAAATACTGAAAATAACTCAGAATTGCTTTTGATTTTAGCCTGGATTACTTATCCAGGTGTCTATAATTGGCACCACTCCATTGTCCTTCTCCATGCCTGTGCAGTGCATTAGAGTATGTAAGTGCAGTCACACTCTTGGTACCGTGCACCTAAATTTTGACTTTCTGGTATTTGCTCAATGGATGTTCCACTTATATGTTACGGCAAGGAGGCAACACTAAGCCCACAACCATTCCTACTTCCAATGCCCCACTGTGGGTTTTACATAGTGTAGAAAGACAACCCAGCACTAGTGTTCCACACCTGGGCAAATTTCCCTAATAGGCCCCAGTTTGTTATCCTTTGTCACTACTACCAAGTCTCACAGTCCGTGCAGTTCAATAGGGTTGGCTATTTCCATATGACTCTCAGCATTTTTACAGTTAATGGGATGCTTTCCCTGGCCGGTGGTGGTAGGGTGTTAGACGCTTCAGTGTCCTTGGGGTGTGGGACATTTGCCCTTCTTGTTTCAATGTTCATCTTATCACCATTTTAACATGTTTTGTCTAACGTTATAATATATGTTTTAGCTTAGCAGCAGGGAAAGCTGGGGTGGGGCATGTCTGGAAATGCTGTATATGTGCATGTGACCATCACAAGGCACATGAGTAACTTAGGCGATATGGACAAGGGGGGAGGGTGTTCAGAACTTCTCTTTGGGGTGGAGAGATGACAGACTCTGAACACAGAGAAAGGTTCATCTGCCCGCAACTGGTACATCTTGCTGGTAGCAGGGAGTGAGATTGTTTACTTTACTTGCTGTACTGTAGCCTACAATCACATATTTGGATTCTATTGTAGTTTTCAATAAATGGTTAAAATCCACCTGGTCTCTTGAACCTAACTGAATTGCTGTAGTGGGAAGGGCAGTTCATAACAATTGGTGCCCCCTGTGAGGACCAGTGGATCTTGCTAGATTTGAGATCAATCTGCAGGCTGCTCAAGCCTCCATCTTGATCTCCTTAGTAACAATGGGCATGGTCACTAATGAAAAGGAGGCATTGTCAGAGAAATGCCAATAACCTGGGCAAAAAACAGAGGAATTAGAGAAAGAATTGGAAGATGCTTTATCTGCCCGTCAAGCTGTAATGCAGGAGAACCAGGAATGGAAAAGGGCAGCCTCCCATGATCACTGTAAGTGAATCATTGCTAAATCACAAGCCCAGTTACAAGTGAGGCAGGATAAGATGGGTGCGATTACAGGTTGCTGTGCAACTCAGTACTCACCCTTTTCCTCAGAGGAAGCGCTTGATGAAGGAGATTTATATCCTCCATATTAGTGTGGTTTATGGTCTCATGATCCAGATCAGGGAGATACTCACCCTAATCCTATGTCCCTTCTCACTAGAACCCATTGCATCAGGCGGAGACCTGCCAAGGGAGGCAATCAAAATGGCAATCGCAAAGAAGTGGTAAATGAAACCACAACCACTTCACTTTCCAACAAACAAATTTGAGCCATTGCTCAGTCCATAGGACCTTCAACAGGGGAAACCACCTGCAGCTGGATTCCATATTGGGAAAGGGAAGCTAAAGTAAATGGGTGGACAAATCAATATATTTATTTAGTGGTTGCAGCTTCATTGCCACCCAATCTCAAATCACCTATTCCCGCCAATATTATAGATAAGCACGTAGATGAAGAACCACAATCAAGAGAAGCTAAAAAGAATCTAGCTGCCGCACTCTTAGGGGAAAATCATTTATATCCTAGTGTATGATGCTGTATGATTGAATATGGGCATTTATATATCATTGATATTACCACTGTTATACGATTGCAACCATTCTTATACAATGTTTGTCATGTAAGGTATCAATGGAAAAGTTGTAATCTGCTAGGTATGATAATCCTATTTATATGCATGTATCCGCTTTGCATCTGAAGTTATGAATATGTATTTGTATCTCAAACATGTGTTTTGTTCTTGGATGATACCACAGGATAGTTTAACATCCAGTCTAGCCAGCCTCTTGTTGCTGAACCATTAAAATGTTTGATGGGCCATTAAGGGAAATCAGCTCAATAACGAGTCTTCCTGTGGATGCCTCAGACAGCGTGGAGCCAATGGCTATCCCTGTGATTCAGCAAAACATGTAAAGACATGTGACGTGGACATCTGACCTAAGACGCCATCTTTGACAGTAACATTCCATGCACGGGGACTATGGGCCTTGTTTGGGACTGTAACTTCCCATTCACATGGGAGAGGGTATAACGTGCAACTGGACTACCCCCATTTTGCCTCATTCCTGCTCCAGCTCTCTGGACTGTGGATTTACTACTAAAAGGAGTATTTTGAACTAGGGACTGAGGCCCTTCCAATCTTTTGGAAGTTACCAAAGAGACTTTTGCAAGCCAGTAGTCTATTCCATCATTGCTACAAACCTGATTTAAGGACCTTTCAATCATTTGTATATATATGCTCTTTTAACCATTTTAACTCTATTCTTTTCTTTTATTAATAAATTCTTAGTTTGTTTACTAATGATTGGCTGACAGCATGATATTTGGGTGAGATCTGAAATCTATATTAACCTAGGGGTAAGTGTCTGATTTTTCTGGATCGGTAGAACCTCAGGTATGGTGAAATGGGTTTTCAGTAACCTCTCACTGTACAAGACCAATTTTCTGATGGGAATCATGGGCTGGAATGCCGAAAGGGGACTGTGTTTTGGCTTCTTGTCAAGCAGTGTGGTACTGCAGAAGCTCTTTTGTCACTGGTTTTCTGAATCTAATTGTAGTATAAACCATCAGTTTTCAGGTGTGCCTACCTCGTTTCTTGCAGTCTGCCCTGAGTGTGGCATTCTTCGTGTGGTCCATTCTAGGCAACCGGTCATACCTAGCATCATGAATATAAAACAAAGGGAGCATGAGACCTCCTCAGGGTTTTGAAACCCACTTTTTTGGAGTGGAATGATTTAATCTTCCTGGGTGCCTCACTATGTGTAGGCATAGTGCATTAGGCTGCAGTAGCTGGGTAGCTGGGATGGGGGCGGGAGGGAGGGGCAGGGAGGGAGCAGAGAGGGGGCTGAGCTACCCTCAACACAGGGCTATGCCTGACTTTGGGTGCCCAACTTACAGGATATTAGTGTCTCACATTGCATGCCCAAAATGTGAGGCACCCCAAATTAGTAGTTACTTTTGAAAACTTGGTTGCACGTGGCTCACCCTCAGCACCTGTGACAGAACCAAGAATAGAACCAATGTCTTTTGCCAATAAAAAGGATCTTTTTTTTTTTACCCTGTCAATTTCACTAATACGTTACAATAGGCGTAGCAGTGTCTGTTACGTGGCTGCTCCCTGGCAATGAGCCCGCCTGGAAGATAGTTGGTTTTATTTCATTTGTTTTTCGCTTGCTTGCCAGTCCTGCTTGCTTCAGCACCTGATCGGGAGCCAGCCCTTTCCGCCTAATACCTGTGATGTGTCAGCCCCATTCAGCTTAACTCCCACCTGACAAAAATGTTTTGCTGGATCAGCTTCTGTTAAATGAGAGAGATTTGAAGTATGAAACCCTTCCAATTTCTTGCTCTGATAATATAAAATTGAAATTCAAGATGGCTCAGTTGCCAGTGAGGTGCATTGGAAATAGCCAGACCAAAGCTGGGCTCATGAGGAGAGGAAGGCTCCAGCTAAAGATTAGCAACTGGATAAAGCAAGAGAGCAAAAACCATATTGTGAACTTAAGGCTGCTTCATTGCCCTAAAGCTCCAGCAGGAGTTTCCTGCACTGAGCACCATACACCATTGAATAAATAAATAGGAGGAAAAAATAACATGGTTTTCTTTACTACTTTTTCCCTTATGGTTACAAGAGAGTGTAATTTGCCTCATTTAATGTACAACCACCCAGTTGCACTACCACACATATGGCAGTCATTCAGTTTGTCCTTTCCATCAATGTTAATTTCTGAATACTATGCAAATGCTAGAACTGGGGATAAGTATATGTGGAGTAATTTATTTGACAGTTATTGCAGTTACCTGCAGAATAGATTATACGCAGACAATGTTCAGCCAGCTTTAAAGGTGGTTGAATGATGCCAAAAATTAATTGTCAAATCATGGCACTATTTATCATGAAATAATATAATTGACAAATGAGTTTTACTTGCATAATCATATGGTCATGATTCTGTGAAATCAGACTTTCAGAGTAATATACATGTGATTTATAAGTTTAAAAATATCATACAGAGAAACTGCCATACTGAATTTGATTGGATGGCCACTAAGTGCAATATCCTGTCTCTGACAGTGATCAGTACCATATGCTTCAGAGGAAGGTGTTGGAAACCCTGTAATAGAGAACCATTTAATAATTTGTCCATCAGGAAAGTTTCTTGCTAAATCCAGGCATTTAGGCCTCAGTCCTGCAACGTACAACATGCTCTGGCCTTGATGCACCAAAATACTCATGCACATACTTAACTTTACATATGAGTGTACACCTATTTGTGCTTAAAATTAAGCGCATGCTTAAGTTCTTTGCTGTATTAGGGCTGGGGCGCTCAGCACTTTGCAGGATTGCTCCCTTAGTTGGTGATGCATGAGCTCATAGAATATCAGGGTTAGAAGGGACCTCAGGAGGTCATCTAATCCAACCCCCTACTCAAAGCAGGGCTAATCCCCAGACAGATTTTTACCCAGTTCCCTAAATGGTTCCCTCAAGGATTGAACTCACAACTCTGGGTTTAGCAGGCCAATGCTCAAACCACTGAGCTATCCCTCCCCTTGAAGCACCAGGGTTTATAGACCTCATATTTCTTACCCTATCTTTATATAACTGCAGCTGTTTTCATTATGCACATGTCCAAACCTTAAAAATCTTGGCCTAATGATTTCTTGTGGAGGGGAGCCCTGCATGTTAATTATGCACTGTTTAAAAATGCATTTCCTTTGAGTTTCATTTTGTTGTATTTCAGTTTCATTAGCTGCTCCTTGTATCATGAGAATGGGTAAATAGGAATACCTGATTTACCTTCTCTATATCAGTCATCTTTTTATATACTACCTTTAGTCCCCATTTATTCCTCTCCTCTCCAGACTAAACAATCCTAATCTTGTCACTCTCCTTACACAGATGATGTTTCATCCTTCTAACCCTTTTTGTCACCCTGTCTATTTCAGCTGTTATTAGGGGTACCATATTTCAGATTCCCCCAAACAGGACACTGCTGGAAGTAGGGGTGGGAGGAGGAGCTGGAGGAGCCCAGGACACAGCATCAGTCAGCACTTCCCAGGGCTTGGAGCTGGTGCCTGGGTGGGCAGGATCCAGCAGCTGTGGATGCAGTGGAGGGACCAATCAGGAAGCGGACCAATTGGGTCTGTTCTGAGCTGCAGCATCTGCTCTGCAAAAATCCCAGACATTTCCTGTTACTTGAAAAATCTGCCCAGACAGAGGATGGAGCCTCAAAAAAGAGGCAATGTCTGGGAAAACCCGGATAGATGATAATCCTAACTGTTGTATGACCTAGCTGCTCCCCTGTGTGTAGGAGGCAACCATCCTATGGAAGAGGTCCCTCTCTCTGGTGCTGTTGAGGTAGTAAAATGGTAACATTTTATGCCTTTCCCTTGCTATATGTTGGATTGTTGTGCCTCATTCATACTGTAGCTATAAAGAGCTTTAAAAGCTCTTTATTTTTTGTTCAGTGTTGCCAACTCTTGTGATTTTTATCATGAGTCTTGCAGTATAGTATTTTTCTTTAAGCCTCAGCTGCTTGAGTTATGAGATTGTGTAAGAATCTCAGCTTTCATTTAAAAAACCCAAAAGGTAAGTTGCCAGCTCTCATGGTTGCAAACAAAAGCTTGAGAATATGACAAGTGCACCCTAAAGGTACAGAAACCAGAAATCCAATACAAAAATCTAACCTTTTTTTATTAAAAACAAACCCCATGATTTTTAAGGCAATCGCATGATTTTGGGGGCCAGCTTCATGGTGTTTGAACATATGGGCTTCCCATTAACATAATCCTTCACAATGAAAGATGTCATATGCACATAAGTAATTATTATGCATAATAAAATTAGCAGCCTGTCCTTGCTTGCCTTCGTACAGTAACCATTGCTGTGGTGGTCACGTTTAAATTTCAGTTTTATTTCTACACCTCACTCAGGAGTTGTGACTGTTTCCAGTTTGTTTTGAATCAATTTCTCGTTGCACCTATAGAAACTCATAGGGTTGGCCCATAAAGAATCCCAGCCTACCAGCTACCATAACAAGAGAGGGAAAAGAGACCTAGTGCTAACAGTTTCCTTTCATATTTGAGAAGTGTGAGAGATTGCACACTTCTAAGTGCTTAGGTTGCTATACCAACTACTTAGATTTTGTTTCTGCAGTATTTTTATAGTTAAATTACTGTTGGACCTGACTGTATTAGGGCTGAATTTTTGTTGCCAAGTGAAGTGTGATGCAACATTTACATTAATTGAGTTAAGTATCAGAGGGGTAGCCGTGTTAGTCTGGATCTGTGAAAAGCGACAAAGAGTCCTGTTGTACGATATAGACTAACAGAAGATGTCTATAAGGTTCCACAGGATTCACTGAGTTCACATTCAGAACTAATTTTTTTAAATAGAATTCACAATCTGATTAGTGGCCAATAAAAATACCTGGTATTGTAGCCCCCTGACTAGTGGGTGTTCTGTTTCTCATTCTGTATCTGCTCCACCAAGGATGTGAGCCTGTTGCAGCATTCAGCCTGGCTTAACTATTTGTAGACACTGGACTTCTTTGCCTCAAGCTTCAGTGTTGGTCAAAATGGTTGGTGTCACCCTATAATGATAAAGAGCTTGGAATCTTCAAGACAGAAAGAAAATAAGATTTATTTTCCCACAATTTTTTAAAGACTATTTTATAATTCCAACATGATACTAAAGAACATAGTAATGCTGTCCATATATCTAGGCTGAAGACACTGAGGCCAAGTTTCTCAAAAACCGGAGCCCAACTTTTAACTTATTGAAAAATCAAGAGTCCACGTAAGAATTTAAGGGGCTAACATTTGACATCCAATTTTGAAATTCTTGGCCAAAGGCTCCAAATTATTTGGTGTTTTTCTGTTTGAGTCTTTCACAGACTGATCCTTATTCATTAGTTGTATTTTCCAAATAGTTTATACAAACAATTGTCAGCCTATGGTCTGTTTGCAAGCTATTGACTTGCAAGTGCATTATTTATGTATTTATTTATTTAAGTGCTGTGCAATGAGTCGCCTTTGACATATGTTATAGTTTCTGCTCCCTGATTGGATAATTGAAATGTTAAAACAGAAGAATAGTGAATAGCAAATGTCAAAATAATAATAATAATAAAAAAACAGAGTAGCAAATACTCTTGTTTGCATATGAAGCTGCTTATTCTGGTGCAAATGTTGGTATTCATACAAGGAACAGACATTTGTGTGACCACAGACCAGTTTACTCTAATGCTTATTAACAGCAAACAGTAAGGGGTATGAACATGGTCAAACAACCACATAGTCAGAATTCAAATGACCATTCACAAATGCTGTTTTGCAGCTTTTAATCATCTCTATTGACAAGACCTCCTTGATTTAGTGGTATTATCCATCAGCAGAGCCGTTTAAGTTACTAAGTTACGTTCAGGCAAAAAATAATCATTAGAAAGCAATCTTAAATAATACCAATCCAAATCTCCCAAACATCTTACAGTAAGATCCATAATCAAGATGTCAGTTAATCATTGTGTTATTGTCCTAGAGATAGGAAAGGTTCTTGGTGGGACAAATGACTTGTAGATTTCAAAAACAGAGTATAAAACACTGACAGTTACCAGATCAAAATGTATTCAGCTATAATATCAATCGGCTAAAGAAAGACTTAGAGAAGTGGAGAAATTAACGGATGTTATATTTTGTGAGTTAGTTTGTGGAGAGGAATAGGGAAGTAAGATTCTGGTTTTATTCGTGGCCTTGGGCAAGTCACTTTGTCCTTCTGTGCCTTAGATATAATTCTTACTGTTTTTTCTCAGTGATGTTGCTGCTGAGGCTTAATGAATTATTAATAAATGTAAATCACTATTAGATCCACAGATTAAAGAGTCTCTATATGTGCAGTTATACCATGCATAAGTGTAAATTGTACCATGAAAGTTCCTTATGCTGTTGAATCATCCCCCACCCTCCACCTCCCATATTTAATGATGAATCCAGGCATTAAGCAATTCCATGTAATTAAAATGTTGTGCACTAAAATTGTCCCCTGAGTTGCAGCTCTTGTTTTCATGGGGATTCCCATGGAAGGCAATAGTCTTCCAACATTGGCTGAGCACACATGAGAAGAATACAAACAGTGTAATGGAGGACATTGTCTAAAATAGCACCAGGCACTTTAAGCAGCCACAATTTCGATACTCAGGACTAACCTGTCTTTGAGCTGGTGTGAATGCTCTTCTTAGCTAACAACCCAGACACATTCAAAGGCTGCATCATATTGTTTTTTAATATTAGTAGATTGAATTCAGAATTTTGCATTGTTGCTCCATTTATATTCTTAGCACGTCACACAAAATTAAGTGGTTTCACATATTCTTAGCCTGTAGCCATTCCATTTTTTGTGACCCCATTAGCACATACAAAAACTGAATAGGTTTGAGCCCAGTGCATAACTAGCTATATATTTGTGGGGGCCAGGAGGAATTCAGTTTAACCATACACATCTAACTAATATACACTCCTCACTGGTCTCCTCACTTCACCACAAGCCACCAGTCCTTTCTAGACTTTCCAGCAACAAAAGAACTAGATTTCTAAAAAATATGCTCTAGGAATTATTTGTTGTTTGTGTTATACAAGAGGTCAGACTAGATGATCACAATGGTCCTTTTCTGGCCTTGGAATCTATGAATTTCCCTTCCCTCCCAAAGCATCAGCCCTTACCTGCCTTTCCTCCTCATCCAATTCTCAGCCTTAGGCCATACAACACTAATGGCTTCAATGCAGGGTCTGGCTGGTTGACCAGGACTTGTAGCAGCATTGACTGGGATCTGTGATTATTTACTCTTTGCGATAGAAGATTGGCTCCTTACTCCCCTCTGCCATATATCTGTCATATGGGAGACCTTTTTCTTCACTATAGGGGGTCAGGGTTGGGGGTAATGATTCCATTAGCAGCAACTCCTCCCTTCCCTGAATACAGCAATACTAGCAGTGTGGAGATGCTCTTTCCTTTCCTCACCTCAATTCCTGTTCTTGGCTAATTTTCTCTGATGGTGACTTTTCCTGAAGTGAGAGCACTGCAGACCAAGCAAAGGAGGATTCATGGTACTGAGAGTCTCCTCACTAACCCCCAGGCAACAGCCGATCTGTAAAAAGGAGGCCTGTTATACTACATGCCAGTGACTGACATTTGAGAGGTTTATGCTCCCCAAACATTTGATCAGTGCCACCCTCATTGGACTCTGGAGGTCAGCATTTGAATGGGAAGCCTCCAGGGGATGTCTACAATGAGATCTCCCAGAAGCATTATTGGTGATCCAGCAGCTTCAGACTTCCCTGACTATAAGAATGGTATCACTGCTGCAGCACTCAACTCTGCGGATGACTCTGAAATATTTTGGATGAAATGTAAAGACTTTGTATATCCTCCCTTGATTTAGTCATCTACAATTCCATAGTGCTGTTAGTCCTGAAAGCCTGGTCATGATGCCAAGCTGAATAAAATACATTATGCCTATCTAAATTAACCCAGTGTTTTCAGTTGGATTCATCTTCAGTTCATTGTTGTCTAGCATTGATGTATGCCACTGAAAAGCTGCCACATTTCATCCCAGAAATAGCTTCATTTTGATGCTGTTGAAGCAATTGCCTTGTATAAGCTGTATTTTAGCATGTAAAGCTCTTTTGGAGCCTATAGGATGAAAGCTGCTGTGAAAATGGAAAAAATAACATGCTTTCATCAATACCCGCATTATCATGATTAATTTGCCACAAATCATCAAAGGAAATATGGGACTGTCATGGAAGTTCTAAGTAAGTCATGATTCTTATGTCACATTGAATAAGAAGAGCATGTGAGGAGAGGTCCACTAGCTGTGATAAAATTACAAGAAGAAAAGAATCAATCCTCATGTTTCATGTGGTAAAACTAGTTGTGGTCAGGAAGACATTTCCATCTATTGTATAATAGGGCACAATTAGATATATTACACCTCTGAGGCATTTGATAGTAGCCATTGTGGAAAACAGGATATGGCACCAGTATGGCAATTTCTGTGGTCCTACAGTTACCTATCTGGCCTACGCTAGCTATAAATATAGACCAATATTTTGTCTTATTCCTCTTCTTTCAGTACTTATTTCTTCAACTGCAAACATTTAACACCAACACAGAGGTATCATAAATAACTTATTATTTTAACCAGATATGTTAGTTACAAGCTACCTTGGTTATATCGTGGACACCTGGTGGAACAAAAGAATTTGCCAGCAATCCAAGAATGTAAATTCCTCCTAAATATCATCATTGTATGGTTCTTGAAGATGTATGTTAGGACAGAGTACTCATTCGCTGACATAAATAATAGACCTAAAGGCAGGCCAATAGCAGTAACATATGACTGCCAGAGTCCTTTTTTTAAAAAAAATGGGTATTTTCCCTCCTCCTATTACTCTTACTGTAGTTTAGAGGGCCTTTGAAAATGGGTGTGTCTAGTTACCATGTTCCAGTTGGAAAATCAGATAGGTCCAGCTAAAGAAATAGATTGAAATGACTGTTCAGTCACATCTCAGAATTTGATAGGTCTAGTTATCTCCTTTTGAATAACATACCTGAGGACAGAGGCTTGGTCTACATTACCAACTTATGTTGATATAACTAGATCGCTCAGGGATGTGGAAAATCCATACTCTTGAGCACTGTAATTATACCGACCTAATCCCTTGTGTAGACAGCGCTATGTTGACAGAGGGCTTCTTCCTTTGACATAGCTACTGCCTCTTGGGGAAGTGGAGTCTTCACTAACTGCTAGAGCAGGGCAGCTGAACCGGTGCAGCTGTAAGTGTAGACAAACCCTCCCAGCCTGCAACTACTTTATGTCTTATCAAGCAAAACACACAAACAAGGTGTAAACCAAGAGGTCTTTTTTATGCAAAATGAAATGAGAAGTAAACAGCTGCTCTGCCTCTATAACGCACACCAGCTCTTGGAAACAGGAGTGGACCTGTTTGAATAGCATCTGCCCATGGTGGTGCTTAAACTGTGTTTGTTTTCCTTCAAAAATGCTGTTTTACTACAAATGCTCATTGTTTATGGCTAAATGGCCTGCAGGCTGTTTCAGAAAAAAATGTTGTTCTCTATAGAAATATACATAATAGCAGGAGGGAACATAGACTATCATTCTAAATGAATGGCCATATGCCACCCCTCACATGTGGGAAGTAGCTGTCAGCGCAACTGTAGATCTGGTCTCTGGGTTCTTCTCAGAATATGCTGCCAGTGAGTTAAACCAGCCAGTCTAGAAACATGATAGTGCTGTGTCAGAACAGGAAGGATTGTCTTATTAAGGGACTGGCAGGACATTTGAGTTCAGTTCCCAGCTCTGTCCCAAGCTTTCTCTATAACCTTAGGCAAGTCACTTTATCTCTCTGTGCCTTAGTTCCCCAACTGTAAAATTGGGATGATCATACACCCTCCCTTGTCTGACTTGTCTGTTGAAATAGTAAGCTCTTTGACTATCTCCTACTATGTGTTTGTACAGGTCCTAGGACACTAGGGTCTCTATCTTTGGTATTGTAATTCAAACAAGATATAGCTCCATGCAGAGAAGGTAGTGTCCTACCAAATACTATGTTTATCTAAAACTCAAATATATTTATGTTTAGCAGGCTGTACATAAAACCCCATGATGAGCTGAGCTGAGGAGGTCTTACAATGTTTGATTGAACCACAGCTGTTCCTGCATATTGTCCTTTCAGAAATCTAATGATCACTTTAAAAGCAAGATATGAACATGGAAAAATGTAACACCAAGCTGGGTGGCATATGCCTCCTGCAATAGGGTGCACCATACTTCTGCAGCCCTGCCATTTTTGTGGAGAATGAGGGCTGAATTGTGCAGCAACGGGAAACTATTTTGCAGTGTGTGTGATACATAGGAAAA
Source organism: Trachemys scripta elegans (assembly GCF_013100865.1). Classification (NCBI taxonomy): domain Eukaryota; kingdom Metazoa; phylum Chordata; order Testudines; family Emydidae; genus Trachemys; species Trachemys scripta. Next base: position 63,867,091 of record NC_048306.1, on the reverse strand, counting down.
CAGTCAAAGCCGATCATTTTTAGGATTTAAATATAGATGACAGTATTGATAGCAGAGCTGGGCAAATGTTTTTGACTGGAATTTTTTCCACAGAAGTAATGCAGATTCAGGCCAGCCAAAACAATTCATAGATTCATGTCAGTTTAAAAAAAAAATCAAAACTTTTCTTTTTGACATTTTCAAAACTAAATATTTTAATTTTTTATTCAAAATGACTTTTCATTTCAAAATGTGCTTCAAATTTACTAGAAAATAAAAAAAAATAAAAAAGAAGAAATGAAATGTTTTGCTTGACCTAAAGCAAAATTTGTTGCTTTTCAGTTTGCCAAAAAATTGAAAACTTTTTGTATCAGGTTGACTCAAAATGGGTTTTTTTCTTCTTCTTTTTTTGTTTCTTTGTTTGTTTTTGGAACAGCCACTGAACTGAAAAAAATCAGTTATCCACATAGCTCTGTTTCTGGGGTTAGTGGATACAAGATTGAACAGTCCAGGGTAGAAACATGTAGACAGCTCTTGGCAAGTTCAGGCACCATCTTCTCAGTGTGTGTTTCACAGTAAGTTTCAGTTTACGGTACATAAAACATAAATGTCACTTGTGATCACCATAAATCTTTTATACAAATTATTCAGAGGTCAGTCTGGACTTTTTATTTCTCAATATAATATAGACATACTATAGTGGTTTGAAAAGGAAAGAGATTTGAGAGTACATAGGCTAATCTTTGCCAAAAAGAAGTGCAAATTCCAGTGCACTGAGCTATTGCAAATTTGTGATAGATTACAACCCTTATACTTCAGTTTTCTATTATGGAAAGCAGAGTAACTAAATTAGGGAATAAGGTCACCTGTTGCTTGTGGAAAACCATTTAACTTTTCCATATGCTAGTATTTTAATATGAAAAGACTTTATCTGATCTCCTTAGAAGGTGGGCACCCTTAGGCAATCGTCGGTAAAGCAGTGTTTAAAATCATTGTCTACTTTTGTCATTCTCAGATGAGTATCTTTTTTTGATCTGTGGCCCCAGTTAAAGCTTGCATTACAAGAAAGGAGACTGAACCTAAAGAGCCTAAGGTGTCTTTACAAAACACATGCGACACGCTGCCAGACCAGGTGCCATCTCTTGCCAAATGCTTCAGCTGAGCACTGACAAATTCATTGCTGAAAATCAGTCTGTTTCACCTGTCTGTTAAGATTTTGAATTTATATTGAATTTATAACAATGTGTTTAGTTTTTTGTGAAATACTTGTAAATTGCTGCCTACATTAATATCTTTTCTCAAATCTTTATCTCATGCTATAAGGTAATATTTAAGTTTTTGCTTTATGACTGTAAAAAATGTTTGCTCTGAAACTGTGAACTCAGTCAGGAGGGATCATATCCTAACCACCAAGAAGGCTGGTTTGGGGAGATGAAAACTGTACATGCACCTTGTCAGGCTGACCCCTTGTGACCTAGTGTGAATTCACCTCAAAGGTGGGCACCTGCCTTTCCTAAGGGGTTCTATAAGGAGGTGGCAACTTCAAAACCTTCCAGCATTTCCATAGCAGCCATTCTGATGGAGGCCTGGTGGGACAATAACAGAGACATTTTTCCCTTGCTTTCTGGTGTGTTTTAAAATTCATTAACAGCCATAAGATAATTCTGAGGAATTGGTCCCACCTTCTGAGTATGGGCCCCTTATTAAAAATAGTATAAAAAAAAAGTATGTTGTATGTAAGGACAGGAATAATTGACATGCCTTAATTTACAGTATAGAATGCTTAGACATAGGGCCGACATCTTCAAGTGTACAGTTTTCACCTCCCAAATTAAAAGGAGGTAGGCACCTGTAACAGGGTGCTGGCTAGAAGAAACAAGCCAAGCACCTGTTAGCCCTGTTCCAGAGGAAAAAGGGTTAGTTGGGCTGGCTGAGGGGCCACGCCCTAATTACCAGAGGGGATCCACCTGCAGGCCTGGGTAGCCAGCCTGCCCTATAAAGCTGGCTAAGAGACAGGAAGGGGGGAGAAATAGGAAAGGGAGGAGTGTAGGCTCCAGATCCCTGCTGACTGGGAAGCTAGTAGTCTCCAGGAGTGTTGGTCTCTGTAAATACTTGTAAATAGTAGGTGGTGGGAAGGGACACAAACAATAAAAGGACACGGGTGTTGCACCTCTGTTGGTCTCTGGGTGTTTTTGGAGCCTAGGCCAGCGAGGGCCAGGTTACAGCCCCTAATACCTTTTGAGGATCTGGCAAGAGCCAAATTCTACACTCAGCTATATTGCTGTAACCCATTGATATCAAGGATGCTGGCTAAGAGTAATACATAGCAAATAATCAGCTATATTCATGACCAGAGTTTAGCTTGTACAATTTATCCCCAAACTGGGGTTATGGTGAATTGCCATTTTCCCTATGCAATCAATTGCTAAGAAAGCTAATAATAATCTTAGAATAACAAATACAAATAATTTTAAAAGACTACTGCAGTGTGCAAAATCATATCTCATTTATTTTACCTTAAAATGAAATAATTTTTGTGCTTTAAAATCAATTTCATGTTAAAATGGTCATTTATTGCATATTAGTAATTAGGCGTCAGACCAAAATTTTCATATGTGGGTGCCTAAACTTAGCCATCTAAGTCCATATTTTTGCACCTAAATGCCTTAGGCTTTGGTTCAGCTAAGCATTTTAAAATATGTTTAATTCCTGTTATTTCAGTGGGAATAGACTACTTACATTGAGTATATATCTAGGAGCTTTTCTGAATCAGGGCCACCTTCCTGATTATGAGACGTACTGAGCATGCATTGCTTCCATTAATTTAGGTGCTTAAAAGACATCTAACCCTTTATGACAGTCCAACCCCATTTGTGAGCAATAAACTTTTATTGAAAATGTAACCCTTTGACTACAGTTGGATGTGAGTGTTCAGCATCTGTGAAAATCATTTCACTTACTGAGATACCTCGATGTGGGTTTTGCTGCTCAAATTTAAAATATAATTTACCATTAGGTTTAGTTAAACAAAGTATCACTACAGCCTACTGAAAATGGTTGCCATTCAGACCAGTGTTCAGTTCAATTTTCTGAAATATTTGTACAAATACAAATGGTTAGAAAATAGCACAAATTGAATACAGTAGCACAAATCAAATACTAATTGAATTTTCTTCCCATCCTTACCAAGAAACCAACCATTTTTCTTTCCTAAACTGCTGTCAACAATCTGGCAAGGAGACTATAGACTGCACACCAAACAACGGGAAAAGAGCCAGTTCTGATTTTCCTAGGTCAGCGGTTCTCAGACTGTGGGTTGGGACCTCAAAGTGGATCATGACCCCTTTTGAATGGGGTTGCCAAGGCTGGTTTAGACTGGCTGGGGCCTGGAGCTGAAGGCCAAGCCCCACTACCCAGGGCCGAAGCCAAAACCTGAGGGCTTCAGCCCTGGACAGCGGGACTCAGGCTGCAGGCCCCCTTCCTGGGGCTGAAGCCCTTGAGCTTCAGTCCCCCCACCCCTCTAAGGCACTGGGGTTTGGGTGAGCTCAGGCTTCAGTCCCCCCTCCTGCGATTGTGAAGTAATTTCTGTTGTCAGAAGGGGGTTGGGGTGCAATGAAGTTTGAGAACCCCTGTCCTAGGTATTATTATTCAGCCAGGGGAAACATCTCTGAATGCCAGCGGGGATAGTATGGGGACAATGCCCACCAATCATTATTGGCTAGAGAAGGCAGGAAAGATCATATATTCTGTTTATTTTTACCTATCAAATGTCTTTGTTTTGCACTGAAATGTGTAGATTCCATTCCTTTTGGATTCCATCCTGTGCCTTCTATGATAATCAGTTAACCTGTCTTGGATATTAATGACAGTTTACTTTCCATCAGACTTGATTTTAAATATTTGCCATGGAAAAGGGCAAGACCTGGACCACGCCTCACAACAAAACTACATTTTAGCTTCTAGCTGAGGAAGTTCCAATGACCATTTGTGATGGACATGCTTGTCTGAAATATGTATTGGCTACTTCATCCAAGCCCAGTAATTCACAACCACAACTATAGCAGGACTCTCTCAGCATTGGTAGAGAGTTGTAAAATTCAAACAATCTCAAACTGGAATAAATCAGCTGAAATATTAAAGATAAATTTAAATTAAACTTGCATCTGACTGAACAGGAGTGAGATCCTGCTTCATTTGCAGATTCAATCCTACTAATTCCTTGTGCCCCGAATGGAACAATATAAGACATAAACTCCCTTTCCCCCCTGAAACTGCAGGAGATTCCTTCATAACAACCTGAATTATGTTTTTAACATTTGAAAAGTCTTTCCATGTGGCACCACTGAGTATCATAGGGCAGCTAAGGCCTAGATCAGTGGTTCCCAAAATTTAACAACCTGTGAACCCCTTGTCAAGTCTCACGAGCCCCCTTCTAAAAATGAATATTTCCAGGGATTTTCTCCTTTACCTGAGTATAAATGATAAAAGCAGTGAACTTGGAAATATAAAATTTGTTTTTATGACATGCTTATTACACACTATTTATTATTAATTACACTGCTCTACAGCCAAAATGCTTCTGAAATAAATGTAGTCAAACTTTACTAATTCTGGGTCACTGAGAATGAAAATTATGCTTACAATTGTTGATTGGCTCTAGTTTTCAAGATTGGGTCAGTATATACGACCCTTGACTTGGGAATGGCGGAGGATAAGTGAGTTATAAAGGGAAGGGATCTCAATTTAAACCAGAAATGACTAAAATACATCTTTGACTGGATCTATGAATAAATCTGTGACTGGGTTTGGACACTACTTGCTTTTTAGGCAAAACAATGAATGATGCAATCTGAAGCTGGTATTGCGTCATACATGATATGAATTGCATCATGTTATTCCTAGAAGTCACGGATGATGCAATCATAACGAAGCTTACATGACTCTGCTGAACAAATTGCCCTATATCAGCTCTAGAAATCATACAGTGTCGTGCTCTCTTATTGGTCATTGTTTGATTTTGCAAAGGGACACATTTCTGTTTAGCCAAAGTGAGCAGAGATACCTCGTACTTGTGTGAACAGTGCAGATAACTTCTGCTATGTTTGTGGTGAAGTGACTTTTGCATCACCAAAGCGCAGTATAACCACTATGGTTAAGAAAGCCTATCACCTTTATTTTGGCTGCAAAATTGGAGATCAGGACAAGAGGTGGGCCCCACACATATGCTGCAACACTTGTGCAACAAATCTTCGCTAGTGGTTGAACTGGAAAAGGAAATCTATGCCTTTTACAGTGCCAATGATTTGGAGAGAGCCAACAGATCATACCAGCAATTGTTATCTCTGCATGGTGCCTCCAGTTGGGAAAGGTGTGTCAAAGAAGAAAAAGTGGACTGTGCATTATCCAAACATTCCATCAGCTATACGCCCAGTACCCCACGAAGAAGGACTGCTGGTTCCTGATGCACCAGAATCATTCTCACTTGAATCAGATGAGGAAGAGGAAGAGGATGAAACTTCTGGTCCTGAACCATCAATGTCACAGGACCCACATTTTCTCCCATCCTCCTCCTCTGAAGCACACCTCATAACACAAGGTGAACTGAATGACCTTGTCAGGGCTTTGGAACTACCCAAGAGTAAGGCAGAGCTGTTGGGCTCCAGACTACAACAGTGGAATCTCCTGGCAGGTGATGTTAGGGTTTCCATGTTCCGTGACCGTCAAAAGGATCTTGTCCCATTCTTCTTCATGGAAGGTGATCTTGTAGTCCGCAACAACATCGATGGTGTGATGGCAGCCCTCAACATCGTTCACAATCCAGATGAGTGGAGACTGTTCATTGATTCATCGAAGACGAGTCTTAAAGCTGTTTTACTGCATAATGGCAATGTTTTGCCATCAATTCCAGTTGGTCATGCAGTCCATATGAAGGAAACCTATGACAACATGAAACAACTTTTGAGGTGCATAAACTATGACCAACATCAGTGGCAATTTGAAGGTTGTTGCTCTCTTGCTTGGTCTGCAGACTGGATACACAAAGTTTTCTCTGCGAATGGGATAGTCGTGCAAGAGATTCCCACTACATCAAGAAAGATTGGCCACTCCGACAGTCATTGGAGCCTGGGAGGAAAAGTGTTCAGCATCCACCACTTGTTTAATCAAGGAAGATTTTGTTACCACCCTTAGACATCAAGCTGGGTCTGATGAAGAACTTTGTCAAGGCCATTGACAAAACACAAGCAGCTTTCAAGTACCTCCGTGGAAAATTTCCAAGGTTAAGTGAAGCTAAGATAAAGGAAGGTGCCTTTGTTGGTCCTCAGATTTGTGAACTTGTTCGAGATGATGCATTTGACCATGCACTGCGTGGCAAGGAAAAGACGGCATGGAAAGCCTTCCAGTTAGTGGCAATAAATTTTCTCGGAAACAACAAGGCAGACAACTACAGGTTTGTGACGTTGTGCAGTCTATATGGTTTTATAAAAACTTGATAATAAGTCAATATAATGTAACTGAGATAGTTTTAGAGAAAATACGGTAATAAGTGAATGTAAGTAACTGGGATATGCCTCATGCAAAAGGTCTCTTGTAAGGTATCATTACAAAGCTTATAATCTACTGAGTGTGATCATCTGATTTGTATAAATGTACCACTCTTGTATCTAAAACTAGAAATATAAAATGTAACTCTGAGGGCCTATTGTAATTGTGTAAAGTGTGGACCATTAATGATGGTTTGGAATCTTGATGACTCCCATTGTCTGCAGATGGCTGTATTTACCTGTGAGTCTTCCTGTATATGTGTGTGCTGGCAAGTGAGTAATGAAGTCTTGCAGTGACATGTGATCATGTCACCTGAACTGGAATCCATCTTTAACCTGGTGCTTTTCCAGTGAGGGGGGGTGGAAACCCAGAGAGACAAAGAGTTCCCGCCTTATGCAAAAGATATATAAAGGGGGGAAGAGAATAGAGAGGGGGAGAAGCCATCATGAAGAATCCCCTAGCTACCACCTGAGCTGCAACAAGAGCTGTACCAGGGGAAAGAATTGTGCCCAGGCCTGGAAGGTGTCCAGTCTGAGAAAAACTTACTGAAACATCTCTGAGGGTGAGATTATCTGTATTTAGTTTGATTAGGCATAGATTTGCGCATTTTATTTTATTTTGCTTGGTGACTTACTTTGTTCTGTCTGTTACTACTTTGAACCACTTAAATCCTACTGTCTGCATTTAATAAAATCACTTTTTATTTAGTAATTCACTCAGAGTATGTATTAATACCTGGGGGAGCAAACAGCTGTGCATATCTCTCTATCAGTGTTATAGAGGGCGAACAATTTATGAGTTTGCCCTGCATAAGCTTTATGCAGGGTAAAACAGATTTATCTGGGTTTAGACCCCATTGGGAGTTGGGCATCTGAGTGCTAAAGACAAGCACGCTACTGCGAGCTGTTTTCAGGTAAACTTGCAGCTTTGGGACAAGTGATTCAGACCCTGGGTCTGTGTCTGGAGCCAGACGGGAGTGTCTGGCTCAGCAAGACAGGGTGCTGGAGTCCTGAGCTGGCAGGGAAAACAGAAGCAGGGGTAGTCTTTGCACATCGGGTGGCAGCTCCCAAGGGGGTTTCTGTGATCCAACCCGTCACAAGGTTGTTGGTGGAAAACCTCCTCAAGGCATACAAAAGGCTTGGTTGCAACATGTCACTAAAGATACATTTTTTGCACTCTCATCTAGACTTTTTTCCACCGAACTGCGGAGCAGTGAGCGACGAGCACGGCGAGCGATTTCACCAGGACATTGCAACAATGGAGAAATGCTATCAGGGCAAATGGAGCCCATCAATGCTTGCAGACTATTGCTGGACAGTGACAAGAGATGCTCCATTTAATGAATACAAGAGACAAGCCAAGAAGCCTTGAGTAGACACTGAATAGGACTAAACTATGTACATAATAGTTTTTTGCCTTTTGTTTCATAATAAATTTTATTTAGATAACCCCTTTGCTGCTTTTTAAAGTGTTACATAAACAGGACAGGTGAAATATTATCATGTAAAGCAACCATAAACACATGAAAAGACCTAGGTTTACAATTTATGATTAAAACTCTACTATCTACACAATATACATAGACATAAAATGTAAAAACTTAAATATCTTAGAAACAGTAGCCAATCAGTTGTTTTAATTGTCATATTTGAATTCAGCACATCAAAATACATAATAAATAGCACATATTATCTCTGAAGCAGACGACTTCTCAAAAATTGTAGACCAGTGTTATTATTTATCATTACATTATTTTTATTACATTATGAAAATGGCAAAACTCTTCCAAGATCTCATTTTTGTAGCTTGTATCACTTTGAATAAGCCTGTTATAAGACAAGGCTCCTATGTTTCATCAAGGAGTATCAGATGTGAAACAGCATGAAGGTATTTAAGAAGCCAACTCAAAGAGTTCCTTCTACACAAGCATTCAGGTCTTGAACAGTCCAGGCAAATAATGCACGTTACAACAAAGCTTAAATTTGTTCTTCATAATAATTTTAAAAACAATACTAGCTGCCTATTTAACTTTAAAAACAGCAAAAGATATCCACCTCCCTTTCCATTTCTTATAAGGAGTTTTGAAGTTTAAATCTCCTCAGTGTGATAGAGATGCTGGCTTTGATCTGCTGAGCTCTTGGAAGTCCAAGGGCTTCAGGCTGCTGGCCCTGTGCTGCCCGGGATCCCTAGGGACAGCTCTGTCGCCATTAGGGAATTTTTTCCTGGGAACCCCCTGTAACCTTTCGCGAACCCCCAGGGGTTCACGAACCCCAGTTTGGGAACCACTGGCCTAGATGAATCTTTGTTATTATTGGTACTGCAGTACTGCCAGGAGGCAACAATTGTATGGCTCTACCGTGCTAGGTGCTGTACAACCCCTTAAGAAAAAGTCCCTACGCCAAAGATCTTACAACCTTAATAGACAAGACAGACAAAGGGAAGTAGTATTATCCCCACAATATATTTGGGAAACAGAGAGACCAGGAGATTAAGTGACTCACACAAGGTCACATAGGAAGCCTGTGGCAGAGTCCAAAACTGAACCCAGATCTTCTAAGCTTTAGCCCAGTGCCTTAACCACAAGATCATCCTTCCTTTTAAACTTTTTACTCTGTTCTACAGCTACCAGTCTGATGAGCAAACAAGGTATTGTAATATGAATTTGTTATATTTTTGTTCTAATGTAGGTGAGTGTGTTCTCATGTAGCTGAGAAAATTAAGGAATGGTTTAAAAATAAAATGCCATTGTTTTCACTTGGATCAATACCATTCCCTGAAACTAAAAGAACCGCTGAAAGGGTTTCTCACAATAGAAGGCACAATTTATTGTTTTGTATTAAGCCATCTAATGTTTCACTTTCTGTATATAAAAGACCGTACAACGTAAGCCACCCCTCCACACACTCGCACAATGCAGTGGTAAAGAAAACGAGTGGGGAGAGAGTAGAAAATGCATATGGAATATAGCTAGCATTCACAATATTAAATACTACATGTAGTTTGGTTAATTATATATACATGTTGCCTGAATATTTTATTTCCGTGCATTATAAAAGTAGGAAGATGTGTACAGTACCTGTACAACCAAGCAATCCAATGCTAGTTCGCATGAATTTAGCCAGGCTATAATTTAGATAACACATATAATCTGTGTTTTGTCACCATTGCACTGCTTCCATTTCCTTTCTGGCTCATGCAGCTCAGACATTCGACTTATAGCCACATAGTCACCAGAAAAATAAACTACTAGACATTCAAATCCCCATTCAAATCAAATGCTTCAAAGCTCACTCTAATAAATAATATCAACCAATTTTCAGTTTGATTCCTCATGTTCCTCACACAAGAAAAAGGAAGGAAAGAAAGGCAGAGAAGGAAGCAGTTTAACAATATATAGATTCACTAACAGTCAGTGAATAAAACAATGAAGGCCAAATTCTGTTCTCAAGTTTGCATGTGTAAGGAAGACAGACTGACAGTCTCTGGGTTTTTACCTGATGATAATATGAATTTATAACTTTAGGACTATTTGTATATAAAGTTGTTTTAGATTGAAAATTTTCTAGTTACTGTAAAACCAAATTAACCAGCTTTTAAACACTTTGTTACTCCTACAAATCATGGTAAGCAAAACTTAAGATCTAGAGATTTGGCTTAAACCCCTAAGAATCATATTGTATCCAGCTCCTTGATTGTGATTTCCTATTTTATAGTCAAATAAAAGTGCTACTTTCTCTGGATCATTTACTCTCCCTTCCAGCTTCCCCATGTATAGTTTTGATCTGTTTACCCCAAAGAACTGTTTCAGCTGGAATTCTTTTTTACCTACCCACCTGACTATCCTGTGCCCTGACTATGTCTTTCAGCCTCAACATAATTGTCCACAATCTGATCCATCTTGTTTTCTACTATCTACTCTACCTGTCCAGATTTTTCCATGCTTTTAATGAACCCCTCTAAAAATATAGATATTTCTAGTAAAAACAGAACACTGAGTATGCTTCCCCCTTTTATTTTATTGTAGGCAAAGCCAGTTGTTCCTGGATTCATCTGCTGCTCAGGTCACGCATCTTTGCATTTAGCACTAACTGACAACACAATGTACCCTCTAAGGCTGTGTATGCAACAGTGAAGCACACACTGTTTGCCTAAGTATTTGTTATAATTATTATTATTATTTATATATATTGCAGTACAGCCTAGGAATCCCAATCCCATTTTTCAAAGAGGGGTACAAACGTGTAATAAAATTATAGTCCCTGGCTTGAGGAGCTTCAGTCTAAGTAGTAATTCATAACTAAACGTGGGCCAAGACACCACAATTCTCCTCTGCTATTTTCTGAAACTGCCATGAGCTTTTTAATCTTTCTTGCATTTGGATAGATACCATAGGCTGTACTGACTTGCCTTAGGAAGCCACTTCCCTGCTACTAATGAGTGATCCAGTAATTTTGAGGGGGAACAGGTAATCAAAAGTTCTAAGAGCTATGGGGGAAGTGTTCCTATAATTAGCTGGACATGCTGCTTTGCTAAGACTATTGTGGAGCAAAGTGATTGAAATAAGGAATGGAGCTTTTGCATAAGAACAGGGATTTGTTCTAGGACTGCAGTGTCCATCAAGCTTGCCATACAGAAATGTTCCTTGCTTATCTAGCATGGGTAGATTACGTTTGTTGTGTGAGTAATCTCAGGTGGCAAACTAAAATTTAGCCAATAAGACACTGAGTACTGTTAGACTGGTGTGGGTAGTTGGAATGTTTTCTCTCTCTCAGACAAGTCTATACATCATCAAAAACTTATTGTTTTGATAAGATGCACTCCTTTTCCTTTCTAGTTTCTTACCAATATGTTCTAACAGAGATGTTGTCATAGAAGTTGATAATAATGGGAACAAATCAGCTACGGATTGTAGAAAATTGATAATGAAGCAAAGAGACACAGGGAGAAATCTGTGGCCAGCAGAGTTATGGACAATAAAAAGGCATTTTAAAAGTATATTAGGAACAAAAAGTATTGGTCCATTAATAGATGGAAATGGTAGAATTATCAGTAATAATCCAGAAAAGGCAGAATGTTAATTAAATATTTCTGTTCTGCATATGGAAAAAACAGATTATGTAGTCATATCATATAGTAACACTCTTTCCATTCCACTATTATGTCAGGAAGATGTTAAACAGCAGCTACTAAAGGTAGACATTGTAAAATTAGCAGGTACAGGTCTTGCATCCAAGAGTTTTAAAAGAGCTGGTTGAGGAGCGCACTGGACCATTAATGTTGATTTTCAATCAGCCTTGGAACACTGGGAAAGTTCCAGAACACTGGAAGAATGTTAATGTTGATCCAATATTGTAAAAGGGTAAACAGGATGATCTGAAATGGATTCCTGGCAAGATAAGAAAGGCTGATATGGGACCTGATTAATAAAGATTTAAAAAGGGTAACATAATTAACATTAGTCAACATAGGTTTATGAAAAAGAGATCCTGTCATACTAACTTGATATTTTTTTGACAAAATTACAAGTTTGGTCAATAGCGATAATAAGGTTGATATAATATTCTTAGACTTCTGTAAGGCATTTGACTTGGTACCACCCAACATTTTGATTTAAAAACTAGAACAATATAAAATTAACGTGGCACAGGTTACATGGATTAAAAGTTGGCTGATAGGTCTCAAAACATAATTATAAATGGGGAATTTTCATCGAGCGGGTGTGTTTTTAACAGGGACCCATAGGGATTGGTTCTTGGTCCTATGCTATTTAACATTTTTATCAATGACCTGGAAGAAACCATAAAATGATCACTAATAAAGTTTACAGATGACACAAAAATTGGGGAAGTGGTAAATAATTAAGAGAACAGGTCACTGATACAGCACAATGTGGATCGCTTGGTAAGCTGGGCACAAACAAACAATATATGTTTTTTAGTACAGCCAAATATAAGGATATATCTACATTATGATCTAGGATGTGACTCCCCTGCTTTTGTACACATACTTACACTAGCACTCATGCAGCTAGTGCAAGTATAAATAACATAGCTGTAGTAGCACGGATAGTGGCAGTGGACACACAGCTGAGCCATGCTGAATATATACCTACTGGTTTCCAAATTACATTTCAATACTTTGCTAATAAAAATCACAATTGTTATCCCTTAAATAAAGTCTTTTTGATTTATGAAGAGTAAACAAACTGTAGACTGAATCTCAGTGCCTTGGTATTGTGGAGTTTTTAAGCAGGGAGGAGTTTGGCTGGCTGGCCGGGAGAAGAAGGCAATGCTTTCTGGCTTGGGGGAGAAGGGAAGACGTAAAGCTGCTGGAAGAGCAGTCAGTTGGTGGATGACTCACCACATAGGAATGTGGGGTTTAAAAAGGTCAGCTGGGCCTGGCCCCTCCCTTCTTTACTCAGAACAGGCTGGGCAGCACCCACCCTTCCTCCCTAATTAGGTCACAAATATGCTGGGTGTTTAGCTATATATGCTGTGGGCATTACACTAGCCGCCCCACTAAGAGGGGCTGGGAAGGAATTTTTCCCTTACCACCATATTGGCCAGGTGCCGTGTGTGGGGGGGCCGGGTTCACCTTCCTTGCAGCAGGTTCAGTTTGGCTCAGTTCATGCATAGCATGATGGGTGGTGGGCCATATGTCACTGTTTATTTAAGTGTATAGCGGATGTTCAGTGCAGGTACTCCATAAATTAAGGCACGAAAGAATTAAAAAATGGCTTGGAAAAGGAATTAAGGAGAGGTGCTTGGTAATTGAGCAAGCGGCAGTTGGGGACTCCTATGACTAATACAGCAGGGAGCCAAGCCGCGCATCATTATAGTTCACCTTAACCCCTCCTACAAGGAGGCATGGTCAGTAAGGTCCCAGCAATGGAATTGCTGGAGGGACCTGATCCCGGCAAGAAAATTGCTGGAGGGACCTGGACGAAGGGGGGTGGGAGGGAGAACTGGTGAAAGCCCCCTTCTCCCCCTCCACCCCCCCCGGAATTGACTGGAGTTGGTAAGATCCTGGCAAGGGAATTGCTGGAAGGACATAAATTTTGCACCTGCACTGCTCACATTTTATCAGCTGGGTTAGTCCCAGACATCTGTCAATAATAAAGTTGCGGCCTGATTAAACCCATATCTAATGTCTCCTGTCGTTCTTTCGGCATAGCCAGATAATGCACATATAAGTGGTTTGGTTTCACCTGTCTGCTCTTTCTTCCCCGCTCTGATTCATTGTAGCTAATTATGTTTTTCTAAGCTAGGATCACTGGATTCTTTGAATGTTTAGTATTACTTGCCTGATAATTTACATGCAATATGTTTGCTCAAGCTGATAGCCTAAAGCTAGATACAGTAACTTACTAATTGTCTACAAAATAATATTCCAAAGCTGCACAAGATTTTAACTCACAACAGTTAACTGGAAAAAGTACATACATTTCTACTTTACCTTCTGACAGAGCTAGTAAAGCAGAGCTAAAAAGCCCTTCCTAAACTACTTCAAGAGCAGGGCCGGCTCTAACTTTTTTGCTGGCCCAAGCAGCAAAAAAAAGTGCCACCCCCCCGAGTCCCCGCCGAGCGCTGTGCCACCCTCCCAGCGCCCCCCCCCCCCCGCGCCCCCCGGAACCCCCCCCCCCCCAGCGCCGCGCCCCGCGCAGCCCCCCCACCGAGCGTCGTGCCGCCAGAGCATCCCCCCCCTCCCGCGGAATGAGGCACCGCGCTCCCCCCCCGCCGCCCCTTACCAGGTGCCGCCCCAAGCATGTGCTTGGTTGCCTGGTGCCTGGAGCCGGTCCTGTTCAAGAGGAATTTAACTTCCCTGAGGTTTATGTTTACTCAAATAAATTAAAAACAAACTCTCACTCACCTCTTACTTGACACTTCTCTAGACCACATATCATATGCCAGCTACTGCAATGGGAAAAGTGATGTGACTGAGACTGCTTCTGTGACTTCTGCCCCTGCCTCATGCAGTTTTGAAGATGCTGCTGAAATACTTTCCTCTCTCCTTTCCCCATTCCTACCTGAACTTTATTCACTTTGGGGCACAGCCATAGCTGAAGTCCTGGAAGTCAATGGACATATGACACTTTACTCCAGCTGAAGATTTGTCCCTTTCTCACTACATTTGTCTCTATTTTATTCCATACATTCTATAGAGCCAAACCTTCCAGTCTTATCTCAGTCCCTACTGAGGTAAAACTCCCATTGGCTTCAAAGGTGTTAAGTAAGGACTAAGGCCAAGGTTCTCAAAAGGATTTTTCAGTGGTTTCAATGGGAGTTAGACACCTACCTGCCCCTGTGGATCTGGGCCTTAGGCCCCAATCCTGCAAAGAGAAATAACTGGACAGAACTTTTAATTTGCCAAGCCTAATGATCACACCGCCTCCTGAATAACTAAAGTCTAGCAGATCTGCTGTCAGTAAGACTTCATTGTGTTTATTTGTAAATACAATATTGACTTGGTCGAATTATCTCTTGTTAAGTTTCTAGTCTTTCAGCATATTTTTCTTAATGAATTTCTGTTCATATGTAATGTTAATGTCCCTTTACATTTATAAACATTAATAATTACATGCTGAATTTCTCATCTTGTCAAAATATTTTAATTAGTTTTACCTTCCAGGCTGGAACAGCTGCTACCCATCTACCAAAGGGTAGAGCCATCTTATAGAAGCAGGTCACATCCTCCAGCTTTTCCTCATCCACCTCACGCAATGTGACATCACCACTAGTACTCAGCCCAGGCTAGGCAGGATCATATCATTGGTATCCAAAGCCTGAGATCTTGTATTAATACTTCTGGATGAAAGAGGGAATCTATATTTCAAAGAGTAGACATCATTCTGAAACTCAGAGTTACCACAGCTAACTCTCTGGCTCTGCAGCGAAGCTGACATTTGCTCTAATTTCCAGACTGACTATTTTTTCATCCATGAACTGTGTGTATCTAGGACACCACTCTGTAGTTCCCACTGGATACACAGCCCATAGACCCATACTGTGAAACCAGACTCCCAATAGGTGATATCTTCATCTGAGGTTGGGGATCTGAAACTAGATGGCTCTATAGCTTGGTAACAAGATACCAGTGCTTAACCTCTTGCTCATCAGCATCAATCAAGACCAGTTCTGTAATGATCAAAAGTCCTTTAAAAGTTGTTTTGGGGCCAGTGTGGAATGAATACAACTGGTCACTGGAATTTAAAATGTAGCCCTTCTGCCAGGTGGAGCTGGTAGGAACCAGGGCCAGGTTCAATATCTAGGGGTTCCTTTTCAACAATACAACACAGAACCGGCTCAATCCCCAACCAGGTAATCTGGGAAAATTACACACCATCCCTGGGTGCGTCTGAGAGGTGATACTTCCCCTCTCATAAGCACAGAGTCTGAGGCCTTGGCTACACTTGCGGATTTACAGCGCTGCCACGGCAGCGCTGTGAAGCGCAAGTGTAGTCGCGCCGCCAGCGCTGCGAGAGCTCTCTGGCAGCGCTGCAAGTACTCCATCTCTCCGAGGGGAATAGCTTGCTGCGCTGCGAGCGAGCGTGCAGCGTTGCAGGCGCTGATTACACTGGCGCTTTACAGCGCTGCACTCGCTGCGCTCGGGGGGGTGTTTTTTCACACCCTGAGCGCAGCAAGTGCAGCGCTGTGAATTGCCAGTGTAGCCAAGGCCTGAGTTAGAAAAGAAACTTTTAATGAAAGGAGGGAAGTCACTCAACATTAATTAGGGAAAATGTCACAAGCGGGCTTCATAAACCTAAAACTGTGAGCAGGACACCCACCCCAGAGTGCATGGGGCAGAGTCTTCTGCCTCTTGTACTTGAGTTCAACAACCAAAATTTCTTTTACAGTGCCCCCCTCTGCTCCCAAACCATATCCCACTCACAGGGGTTGTCCTTGGTCAATGAGGACACTGGGTTCAGAAGTGCATCTGTGTGAGTTGACCTCCCACGGGGGAAGAAGGCACCTGGCTTGGTCCACCATCTGAGCACCCATGAGGCAAACCGGAATCTAGTATAACTCACAAATATTAAAGGAGGGCTACGAATTCAAATATGTAATCAGGACATGGAAACACTTAATAGTGTTTAGTTCATTGTCCTTCACTTTCTTGTTGTCCAGACTCTAGAATGTAATGTGCCTGGTTATCAACTGTGCCTAATCCATGCTAGATACAGCTGGAAGGGCACAATGGAGCTCTTTATCATTCCCTAATCCTATGATTGGTTCCACACAACCCAGCCTCTTGTGCAGGGCTGACTCCAGGCACCAGCTTACCAAGCAGGTGCTTGGGGCAGCCACTTCGGCGAGGTGCCAGGGTTGACCTTTTCTTCTGGCCTCACCCCTTATGCTGAGACTGTTGCCATACATCTGATCATGCCACCCAGGGATTCTCTATACCAGGGAATCTTCAGCTGGCTAGATCAGTTGAGTTTCCAGACCTGTTTCTCTGATGACTGGCACAAAGGAGAGTCTGTCTCATGGCTTTTATTTTCCATCATAAATTCATAAAGACTTGCTTAAATTTAGACACACAAGAAACAGCTTTTTATTCAATCCATTTTGGACAAGTTATTATTGGCTATGCAGAGGCTGTGCCACTTGCAGTCTTCATTGCTGCCAGCAATTATAAATTGTGAGCAAAGAATTTTTGGACTAGTAAGAATAGAGTCACTTGCTGGGTCAATGAGAATTTGAAATGATCTGATATATTTACAGCGAGAAGATAAGAGTGCATGAGTTTTGCTCAGAAGTGGAGCAGGCTGTTTTACATAGTGAAGAAGGGTTGCACAGTAGCTAGGGTAGTAGACTGAAACTTGGGGGAATTAAGCTCAATTCCTTGTCCTGCCAAAGAATGTCTGTGTGGCAAATCATTTAATTTCTCTGTGCCTCTAAAATGGGGATAATAGAAATTCTTTACCACACAGGGGTTTTGTGAGGATAAATACAATAAATATTGTCAGATGTTTTGCAAACAACAACAATGGGGTTGCATAAGTACCACAGAGTGAAGGATTTACTATGTACTGTATAGCGAAGATGCAAATTGGCAGCTGATGTGTGGCAAAAAGGTGTATCTCTGGTGATGTTTCAGTCAGTTTTGTTTTATCAGATCCTGGGAGTTCAGCCTGTCACTTGAAAGTTGAATCCATACCTTCATGACCTGTGTTGGGCCTATGGTTGGTTGTACATAATTTTGCTTTAAACCAAGGTTAGGATGACACCTAATGAAGTGTCACTCTGAACTGTTACAGTTGTAAGATTGATGATAAAACTAAGCATTCCTTAACCAGAAATAACTGTAATTTGAGATAGGTCCTTACCAGAGCAGCCTTGGATTGTTTTCCTCTTCCTGTCATTATGAAGCCATCTATGTGTGGGTTTGCAGTTCAGAACAATCAGCAACTAAATCCTGCTGAGTTGCAGCAGCCTAGGAAGAGGTGACGTGTAAGAGACTGGGATACAGTGTTTGCAGTTAACAGGGCTGCAGTGGGGAGTATAAGCCTTTGTTTCAGCTGCCAGGGAGTTAGGGGAGCAGGTAGTAATTATGGCTGATACCTTCACAGTTGTCAAGCCAGTGGGGCAAAGAGCGATGTGGAGACCATTATTTTCAGGTGATGGGCAGAGCATGAAAGTGAAGAGTTTTGTGTGGGGTTGGTCCAGAGCACAGACCAGAGGGGTGGAGGTCTTTATGGTAGAGTGAATAGTTAGGATGAAGAAGGTAGCTTGGGTAACAGGATCGATGCTGAGGGAAGTGAAAAACAGTCTTGCAGTTACAAGGGCCTTTCCCAAGAACAATGGACCATGGGAGAAGATTAAAGAGGAGGAGAAGTTAACAAGGTACGCCATTGTAGGAAATCATATAGAATATATAAAAAGTGGGAAGGAGTTATTTAATGAGCACATAACCAGTCAAAGATTATTTGGTTTTGGAGAGATGTATATTTGCAACAGACATAGCAGATATTTTGGAACTAAAAACATCAAAATTAGAAGATGAGAAGAGAAGGTTAGAAAAAATGTGGAGAGATAAGTACATGGTTCTATTTTGTGTCTGCTGTGAAAATAAACAATAGTTCTTCCCAGAAAATACATTATCAAGGGACAATCCAGTATGAAACACAGCCAGTATGAAATACAGTTCAGTGTCCAGGTGATCATGGCAGAGGGAAAACTGCTTCTATTGATCACACGCTTCTAGCCAAGAGAACCTGTTGAAATGGGCAAGCTGAATTTGCTAGAGAGGTTAAATTCCTTCAATGTTAGCAAAGAAGATCAAAGCCTTCCACCACAGATGATATCAGAAAACCAAACAGGCTGTTTCATGTGTAGAAAATATGCTTGAATCAACACAGAATTTGTGTGTGAGTTAAATGCCACCAAAGACCAACTGATTTATCAGATAATAATGTGCTGTTGATCCAAGCAGCAACAAAGACATTTAACCACTTTTCCCTTTCCTAATAACAGGCAAATTTACTGACTGAATGTCTACAGATCAAAGTATTTTTTTCCCATGGGATAATGGCAGACCTTGAAGAGTGTCAAGAACTTGCAAGTCTGGTTTCAGTTCAAGGACAAAAAAGGGCTTTGAGCTTCCCAATAGTCTTCGAGGAACATGTGAAATATTGGGGTTTGGATTTAGGAGCTTGCTGGCTTCACAACAGAACTGCATTTCTTCACCGGTCCGAGCAGAGAACTGAATGGTATTCGTATTATCCAAATGGGCACAGAAATTAAGAAGAACAATTCATCCATTACCACTGTCTCCATGAATCCTGCAAAGAAAAGCTTTAGGTGTCGACGATTTAATTGTTGTTATGACACTGAACCTCATTAGATCCCATGGCCTATATTATTGCTAGTTGTTATTATTCGTATTTCAGTAGCAGCCAGGAGGGTCCAATTGAGATAATGGACTCATTGTGCCAGGTGCTATAAAACACACAGCTCTGCAGCGCTTACAATCTAAATAGATACAACAGACAACAGGTGGGAGGGAAAACAGAGACACAAAGAGATGAAGTGACTTGCCCATAGTTACATAGCAGGTATGTGGTAGATCCAGAGTCAGAGCCATTTCTTGATTGCCAGTCCAGAGCCTTTATGCACAAGTACATGGATTTCCTTGTTGAATTCACATCTGAAAAAAATGATTTGCTGTGCTACTCTGAAATTAGACATTTCAAAGGAAGGAAGATTTTTGTAAAATGTCTTGTATTTCTAGACGAGATCAAAGATTTTTAACTGGGAATGGGAAATATGTTGATATGTCTGAAAATTACAAGTAGTAGCTCTTTGATCTTGCAGGGCTCATGGATATTAAATCACATCTATATAAAAATCATGTAAATTTCCCTCTTCAGGGCTAGAATCTGAGGCTGGATTTCAGGTTCAGATCTACCTTCCAAACAAAGCAGACTTATTTCAAGCACACCTTCAGCAGAATGACATTTCTTACTTATGCATAAAGACTCAAAAATATCAGTTGGATCACACATTCCTATACTGACCATGGATCAACAAGTTTCATGATTCATGTGTTTGGTGGTTCAGGGCAGAGATGAGAACATTTTGTTTTTAGTGGAATCGCATGTTGCTGAGACTAAAGCAGAACTCAGTTACATTCAATACTCTGAAATTTATTAAGGAAATTCACAAATACTAATCCTACTGGGAGTTATGAAATTCAGTGGGAGGGGACTGGGACCTTAATGAATTCCTATAAATGCCTGCTGATTACAGATAACAAGAATTAACATAAGGGAGATGCCATTTGTGCAAGCAACTTTGGAAAGACTTGTAATGGTGAACAGGGCTTTTCCATTACAAATGGGAACAAATAAAATCACTGCAACCCCCTAACAGACTCAAACCTACATTTCAAAAAGTGTATAGGCACCTCAAAGATACAACCACATATATAAGTTGGTTTCAAAGGAGCCGAGCCAATCTTCCTTTCTATACTACTTCTCCTGTAGCCTCCAGCAGAGCTGAAGCTAGGCATAAGCTGACCAAGCAATTGTTTGGGGCCCCGAGCAGCTCAAGGGGGGGTTCTCCTATTCAATTTTATGTTGTGGTGTGGGGCTGAGGGCCCAAAATATTCTTGTTTAGGGCCCCCAATGGATTAGCACCGCCTCTGGCCTCCAGTCAGTATTTTACCATTTTGTGTGTTTTGAAATCTTTGTATACTCTTCCAGCTCTTTATATTTTGTTTAAATGTGCAATTATTTTTGCTTAAAATCATATGCATGTTTAGTTGCGGCCCTCAGACTCTTAGTAAGTTGTCTATACAGCTCTCAGCACCGCCAAGATTGTGCACTGCTGACATAACATATGGATTATTTTAGGCAATCACATTATGTGACTAAAAATAGGATGAAATCTCAAGCATAACTCTGAGCCTTTCATCTTATATTATACTCTCTCAGTTCCAATTGCTTTATTGAAACAACAAGGTTAATATATATAAACATGTTGTTTTGTCCAGTGTATGTGTGTCTTCATACGGTTCAGTTGTTTTAACAACCCTTCCTCTTCTAGCCTCACTTTAAATGCCTCTGCTGCTAGGTCCTACCTATCTCCATTTGTTACTCAGATTGTGTCCTGAGAATACACAACTCCATACCACTATTGTATGTTTCACCTTTGTAATTATTCCAGCTGGCACACACAAATGAGCCAAAGAGAGTTAGGTACCCACATACCTTTAAGATTCCATAGAAGTTGGGTATCTAGCTACTTTGGGCCACTTTGAAAACCTAAGCCTATACTACTGAATATTACTATTATTTATTAGAGTAGTGCCTAGACATGCCAGCTGACAACAAGGCTCCACTGCTCTAGTCACTGTATAAACACATAATAAATTCCAGCACTCAGACATATGTAATCTAAACAGACAGCAAAGGGTGGGAAAGAGGAGGAATAATGCCCCATTTCAAAGATGGGGAATTGAGGTTGAGATTTTCAAAGCTATCTAGGGGATTTAGACAAAGATTTTTCAATGGAAATTAATGGAGGATCGGTGCCTAAATACCTTCCTTGTCTTTGAAAATCTCAACATTAGAGATTATGTGACTTGACTGTGGTCACAGAAGAATCCTGTGGCAGAGCAGGAACAGCACCCCAATCTTCTGGGTCCCTTTACCACGCAACCTTAACAATGCAACCATCTTTTCTCTTAGCAGCTGAGCTTTGAATAAAACAGAGAATGTTTTTCTTCATATTTTTACTCTTTAAAAGGGAAACTAAAAATTCCCAATCAATTCCCTGGTCAGAACTAATAAAGCAAATATAAAAACTGCAGTGAAAACTCATCCCTTTTTAAATATCTGTGCTTTAGCTACAGAAATGAGAACCAAACCTTCCAAGAAAAGGGAGTGTCCCCCCTTTTGTATGTGTGTGTGTGGGAGGGGGAGGCAAGGACCACGTTCCCTTTTAGAAAAAGCAGTCAAAAAGGTAAGTCCCAGCCACGATGATAGCCAATGAAATGGATACTTTCTTAGGCCAACTCTATTTTATTGGAATTGCAATTAATACTGTTATAAAAGTATTATCTTAAAATAATCTCTGAGTGAGGAAATAAATGGTGGCTACAGATGGCATCACTGTCAGTAGAGTGACAAGCATTCCCTCTTCTCTTTTCAGGCTAATTGACCAGGTTGTGCCTGTCTCTCTTGTGGCAGCTCAATTGTTTCCCTATTGCTCTCTGACCTTTCTGTCTCTGTGCCTGCTCTTTCTTCCTTGCTTGTCCATTTTTAACCCTCAATCTTTCCTTCAATTGTAAAGCAAGGACATTTTTTCACTGTCAAACTCAGCATTATCATGCACAAGAGGAGCTGAGCCCAAGGCACACTGCAGGGAAGTGATTGCATGAAGCTGGGCACAAGATAGTGATTTGTTTGCTGCTGGTACTGCAGGAAGCATGAACAAACATCTCAGTGACGGCAGCTGAAAGCATTGCAGCAGCAGGACTGAGAGTGCTCACCTGCATGCAGCTGTGAAGAAACAAAGCATTTCTACTTTGTACTGAGTCCAAAAAATCCCACTCAATTTTCTATGTGGGCCAGACAGGAAAATTCTGTCATTTTCATTTCATTTCATTCACACTGACAACTGAGTGGGATGTAGTGTTTTGGTTTTTTAAAAAAATTCCTGTCCATTAATGTATTCATTTCTTTCTCAGATGGAAATATTGCTTAATTTAGACACAGACACTGGTTTCTCTCATTTCATCCAGCAGAAACTCTCAATTCTGGGCTGTTTAATACAGGAAGAATTATTACTATACAAAGGAACTTGGCACCTTTTGATTATTTCTATTTTAAGAGAGAAGGAGGCAACAGGATTAAACTGAATTCTTTATTCAAGCAAATCCATATGCTGTAAGAGAAAGAGCTACCAAACCTACTGTCTCTCTTCTCTCCCTTAGGAACACAGGAATTACCAGACTGGAGCAGACCAGTGGTCCATCTAGTTCAGTATTCTTTTTCTGACAGTGACCAGGAAGAGAGAGAACTGGGCAGGAAAAGGTTTTTCCCATCCTGAGAGAGTTTTTGAGATTTCTAATTTTTCCCCGATTCTGAAGCAAGATGAAAAATTGAAATCTCAAATACTTCCATGAAGCATAAATCAATTAAAAGCAAGAACAACTTAGCCTCAGGTCAATTCAAATGTTTCATGTCAATAATTTCAAAACATTTAATTTTAATTTTGATCTTTTAAATTTGTTTTTCATTTTTTATTATAAATTAACTTAAATTTCAAAATGAGAGGACTTTTCAACAAAAAAATGGAATGGTTTAGTTTAGTTGACAGAGCTTAGGGTATGTCTACACTGCAATTAGACACCCAGGGCTGACCCATGCCAGCTGACTCAGGCTCAGGGGCTGCTTAATTGCAGTGTAGACATTCAGGCTCCTGCTGCAGCCCAAGCTTTGGGACTCTCCCACCTCGCAGGATTCTAGAGTCCAGGCTGCAGCCTGAGCCTAAATGTCTATGCTGCAAGTAAACAGTCCATTAGCCTGATCCCCATGAGCCCGAGTAAGCTGGCACAGGCTAACTACAGGTTTTTAATTGCACTGTAGACATTCCCTGAGAATCAATCCTTTCCTGCAAACCATTATGGTTTTTCCATCATAAAAACATTTTGTTGAAAAATGCCCAAACAGCTCCTGTACCAGCTGCTGCAGAGGGAGGTCCAAGAAGCACTGTAGTAGGAAGGTATTGGAACAATCTGCCTCCAGGTAAAGTTCTCTCCTAATCCCTAATAGGTAGAGGTTGGTTTATACCCTGAGGCATGAGAAGATATAGCCAAATCTTTTGTTTGTTTCTTTAGGTCCCTACAGCACCTAAGGTATGTGTTTAATTTATTCTCTCTTGTTCTATACCGGGGGGGCCAAACCCCGGCTTGCAAGCCACGTGCAGCTCTTTTACAGTTACAATGTGGCTCGCAGAGCCCCCCAACTCTTCACCATTCTTGCTTACCAGACTGTGGGGTTGGGGGAAGCTTGGGGCTTCTACCCTGCAGTGGGGTGGTGGGTTTAGGGGCTTCTTCTGCCCAGCAAGGAGGGAGGTCTTGGGGCTTCAGCCCCACAGGGGCACCTGCCGGAGCAGGGCTGAAGCCCCAAGCCCTGGCAGATGCCTGCCATGGAGCTAAAGCCCCAAGACCCCCACCCCACCCCGTGGGGGCTGGGACCCTGAGCATACCCCAACTCTCTAACTTCTGAAGATTGTCATATGCGGCTCAGAGGGTCAGTAAGTTTGGCCATCCCTGCTTTGTTCAATCAGCATTAGAGTCAACATGTGACAACTAGATAGTGATGAATATAAAATGATTAAATAAATCACAAAAAAGGTGAGTCAAATTTGTTGGGGAAATGGTGTTAAAAACTGCTTTATGTTTGGTCCCATAGTACAGCACTGACATATTTTGATCTTTATATTAAAAGTAATTAAAAGTAACAAAGCAATGTTACTTTTATAACATCATAACATATAGCAGTGAGACATGGCAACTTACCAAGAAAGGTATTCAAAAGCTGGATGCATTTTATCACAAATGGCTGAGAACAATATTGGGAATAACATATAGAGATAGGAAGATGAACAAAGAAGTCAGAAAAATGACAGGACAAGGCACCCTCTCACAAATCATCTACAAAAGAAGACATAAGTGGCTGGGACATGTGCTGAGAATGGAAAAAGAACGCTTACCAAATCCCTCCCTTGAATGGAAGGCAGAAAGAGAGGAAGACCACAAATAACATGGAAATGAACAGTTCTGAACGACATCAAGCACCTCAACATGAAATGGGAAGATTTGGAGAGAAGGGCAGTTAGACGTGCCTCCCACTCCCAGACCTCTAGGACACAACATCCCTGCTGGTTTATGACCCATGACACCACATCTTGCAATATACATTTTAGGTCTGAGCTCCCTAGCAACATCCCAGTGACGAACGTCCCCCAATCCAAACCCTACTGCCTACCAACCATCCCCACACCTACAGTGGCAAACCCACCAATCGCTGTGCCATCAGAAAAAAATCCTCCCTTTTCCCCATGTGGATTAAAGGAGCCCAATTAGGGCCTCTGCAAATCTTACTCCATAATGAGCACTGAAAACCTAAAGGTCAGAACTGGGTTTATTTATACATACTGTCTCTGATCCTGCAATGATATCAAATTCAAAGTATATACCATTAAAGATGTGTGTAATTTGTTGCAGGACTGAAGCCTATGTCACCAACATCTGTATATGAGATTAATTGGTAGAGCTGGTCCAAAAGGTTCCATCAAAACATTTTTTCAAAGAAAAATAGCTTTTTTGACAAAATGGACATTTTTGTAAAAAAGCTTCCATTTTCATTCTGTGTGTATGTGCGTGTGTGTGTGTTGCTTTTCAGGAATTGAACCCCTCCTCCTCTCAAATTTAAAGATTTTAACCAAAGCCAGACATTTTTCAGCTTTTGACTATAAAAACATGAAGTGTTTTGTTGTTCTGGTTTTCAGTTCTTTGAAAACCCCCAAAATGTTAACAAAAACTGAAAAAAAACAAAAGTTTTCATCAAAAATGTTTTACAGAGAAAAAAAATGATTTCCTGGTGAGCTCTGTTAATTTGCCTTATGTTATTTAATATGTCATAAGAAAAAATCACTTTCCCTATTTTATTTATCTCCTTTTCCTCCTCTCAGTGCATCTCAGGTCCCATTTGGCCACTTTACATATAAAATAGTAAATACAACAATGTGTCTTGTGATGCAGAGCCAACAAAGAGGAGGACATAAACTTCCTAGTCACCGTTTAGTACTGTTTTCCTGCAGGAGTTTGCAAGATATTAAAATAAGAAAAACATGCTGCTATAAAATAATATTTTTCCTCATCCTGAGTATTTATTATATTGTATCCAGTTTCAGAAGTACAATTATTAAGAAAATCTATAGAAGAATCTCCCCCCTCCCCCCCCCACCCAGTTATTTAGAACAGAAAGTTTGATTTCAAGACAGACAGGAGCAGTTTGTTGTCAGGGCAGATGTCTAGTGGGACAGACCGAAGAGTTTTGGAGAAGGGAAAATGGGGCTAATGGATCCTAATTGTATGATCTTTATGGCAAGGACTGGATCTGCATATGTTTGAAAAGCACTTTGCATGCTGTGGATGTTATCTCAAATAAATAATAGATAATATTGAAGATATGGGAGAGATATGTGGAAACAAGTTGTGAGCTGTTGGGGCCTGTGGGAAAGCTGTGACAAGAGCTGATCAAGCCTGGAAGGGCTATTGGAGGCCTAAGCTGAGGGGCTGCCACAGTCTGGGATCTATTGGAGTGTTCTGCAGAAGATAAGGGAAGGGTGACTGGCCTACTGGAGGGTTATGTGGATGGGATAGTGAGGCTGGTGACATCTATTGAGTGCTTTTTAGAGGGGTTGGCAGAGAAACTGGTGAAGGACCATAGAGAGAGGAGGACACAGTTAATGAATATTGTGATCATCTAGTCCAGTTGTGGACAAACTTTTTGGCCTGAGGGCCACATTGAGGTTCCAAAACAGAATGGAGAGCCGGGTTGGGAAGGCTGTACCTCCCCAAACTGCCTGGCCCTCACCCCCTACCTGCCCCCTCCCACTCTACACCCCCTGACTGTCCCCCTCAGATCCCCTGACCCATCCAACCCCTCCCCCACTCCTTGTCCCCTGACCACCCCCCCAGGACCTCACCCTCCTTTTCAACCTTCCCTGCTCCCTGTCCCCTGAGTGCCCCAACCCCTATCCACACCCCCGCCCCATGACAGATCCCCCGGGACTCCCACTCCTATCCAACCTCCCCCTGTTACCTGTCCCATGACCGCCCTGCCCTCCAGGACCCCCCTGCCCCTTATCCAACTCCCTGCCCCCTTACCATGCCACTCAGAGCAGCATGTTCCAAGAAAAGCAGTACCTGATAATGACTTACATTTCTACATCACTTTTCACCCAGGACTCTTTACAAACATTACACAGTGATCTCTTCACTCATCCCAGAAAAGCAGTTACCTCTTGGGTGAAGGTGTTAAAAAACAGGTTAGAGGAATGTCACAAAACAAGGAGATAAAGAGAGAGAGTGATAACACAGCGAAAGAGAGAGAGGCAGAATAGTTAAGGCTGATATTTCACTTAAAATATATCCCATTCAAAACAAAGTCATGCCCTTGGACCAAAGTAAAATACACTTCAATCAAAACAGCATGATAATGAACTTATAATTGTGTGCTGATTAATGTCTATATTGTAACAGACAAAAGCATTATCATTTCAGTTACCCTCTGAACTTTTATATTTAATTAGTATGTTTTATCATTTAAAATGAGAAAAATATAAAATCATCAATACCTTTTGCTTATTGTTTCTCTATCAATAAGAAATAGAACTAATATTTAAGGTTGGAAGGCCTAATTTTAAAACCAAACATTTAGTTTTGCAGTTTTCATCCTTAATTGTAGCCACAACTTTGAACTTGCAGTGAATTGCCAGGAAGAAGCCTGAGTGAATTGCAGATGCAAAAAACGGTGGCCCAGTTTGAAAAACAGGCATATGTACACACCTACACCCACCCATACCCACACACCCCTTCTAAATCTGTTCATTGAAAACAAGCACTAGGACTCTTTTCCTCTTTGAACTATTGTCTTACATTCATTATGCATGTTTGTATTTTGTAACCACAAAGACAATCAGTCTGCCCTACACTAAAAGCAAGAGAGAATGGTTATATTACAAGAAACAGCACTTTAGCATCTATCAATACAAACAGAATGTAGCTGGAATATTACACATTTAACTGAGAACAGCTGAATATAGCTGCACACTGCCATGATGGCATATGTTGGGGTACACTACTGATCTCCAGCTATATTGATTTTGTATTTGTGGTGTGCAGTGTGCGGGGTTGCAGTAGAAAATTCTCTTTCAGCTGTTGCACAGTCATGTCTGAAAGCTGACTGATGATAGCTTCCACATTTCATTTTCAGACAGGTTCACATTAACTTCCTCCACTACGAAGTGTGGTCCCATTTCACTGTGTATCTGATTATGTTCCTGATTATGTTACCCTCACCAAAAAGTAGAATGAGATAGTATATAACAAGCTGATGCAATGCTTGTTATATACTATCTGGAGGGTACAAGGGGACTACCACGTGTTCCTTTGTACCCTCCACCCCAAACAGACACCACCACTCCTCCACCATCAAGACATATTCTGGTGAGTACCGTATATACTCGTTCATAAGCCGAATTTTTTTTAGTAAAAAAGGGAAGCACCAGAGATGGGGATCGGCTTATGAACGAGTATAGAGAGGGAGAGGTGGGACACAGCCCCTCCCCCCAACAGAGGGAGTAAGGAGAGGCAGCACAGCCAGCAGAGCCAGAAGGGAAGAGGCAGGGCCAGAGTCTCTCCACTTCTGGCCACGTTGCTCTGCCCCCAACCTCCGAAGCAGCTGCAGCTCCAGGGCTAGCAGGCTGCAGCCGTGCCGCTCGGCCCTGCCCCCCCCGAGCAGGCTGTGGCCACACCGCCCGGTCGTCAGAGCACGCTGCGGCCATGCCGCCTGTCCCAGCCCACTGGAACATGCTGTGGCTGTGGCTGCGCCGCCCGGTCTGGCCCACCAGAGCAGGCTGCGGCCGCGCTGCCCAGCCTGCCGGAGCAGCTCCAGCCAGGTCAGAGACATCCTCCCCGGCCCTCCCCAGATAAGGTGGGAAGGGATGGGATGGGGAGAGTGTGGGGGTCCCGGGTTAGGAGTGGGGTCATGTGGGGGTGGTCACAGGGGTTACTCCCCTGACTCCCAGCTTCTCCAACCCCCAAAAATTTCCCCACCAGTTGCTGTACCAGCCAGTCAGGATAAGCAGCTGGCACGCTGGGACACTTTGTTTACTTAGGCTTACCTCCGTGCCTGCGGACACTGGAGGTAAACAAACCATCTCGGCCCACCAGCGGCTTATCCTGATGGCCCAGGAACCAAAATTTGCTGACCCCTGAATTATAGGGTCGGCTTATGAACGGGTTATAAAAAATTTCCATTTTTACTTATCCATCTTGGGGGGGTCAGCTTATAAACGAACTGGCTTATGATCAAGTATATATGGTAATTCAATTTTTAAAAAGTAGAAGATGCGCAGCTCTCAGATATCGTTGGCTACATGAAATAAAGATATATGAGCAGCTCAGGAGATGCATGCAAAATCCTTTGCTAACTGCACCAGAGAAAAGCAAACACCTCATCCTGACTGAGCCCTAAACTTCCAAATTACATTTCACTCTTAGCAAATTCAGATTAAAATACTCCCCTCCAACTTTATACTTGGCTTCACAATAGGTGTGCTTGATCTTGTCTGCAATGTATCTATTTCAGCCTTGCTTCTTGATTCTGGGATTTATGCCCTTTATCTCATATACTCTTGTGTTTTGGTATTGGTACTCTACATCATTCAAGATGACATCCTATTTCTTTGCTCTGCTGTAGTTCATTTTTGCTGATTTCATTCTTATACCCACATCTGTCTATACGCTTAACTGGGCATTTTCATGCCTGCCAATGTTTCAGAATCTTTTAAAAGTTAAAACCATGACATTAGACTTTCTCAACGTTTGCAAAGTTTAGATGTTTTAAAGCAACACAAATAAATGTCTAAGGCATCAGGTGGGGTAGGAAGTGGCCCAGAGGAAGATGAGTAGGAGTTGGGCTGAGTGTAGGCCATCCCATGCTATCACATTTTCAGGGCCCTGGACCAGGACCCAATGGAGTAGGAAGGCCCAGGTCCCCCTACTCACCCCAGATTCCCCTATGCCTAGCTCTTTAATGGGCAGACTAAGGGGTTGCTGACAAGGAAGCTGACCCAGCTGAGCCCCATTTCGGGGTTCTTGCCACATTGAAGTAAGAGAGAGACTTGAACTGCAGACCCTGCTGACGAAACAAACCA
This sequence comes from Trachemys scripta elegans, assembly GCF_013100865.1. NCBI lineage: Eukaryota > Metazoa > Chordata > Testudines > Emydidae > Trachemys > Trachemys scripta. The sequence goes on along the minus strand of NC_048306.1, from coordinate 63,837,113 downwards.
TTCCACATCAGTGAGGAAGCTAACAGTCTTGGTTATCTCTTCACCCTCTGGAGCAGTTGTTTTATGTTTTATTCTTTCTTTCTTTCTTTCTTTCTTTCTTTCTTTCTTTCTTAATATATATATATATTCTGTGGGTTCCTCTGAGGAGTCTAAATATGTGTTTATGGGGAGAACAAAAACCTATTTTTTTCTTAAACATGCAAATGTTGTTTTGGTTTATTCAGATGCTGAGCCAGAACACCTAAAGGGAGGTCAAGAGTGTGAACTGATGAAGGTCTCCCCAGTCAGAGAAATGACAATACTGATGTAGAATGATGAGAAATCACCTCAGGAAAAATACAACTGAATCTTTTGAAAAATAGCCAGAAATTATACTTGTATCTGAAGTGGGGGAGTTTTATCATTATTCTCGCAATAGCAGGAAAGCTTCATTATGTATTTTTAGATGTCTTGTTATCTTGAATAAATCTGCTTATTATTACATAAAAAGATCACATTCAATTGTTCAGGGATGTGTTTTCTAGTAGACTCATGGTTGTGTAATAAATTGTGATGTGAGATTACTCCTATTCAGACCTATTTTATCTATTGGAAATAGATAATGGATAAAGCAGTTGCCTTTTTAGATGTTACCCCACGTGCAGAGCAATGTCTGTAAGCTTCAGTTCGGTGCAGTGAAAAAGAAGAGTCTTGTATTCACAAACAACTAGATCAGAGCTAGCACACATAAAGTTACCAATATCATCAATGGGGTGTGTTTTATTGCGGCAAATAATCAACATTTGTCAGTGCACTCAGAAAAAAGCAAATGAGTGTAGATAGACTGGTGGTAATTGTCACATGCAGAGATTACTTCTAGTACAGAATGGAGTATTGTTGACCTCAAGTTCTAGGTTAGTGAAGTAAAGAAGTTGAGCTAAAATGAATGAGATAACTGATTTAAAAATCATACATAAATATATATATATTTGTTGTGGCACTAATCAATCTACTAGTCAATGAAAATTACAGGAACTGAAGTGATCAGTTTCTTCTTGGTTAACGGGACTTTCAACTGATTCAGAAAAATCTGCAAAAAAGGATGCTAATGAGTCATCGAATGCTGTGTCAGGGTCAGTAAAGCCATCCACAGACTCAGAACTAGACATCAGAACTTGTTTCACTCACTGAAAAATCAAACTGTTGTTACAGAATTTATAAAAGGAACAATCATTATCAGCATGACCTACTCAGTGGCCACATTCACCCGCCTGTTAAGTCTGATTTGAATCATTCCAGTAGAATGGAATAGACAAAGTCAATGCAAGTGATTACCTGGGAAGTGCTGCAGCATAGGGGAATCCACTGTTGTTGTGGTGTTAGCAAATTGATATCTTTGCCAGTTCATGTACAGGGAATGATTGGAAAGCCACTACTGTTGCCCGATACCTGGTCTGCTGCAAGTGACCCTTGGACACATAAGCAGCCTATGTAGATGCAGCACCCGTGAGGTTGCTCAATTGTTTATACCAATGGCCCAGGTCTTAGTCATGTCAGTGCCAGGATCAGGACTTAATGCCAGCTTTGAACTACACAATTTGTACCAAGAGCAGCACGACCAGTGTGGTGAATTTGGCCCTCTGTCACGTGGAATAATCATTACAGGATTACCATTAGTGGCACTGGAACATTTTTAGTAGTGGAGATGCTGAAAGCCAGCCCCCTTATCCCTGTGCATGTCCACCCCTGTCGAGCTGAGGCTGGGAGCAGGGCTGTGTTTCCGGGACGGGGGGAACCTGGACAGCGGTAAGGGGGCCGAGGCTGTGGCCACAGCTGGGGGTCGGTGTGGGGCCTGGAGAGGAGCCCCGGGCAGGGGCCAGCAAAGCAGAGCCCCGGCTGTGGGGCTGGGCACAGGGCCCTGGGAGTGGAGCCCTGGGAGTGGGGGGCCAGGCGCAAGATCCCAGGAGTGGAGGCTTGAGAGCAGGGGGTGGGGCTGGGCAGGAGGCCCCAGGCATGGGGCTACCGGCCAGGGAGCAGGGCTGGTGGCCAGGGCCGCAGGAGAAGAGCCGCAGGCACAGGGCCAGGAGTGGGGCATGGACCCTGGGTTCAGGGCCAGCGGCCAGGGAGTGGGGCCGGTGGCTGGGACCTGAGCCCCAGGCGCAGAGCTGGAGAGTGGAATCCTGGGCAGAGGGCCAGGAGCAGGGCCCCGGGCGTGGGGCCAGCCCTGGGGAGTGGGGCCCGGGACCCAAGCCAGGGAGTGGAGCCCCAGGCATGGGGCCAGTGGCCCCGCATAAAACCTGGAGGTGCTGTAGCACCCCCCTCATCCTTACCTCCCGTGCCTATGATTACCATCCCTAAGCATTCAAAAATCATGAGTTAGGCTCCAAAAAATCATTAGATTCACTGAAAAATAATGAGATTTTTAAAAAATTATTAATTTGGGGTTCTTTTAATTTGTCTTCTACTTTGAGTCTTTAGGTTACACTTGCTTCATATTTTCAGTCTTTTTGTGGCAACCATAAGGATTAGAAATTTAGTCCCCTTTTTTTTTTAAATGAAAGCCAATATCCTTATGTAATCTAATCACTCCAGCAGTGAGAGGCTCTATGAAAACACACTAAATATAACAAAAAAAATTCGGATAGATCCAGTGTTGCCATCTATTTCCATGTTCCACGATCATATTTTTTCGTATATAAAACTGCATTGGCTTGTTTGTAATAATGTAAATTGTAAACGCTTAGATTTTTTTTTCTTCTGATACTAGCCTTAAAAATTTTAGATGTTTCTATTTGCTGGTCAGGTATTATAGAATAGTAACAAAAGCTGAGACTCAATAGTCTCCTGTCAATGTTCGTGGGGATATGGACACGAATGATGATGCTATTGATGACCCATAAAACTGGAGACTCAAGATTTATATTCTATTCACTAATTCAGTTATTGCCAGTAACTATCCATTACTTAAAATCTGCTAAAATAACAACACTTCAAAAGTTCTTCCACTTTTAATCTGGTCTTTAGCTCTTGCTTATACTTCTATTCTTCACCTGCTCCCTAGGTGTTACTATTGCTGACGTAATTATCATTTGTGAATAAGTTAATTTACTGAGGGGAGTGTTGTGTTTACAAACCTACAATGATTTCTCCAAATATATGCATTATTCACAACTTTATGCAAACAAGTCTAAGTGGGTTGGAAAACTATTCATTTGAATTATTTGTGAGCCTTCTTTCATTACATGGCTTGATCACTCAAGTCACACAGCATAGTTTCAGGTCGTTGAAGACTGAATGCTTCTGTACATCCAGTAGTCTTGAAAATGACTGACAGCTACAGGCTTGATTTTCAAAATTGTGCATGAGCAATTATAAATCCAAATATGTGTCTGCAATTGTATGCCTAAACTGCAGGTGCAATTAATATGACTGCACATGCAATCAGATCACTTCATGTTCAAATGGCACTGCCCATATAACGCATGAGCTGCACACACACTTACCCATTTATGTGCCTATTAGTTATACAAGTGCATGCACAGTTTTACGTAGGTTGCACTCCAAGACAATGGTCTTTTTTAAACTGGAACATTTTATTTAAGCTTTTGTCAAAATGCAAACAAACACAACATGCACAAGCCTTGCTACTAGAGAGTCTTCAGTGGGGTACTAAAGTCTGCTTGCCACCCTGCTCTGTGGAGCTCTGTGTCTGACTTCTCCAGCATGGTCCCATCCCTCAAAGGGACCATAAGGAAAACTTCCTCATAAGGAAACTTGCCCTTGCTGGCATTTCAGCCTGCTCTCTCTCTCTCTCACACACACACACATACTGCATTTACATTAACATATTCTAACATTTATATTCTAAAGTGTGAGAGCAACACATACATAACTTAATGAATCTAGTTTTGAGACTCATCTGCCCAGCTCTCAGCAGCTGTATTTGTCTGATTGCTCAAGGAATGGTTTTTTCCCTTGGAACACTGTTCTCATTTTGCCCTCTTTTTTTCATCCATCTGGAACAAAGCTGTTCCAAGTGGATCATTTTAGGCTTCTGATAAGGAGACATTGCACTGACCTTTCAGGATAAAAATCAGCTAAGCCTTTCATAACTCAGTTTACAAATAAATTGTATGCTGTACTTTGGCAGTTGGGGGGGGCATGTACAGTTCAAAATATCCCTAGGGCATCAAACAAAGAGAAGGTTAAACTAAAGAGCTACTAGAATGGCAGTGGGAATTGCTACCACCATTCTGTGAGCATCCTATCAGCAGGAAGGGCTAGAATGCAAAGTGCAAAAATGCCTCTTACTGTGTTGCTCAGCAAACTCCGTGACCAAAGAATGAGACAGTTTGTAGGGAATTTCTGTTTTGATAACTCTCATTGCTTAATCAGAAGATTTTAATGCCTTCATCTGTTTGTGTGGCTTTCAACCTCAGCAAACAGAGCAACTATAGGAACTAGGGGAGGGAGAGGAGGTGGAATCCTGAAATAATAAATGCTATTTTCTTTCAGAATCCCAAGAGACTTGTATTTGGTTTGTGTTCTTAAAAAGTCTTTGATGAGCTGCAAAGTATGTTTAGACTAATGTCTTACCAGAAATGACGTTTGTAAGTCTCCTAAGCACTTCCAGTGTAGGAAGATTTTTATAAAGTTGGTGTTCTTTGCTCAGCAGATGATTTGAGAAAGAGAAAAGAGAGACTTTAGGGGAGAGTAACAGTCACCAATCTTGCTATTACACTCAGGAAAATATCAATGAATTCCTCTTGCATTAACTATTGATATACCAACCGGCCATAAGATCCCCTTACAGTCTAAAACCATTCCGACTAATATAGCAGAGCTTGGGTTCTGCTATGTACCTTATCTTTTGCTCACCCTAACAGCCTAAGCATAAAGTTATGCAAATCAGTCAGGAAAAGATCCCCGGCTGCCTCTGTGCACAGAACCTGCAAGGAAAGAGCACTAAAGATGAACTGAATGTGGAGGAATAAATCATGAGTTTAACAGACAGCCGTGCACACTGAGGTCTCCTATTTCAAAATGAACAAGGAACTCAGATTGTGCTTTTGACAATTTTAGAAAGGTTTCAAATATTTTTTTAATCCAGTGGTTGTAAAAATCTGTTAGAATAATCAGTTTGTAGAATGATTCCATTTGACTTGGTTGAAGATTCAAGCCATTATTTGTGTTACACTGATGCCTAAATGCCTCAGCCAGGACTGAGGCCCTGTTGTGCTAGGTACTATGTGTACACATATTGAAAGAGAGTCTCTGTCCCATAGATCTTGCATAAAACAGCCAAAAGGAGGGAAAGGAAAATAGAAGCAAAGTGACCTGCAGGTTACTGGTAGGGGAGGGATTAGAACCCAGGTTTCCTTGCTCTCCATATTGTGTTCTATCCATTAGATGAAACTGCCCCCACTTCTTATTTTATCCCAGTCATTTCACTTCTTTCTCTTATAAATACTGGGCTCAGTTTGGCCCTTACCCTAGGGGTACCCTCAGGGTAACAGTTTGTCGCATGCATGTTTTACTCCATCTCTGCACACACATGTTGAGCTACACCCAGGTAGTTCTTGTTCACAGCCCAGGACCTGAGATAATTTTTCCATTTGATTTGATTTTGCTATGGTCCACTGGATGGCTTCCTCATTACTTGGACAAGTTTTAAACATTTCCAGCTAGACCCTATTTGTGTAGCACAAGCCTAGAAGGGGGATGTCCCTTTCATAAATCTCACTTACAACTGGATACATTGCTATGGGCCAATGAGTGAAGTGCTTACTTTGGTTTTGCTAGGTCCTTACTGAAGTCAATGGGAGTTTGTGCCAGTAATGTTTCAGTAGCAGTAAATAAAATATTAAAAAAGATATCAGGATATGCCCTATGTAATTATAATATGTTGTATAATGTACAGTGGATGCCATTCACTATTCAACATTCACCACAACGTGGCATTGGACCTTACTGTGGTATTTTTTATAGTAATTACTATGGTGAAGCCAAATAATCAGTATTTTCCATGTCACCGTAAGTAACATACATTTCCTTTAAGGCTCTCAAAGCAATTTATAAATTTAAAGAAGTCCCCCTGGAGATAGGTATTATTACATTAATTGTACCAGAAAAGAAAAGCAAGGAACAATCACAATGGGAATTACTCAACACCACACAATGCAGCAGTAGCAGTGCAGAAAACAGAATGCAGGAATCCTTCCTCCCAGTCCTCTGCCCTAACCAACCTCCATTCTCCTAGAACATTCATTATAGAATCCTGCTTTGCCAGGTCAATGAACTAACTACATAGTCTGCTAGCACTTCCTTTCTAATATCCCTGATTTTAATGTGAAAATGCAAGCGCAGTTGATAATTTTCACTTGGAAACAACTGCAATTGAGGGCTTAGTTAGCCACACAGTTGTGTACACTAGACTCTCCTACTTCCACTTGTACTAGGAGCTTATATTGCTTTTCTGAAAATGCTTCTAGTGTTTCGTGTGTGCATCTGCAGCTCACTAGATGCTTTAATGGAGGGTTTGAAACATGTGGATTGAAATTTGTGGCATCATGTTGGTCTGGCCATTTGATTTCTGTTCCTTTCTTCTGTGTTAATCAGAATGTTAATGAAACTTTGAATCTTTTTCTTACCATAATGAACAACACTATTATGGTACCAACAAGTGAAAAATGTAGCAAACGATACTTGGAGTGTATAATTCTATGGACCATATCATGCAAGGTTCCAAGCCTCATTTGACTTCCATGGTATCCAAGCTTTCAGGAGGCCCCAAGCCAGGCCTGAATACACAAAAGGAGTTAGGTGTCTAAGTCCCAGTTTCAGGAGCACTGCAGTGCACACAACTCCCATTGAACCGTATAGGTGCTTAAACTTACTTGGTGCCTAACTTTTTGCAGTAAAAGTTCCCTATGCACCTATGTTTCTGCCTCTTGGCATGCACACTGCGACCTCTTTCTAGGTGTCTGGATGCCTATGTCCTGCCTATGCCCCAGAGCAATTCACAAACTGAGGACATTAGGCATTTGTCTGCCAAAGTCATGTGCAGGGCCTAACCCAGTAGGCACTCTCTGAGCATGCCTATCAGATCAGGTCCATCAGGTGACTTCACATAAAACAGCCTTGAGTAGTGAAGGGGAGTATGATGCCCCCCCCCATACTTGCCCAGAAGGGATTAATGTAGGCTAGAAAGGGGACCAATTAACCAGACAGGCCACAGTTGAGGGGAATCAGATGGCTTACATAATTACCTGATTTAATAATGAGGGAGTCTAGCTGATGAGGAATGAGCTGGGCTGAGGTTATACAGACATGAAATGGGCAGAAGAGAAGTAGGCTGCAGTCATTCCTTCTAAGATGGGAGGTGTGTTTAGGGAGCTATGGAGCTAAAGTAGCTTTCAGGTACTCCCTGAAAGGAGGGAGTTTGGGGGCTGGCAAACCCAGAAAAGGGGGGAGAGCCAGAAGATTAGAAATGTCTCAGGGAAAAGGCAGTAAGGTCTGGGATGGAACAGACCTTGGCTGCTGACTAGAAGGTCCCTGCACTGGTACCCAGAGTGTAGGGAAGGCCTTGGTTCCCCTACCAGCCACTGGGGAAGTAGCATTGGCAGGGCAGTGAGCAGGAAGACTGCCTATGCCTGCTTGTAAGAAGAGACTTTCCTATCTTGGATGTAAAGCAGTATAGTTATATTGACTTCAAATTATTTGAAGTTCTGGCTCTATGTATTGACTTGGAGTCCTAACACTGAGCTATATTCCCTACATTTCCTGAACACTCAAAACTCCTGTGTAATTTGGAGAAAAATTTGGGTAAGTAAGGAATGTGGGACTAAGTACACTATGTGTACAGAACCTGATGAAAAATATAGCATATACTAACTTGTCAATGCCAAGGATAAATACTCTTATATACACTTTCAAAGGTTTTATACAGATTTCATCACTATTGGCCTGATGCAGCAAACAACATACACACATGCTTAACTTTAAGCATGTAAATACTCCCATTGTAGTCAAAAAGACATGAAAATGTAAAGCTAAACTTACTCCACATTTTGGTTCAACAATCAAAATGTGGGAAGATGATGAAACTGAAAAATGAGTATTTGGGTTATGGTAATGGTATAGGTGACAATCCAGCAAAGCAATTAAGCATATGCTTAAATTTTTAAGTACACAAGCAGTCCCACTGACATTTTCTGACCTCTTCATTTTGGCAGAACTGTAAGTGCAGCTATGGCTGTAAGTAGGATTTACTTATCCACGCTTGGGGAACATACCACTGTTCAACCCAGATCTATGGCTTGTCCAGGTAAGGGTCTCCATTTCGGCATTATTTTCCACCATGTGTGTCTCTCACTATCCAGAAGATTTCCTAGTCATTTCTTTACAAGAGCAACTATAGCAACTGTGCATGATGAACCCACTGAAGCATTATGATCCCAGTTCTCCAAGGCCTCTACACATGGATCTTTCATTCTGTGCACAGCAGGTTTATAGTATCCGATATAAACAATCTTAGCCACAAATGGCGAGCTTCCAACATCTTAACTGACTTAGGATAACTTTTAGAATATATATCCTAATTAGCTTTAGTATTATAAAATAGAGAACCCAGAGTATTACTTACCTTTTACTGCATTAAAAGGCATGTCTCATAGCAAAAATGTTGCAATTGCTTTTCACATTTCGTATAAGTAATTTTCATTTGGTTGTGGTCTCATATATGCTACTCTGAAACAGCTAAAGAAATCGAAGAATATTTTAACTTGAACTAACTTGCTTTATATTGAATTATCTTAGGATTCACCTATCTTAACTTATAATATACCTGTCACGGACTTAGACAAAAAACAAGTAAAGGCTACATAGATGAAAGCGTGTAACCAGTTCATTGGTTTATGGACACTGAAATCCCAAGAGTAATCCATATAATAACCCCAAGTTCTGAATTTTCCATTTGGATCTGAGTTAGCTGAAAATTACAAAGACAGAGACAGCCAAACAGCTCCCTCTTGACTACTCCTCGGAGGAGGCTCATATACACAGTTTATCCCAGCTAGTGAAGAAAATGTGCACATATGAAACATGCTATTGGTAAGCTACTTTCAGAAGTGATTGTATGAATCTCTTATGGACAGGGATAAAACCTCCCACTTTTATTTGCTTCCAATTCCTCGCTTTGGACATTGTCAAACACAGATACAGTACACAGGGAAACATTAACCGAACAGGGCTTTTTGATAGCTGATTCAAAGCAGAGCACTTTGGGGGAGAGGGGGATTTGCAGAGGGGAGAAGAGGCTGCTGGGAGCCATTCATATCTATAGATAATTCTGCTATTTAGTGTTGTGCTATTTACATATTTAAGACAGAGAACAAGCTATGCGTGCTTTCGCTCTGTATTTAGGGTCCAACAGTTTAAGCACAGGGCTGTAATCAGGAAGTCCTGTATTCTAATCCCACTGCTGATGTGGTCTCTCTCTCTGTCCTCAGTCAAGTCACTTCTGTCCCTAAATTTCTCCATCTATAAAATGAGATTGGGAGGCTTTATAAAATTAATACCTAATTCTTCCCTTGGTTATTTCTAGAGGCACTAGAACCAAGGCTGGCTGCTAGCTAGGAAAGGTTTTATGAGCTAGAGCTGATGTCTACTGACAGGGAGGTTGGCTATGAAAACACTGTCTGCTATGCTATTGGGTTGAATCTCATCTCTTAAGGTGCAGTGGCTGATGGGGACTCAAGGGTACAGTATCAGCAGGGGTGAATTGAGACCACTAAATACCTTGAATGTGAACAGTGCTATAACGTACAAGCTATCCATATCCTTTCAACTCTCATTAACAATAAACACTCATAGGTGTCCCCTTAATATGTTCCCCCATCAATGTTCTAAGTCCTGAACACAGGAATCAAAACCAAAGAATAAACTCTTGAAAACACCTCGGAATCAAAATGGCCACGTTTAATGCAGATGTAATTAAAATTCTGTAGCACAACATGGCTTAGATTCAGAGAATCTGAGTTAGTTTGGGGGCTGATTTAACACACTGTTCCAGCTTTGATGCTGGATTAATCATGAATAATGGGTTTTCTGTTTGTTATTTAAATAAACTATTTAATGTTGAAACAATAAATAAAGTTCTCCCAGCTATTCCACCAACAGAGTGCCACACAAACCATACAAGATTCAATGAATTTCCAAACTCTTGGGTATGCAAAAGCAGGGCTGGAGATCTAATCTAATCTTCTACTCCCTACCAGAACCAGAAAGAACAAATTACACACCCTTGGGAGAAACACATTTTTCAAACATTTTAAATACCTCAAAAACAAGTTTAGGTCAAGTTTTGTTCTAAGCATGGGGGAGAATTTGGGATTGAGGTGGGTGGTTGATTTCATGATTACCAATTCACTCTTCCTCATCTAAAAATCTTAATTTCAAAAATATTTCATAGTTTACATATGGAGAAATAGGCTTCTCACCACTTGCCATTTCAGATTCATGTGAGCAAAATATCGTTAAAATATCATTTAGATTCACCTACAATGTTTTTCTTTATACAAAGAACAGCTGTATGTGCTCTGTGTGAATGACTTAGACAGAGCTAGCATTAGCATTTTGAGGTGGCCCTGTCCTCTTCACACCAAAGCTAACAAATTCTTGTCTCTTGATATCCTACCACTATGCATAGGGCTGATTTAAGGCCTTGTCTATACTACAAAGTTTTGTCGGCAAAAGTTATGTCGCTTTAATTAAAGCGCTTTAATTAAAACAGCTGTTGCATGTCCACATTAGCTCCTTGTGGCAGCAGAGAGCATCTACACTAACAGCTCTTGCATCAACACAGAAAGCAGTGCACTGTGGTACCTATCCCATTGTGCAACTGGTGCTTTGGGAAGGGTTGCAATGCCACATGGGGCAGGCACAGCATCACATGATGCAGGTTTCTCAATCCCATCATTCCAGGGGCATCCTAGATTGTCAGCAGTTTTTTCAATTGAAGTGGGTGGGGGGGAGGGAGAGGATACTGGTGTGCCTGGGGTCGGGGAGACAGCAGGCTGACTGACCTATCCTAAGGCAGGGGGAGGGTGAAACCCCCGCACATGTCAGCCCCCGACTCTGTTCAGCACAGCTGTCTCTCCTGAAGCAGCCCACTCTGCCTGCCTGCGGTTCTGTGATTCCCTCCCAAGTTCTCCCACAGCCTCCTCAGCTGCTGGGGGAACGGCATCCTGAGCAGCTCTTTGAGCTCTCGGTGCTGGGGAATGTCAAAGCAGCGCAGACACCCTCTCCGCCCCTCTCCTTGCAGCAGCAGTCTGCCTGCAGCAGTGTTCCCAATGCAGGGCAGAACAGGAGCATTCCATGCTAATGATTTGCTCTTTGTTCCCCAAATGGAGCAGCATGCTCAGCTGTCATATATTTCCGGGAGCTTTGAAAGGGGAGGGACACATACCTGCAGGGCAGCAGAGATCAAAATAGTGAGCAGAACAGTCACCACGGGCTTTGTGGGCTACTGATGGAAGCCAGTTATGTCAACAAAACAAACAGCAGTGTCTACATTGATGCTTTGTCACTTTAACTTTGCGGAAAAAAGCTTTATGCCTCTTGTTGAGGTGGTTTTATTTTGTTGGAAATACAGCAGAGTTTTGCCACCAAAAATAGCTTTGCAGTGTGTACACCTCCCCTATTTTGTTCGCAAAAGCTGCCTTTTGCCTACAAAACTTTGTAGTGTAGACAAGGCCTGAGGATTTGGGGGAAGCTCACAAGATGAGTCTTTCAGGTACACCCCTAACTTAACAAGCATGTCACATAAAGAGCTTCATCCAGAGAGAGTTCTATTTACCTGTTCCTGGATGGCCAATTAATAAATGTCTCCTTTCTGATAAAGTTCCTCTGAAAGTATCAGCCTGATTACATCCATTGGCTCCGTATTCTTTCTGAGGCCTGGCATGGAGGGCAGGAAACCGATAGAAAAGCCGTGGTACTGGTGCTGAGGGAGCCGCACAGAGGGCAAAATGATTTTCTCCTCACCCTTTCATTGGGGCCACCACTTTCCCTCCCACAGGAAAAAAAAAGCTGTCGAGGGAGCAGTCAGCAAACTGCCACTCATAGGGTAGTTCCACATAATGCCACTCAGCTTCCACAATCAATAAGACAGAGTTAGCTTAATAGCTGGTTAACATAGCTCTTCCTGTAGGCTGTCTGATGGCTACTACATGAAGATAATCAAGCCAGCTAGGCTGACTTTACAATGGAGTGTTCACTTTAAACAGACAGCCACAGACTGCAGATTGGGTTCCCCTCTAATCCTTGGCTATTACAACTCCATTCATTCTATTTCTCAGCTAGGCTGCCCCTGAAGAGGGACAAAGAGGAAGCTGCCCAACAGCCATGGAGATTTTGGACAATGAAGTTTTATATAAAACAGGCAGAAAGGAGAATATTGTTGGGTTTGTGTAACCATTTGTTTCAGACTAGACAGATTTTCCAATTTTCCTCAAACCTGCCTCCTCCCACCCCCTGGTACAAGTATGAAGCTGTTCATCTGAAATTGTTTTTTAGAGAAGGGATCATCTGTTCTAGTGTGATGTATAAGTGTGTGTATCTGTTTATGACCAGAAAGTGGCATTTTAAAAAATATAAAATTTGAAAAAATAATTATATGACAGATTATACCATTCACTGCTGATTTTAAAAGTTCCCTAGCGAAGATCCTACCTCTATTGAAAGCAATGATAGTTTTGCCACTGATGTTAATGGAAGCAGGTTTGAAAATAGAGCCGGATCTTCAGGCTGGTACAAATCAACATATTTCCAATTACTACAGTGATTTAAATCAATAAGGATTTTATGTGATGTTGATTTATATCATGTCTCTATACATTTAATTTCCACACCCAATTTTTGGCATCTCCCGTGATGGTTGTTTATTATTATAAAAACTATGGTACTACAGATAAACTTATCTCTGTTTCCCAAATCCCTTACTCTCATACATTAATGTTTTCTTCCAAATTTGCAAGAAAACTGTGTGTTTCCAAATTCTGGACTCTATGTTCTTGAGTGCCTAGGAAAATAAAAACAGGGAGCCCGGGGAAATGATCATTACTGAACTGATTTGTGCTGGCAGCTTCTTTTAAATACAGCTGCCATGCTGTTAATTGTATGGGGATTTCTTTCTCTCTCTAGGAGAAAGGCAGTTTTCTTTTCCTGCAAGAAAACCCAAAACATGATGCAAAATGTCAGGCGTAATTAATTAATTAGTTGTGTCAACCATCAGCAAAATCTCTCTCTGAGAAGGTCATTGGTTATCTAAAGCAACCACAAAGGAAACCACAAGTGTATTGTAACTAGAGCTGGACTAATTTATAAGATGTATTTAGCCTCATTTTGCTTATGGAATACCTGTGTGTCACCATGAGTTCCTTGAACCTGTTCATTTCCTGAATGTCTTAGACAAATTCGGTTTGTTTTTTTACTCTCTGGGCTTATCACAAGCAGTCCTCTGTGTATTCAATATATGCTATTTGAGCTGTGTTGCCTAGTTATCATTATTCAGAGACATCACATGATGCTGTTTCTCTTGCTTGACTCGATGAGTTCATTTGTGGTGAAAATACATGCATGTGCAAATTTAAACTTTGGTTTCCATCACCATTCAGACCAATAATATCTCATTCCTGCCAATATTCATGGAAAGCCATTGTGATAATACAAAAGAAGGGTGAGCTCAGTCCAAAGGGAATTCACTTAAAAAGCTGGATTGAATATTCAAAGGCAAAATTCACTCACTCTCACATTTTTAATAGTGATTCCACAGTGATATTTTTTTTACCCCTTTCATCTTTTACAGGAATAACTGGCAATTTCATTTCTGATGAACACATTTTTAATAGAACCTAGGTGCTAGTTGTTTTTCCATTTTATGTGCCCATGTCTAGAATACTCATCTCACGAATTTTAGATAATTTGAATAGAAAACAAAATTACGGGCTAGGTCCTTAGGTATGAACCACCTCTGAAGGGAGAGAAGCACAAAATACTTATTCTGGCCCAGGATCTGGCCCTCTGGATCCAAACACCTCTTAGAATCTGATGCATTAGAAATTGTGATAGGATCCAAATTCTGCCACTCAAGTCTATCTATAATCCTGGAGTACAGCATTATACAAGCTTAGGAGAACCTAAAGACTTGGCCTCCATTGTTTCTGAATGTGTTATTAGAGGCAAGGGCACATTGGTCCTAGCAACTAGGGCAGACCACCAGAGTAAATCTTCCCTCTCACTGCCCGTAATGCCTATGGTAATACTAGCAGAAGGGATTGGTTGTTGGACATTTCTTTGTGAATGTGACATCACTATCCAGTATTTCTGTGCATGCTCAAGGGTGGCTTCCACAGCATTATTAGCAGTTCAGTTGGCAGAGAGGGCATCCATTCCCAAACAAGAAGAGGAGAGAGAATTCCTGTGACTTATTTGACCAATTACAGCTCACCAGTGTAGCCCAGATAGTAAATATTGTATACTCAGTGAACTTTTCATAATCTATAGAGTTAACAACATTTGTTCACTTTTTCAAATTAATTTCTAATGACTAGGTTAAAGGAAACTGAAATATTCCATAGGGATATAAAATGTCAATGACTAAATTCATTGTGAGATTTAATAGATTTGATCTATAGAAGAAAATATAAGAGGAAAAAGGCACACATTTTGATGCTATTCTGGCTTTACAGTCCAGCACTGATTGCTTTGAACCAAAACCTTTTTTATTTAGATAGCTGATTTAAAACAGTCAGTTCTAAATCAGCTATTTTATATTTTTACTTTGAGTCTATAATTCAACAATATAAAAGATTGTTGAGTTACAGACTCAGGGTTACAATACAATAATCTTTGATTGGGGTCTTAAAAGCAGTGCTTTTGTTCATACAAAACTTGAATAGAGAATTTTGTATATTCATTCATTCTATCTGAAAATAATAGGAAGCATTATATTTCAAAATAAAAAGGTATTTGATATATTTTTCCAAACATCAGCACAGTTACCCAAACAAGAAGCTTTTTACACAGAATTTTTGTCTCTGGGTTATCAAGCTTCTATATTCTTCTCGAGAAAATGTACACTTTTATAAGTATATGGAATAATTTCATTACAACTTTTCAGGATCCCAAATGGGTAAAGAGGATGATTTGCTTAGTGAATAAGTGAAGAAGCTGGCAATTATCTTGATGATGATTTATTGACTAGCTGTGCTGCTCGATTATGAATAATTATCCAGTTACTTGCTATACATGTCAGTGACTAAGTTTACTTTTCAACATATAGCTTTATATTTCATAATGCTAAAATGGGTATAATAATCACTAGAGATACTCACCCATTTATTTTCTGAAAACCTGTTGAACGTATTAGTAACTTGTTTAAATACAGAACTTCTATTGCATAAACTTTACCAGTATAGTTAAAGTGGTACCACCCTCCTAGTGCTGATGCAATCATATTGGTATAAAGATGCTTATGCCAGTATTACTTATTTCTATACGGGAAATGAAATAAATTATAGTACTATAATGCATCTTTATGCCAGGGTAATAGTGTCCACTCTGGAGGTTATACTAGCTTAACTATTTTGGTTAAAAATAAAAGACATCCCTATCCAAAATATCTGCACAAAAACTGTGGGTAGTTCAGTCCCAAAGAGTGCAGTGGAAAGGGATTGCAATTACAGTACTCAAAATAACTCTGACCACCTGTCAAAGTCATCCGCTAATAAGGTAGCCTGCTTGATAGAGTAAGATTTTAATAGTGCTATTAACAAAAAACCCCAAGAATTATGCTATTAAATAATTAGCCTCCCAAAATTTCTGATTGTGAGGTAGTTTAGTAGATAAATTAAGACGGTACAAATTGCTTAGGAGTTTTCTTCAAACCAGGATGAAATTAAGCAGTATACTTGAAAGCTGATTGAAACCATAGATTGATTAATGATTCAGGATTCTTCATAATGCTACCTTCACTTTGATTCAGTTCCGGACACAAGATTCAAGGTTAAGCAGACTCTTTGTGAAGAAAATAGTTGTAAAATGAAATTATATTTTATTTTCAGAAGAAATTAATCAAGTAGTGGTTGGTCCTAATGGATTCTGCCCCTGCTGCCTCACGCACCCTTATCTGGTCTGCTAATTACAGTACATGTCATGAAGAGATGATCAACTCTGCTTCAGAAGAGAGTCCCCCACGGAGACTGCCTAACTGCCTAAGGTTTTGACGTTTTCAGTGCCAAAAAATGAAAACTGACAATTAAGTCAACCTTTCACTGAACCAAAAGAAAGGATAAAAGGTCCTGTCAGTCATAGTCCAACACATATATGAACGTTTCAGAAACAATTGGGGAGAATGGAGCAAAATAAAAGGAACAGAGATGTGAATTAGCAAATAGGGACATGGATTGTCAAGCAGTTTGTCCTGAAATCTGGGCTTCATAAAATGTTTTACTAAACCTCAAATGAACAGAAATGTTTTCATAAATTCCCTTTTTAAAGATGTGACATTGAAGTCAAAGTTCCAAGATGAGGCTCTAAGAGCCAGATTATTAAAGGTATCTAGATGCCTAAAGATACAGATAGGTGATTATGGGAGTTGGGCACCTAGGCCTCTTGAAAATTCCAGTAGGCACCTATGCACCTAAATATCTTTACAAATCTGACCCTAAATCAATTAAAAGAGTGTTCTTTTTCATTTCCATTTCCCCTGGGTGGGTGAAACCTACCATGACAGGAGTTTAGAGAATCAGTTCTAATAGCTTGGAACCTCAAAATCCTGTTACTACTAAAATAACTAAAGTAAGGAGTTAGTGTACAGTTAACCTCATCTGCTTGAGGACAAAGATGAAGCTATCAGCACAGGCTTCTTCAGACTTTGGCCTGCACCAGACCCAATGGAGACAATAGGGCAAGACCGTGTCCAGTCACTACATGAGTGAAAAGTAGGGACAGGGCGCAAGTATCAGTGCCAGGCTCAGTGGCAGTCCTTGCATTCTTGCACTGGGATTCTAAAAGCTACTGGAGAACTTATACACCCATTTTCTATTCAAATTAATGGGAATTGGGTGTTCAAATCCTCTAGGTGACTTTAAAAATCTTATCCTTGAAGTGCAAAGACTTTGTAGGGCTTGCATCCCTACTGGCACTGTCCTCTCCAGGGCAAGTAGGGAGAAGAGCCACGGTCCGACACTTGTCAGCAGAGATGGCCACGGAAAGCTGAGAGTGAGTACCATACCTGCTTGAAGGGTGGCACAGCCACCATGCTCTTCTAGTACCCCGTGAAGCCAGGAAAACATTGTTCCTGCTGCAGGTCTATTGCTTTCCAGAGCAACTCGTGGGGTGGTTGCACTTCTGCATCTCCCTCACCAAGAGACTGCTAGAACCCAGGCCAGAAACTCTGCCAGCTCATACCACCAGCACTTTAAAAACAATTGCTGAGAATAGCCACTTTGTAAAAGAAATGCTGGAGCTGATCGCTCTTTGGACAAATTAAATTTAAAGCTTCCTAGAAGGGGAAGATTAACCCCTTTGTGGCTGAACAAGTGAAAGACTCCACCCTGTAATGTTGTAGGGAAAGTAATTACCCAAACACTAGTGAGAAAAATAATCTCAAATGAAAATTCTTACCCAAAAGAACAAAGTTTCTCCCATTTGATAGGAGTCTAAAAGGATAGAAAATAAAGTCCAGTTACAGAATATAGAAGTTCTTGTGCTTCTCTACTCTATTCTGGTTCTTATGCCATACCTAGCATTGTGGTATTTTAGCACCTTAGCATCTGTTACATACAATTCTTTACTTCTTACTCTCTTCCTACCCACAAAGGGAAATTTCATGTGGATTTTCTTGATTTGCATTTTTTTTTAATTTTGTTTTTCAAGTGTGCTGTTTTATGAGTTATTAGTGAAGGCAAGGGCAAAGTAGCACACTTTGCTTTCAGTCTTCAGATCTTTCTGTCTTCATGGAAAAGTCTCTGACTGGTTTATCCAGTCTTGAGTGCTATAGAATTCTTATTGTACACACAGAGATGGAGTACATTACAAAGTTATCTGTGCAGAAAGATCAAAAAATAAACTAAAAATTATGCTATACGTAATCACATATGGTTGCAATGAACATGCTGGCCACATGTTTTTATTTTGTCTAAACTTCTGTCAGTGTTACACAGTCAAGCTTCTCTTCTCTTACCCCCTTCCTCCCCCACACCCAGAGGAGACAGTTTTTTTTATGAGTTAGGGGGTTAGTTTAGTCAGACACAGTTTGGATGCACTGGGTCTGATTCTCATACCAGGATGAAACTGTGATGATGGGGTGAACTCCCCGATACAGGCATAGAATGGAGAATAAGGGTCCCTGTTTAAATCTTGGCAGTGCCCCTTTAAGATAACTGCATTAGATTCACATCACTTTACTGAGGCAGAAGTATCATTTTTGGTTTATTATCTGAAAGTTTCTTTGGTCTGCTTGACGACACATACATGTCAAGTGATTAGGAGCATTCCTTAGAGGCAATGATGACTTTTAAATTTGCCTGAAAGCAGTGCCACTTGAATCACCAAATTAATTCTTACCATTCCATTTTACATACTAATGTGGAGTCCCCAGATACTGTATTTTCATTATCAATCAGTTTGTGTACACAATGAATGCAACCTATCCACAGAATTAAGCAGCACACTTATTTTTCTTTAACAAAGATATTTTCAGAGCTGCAACAAATAGAAGCCTATCTCAGCACTAGAGGGCATCTCTGTAGTTAGGCACCAAGGGCCTGATTTGTAAAGGTACTTAGGCGCATAAAGATGCACATAGTTGCTCTGTGGGATTTTCAGAAGTGGCTGGCTGTGTATCTGTATCTTTCAGAACCTGAAATACCTTTAAAAATCTGGCCTGAAACACCAACTACTCTCTTTAAATTGTTTAAATGTTTAAATTGAAAAACAAAATCAGTGCAATGCAGAAACACCCAGGTGTTGGCAGGACAGGGATTAATTAGAATGTTACTTGTAATGTGGCAGATTAAAATGCTGCATCGTTTTCTGGAAAGTGGATCTCTATATAATGTTGATTCAAACAGTTGTGAAATGCAGTATATTACAATGCTGTTCCTGCACAAAAGAACCCTCTCTGACTTGACACAACTTCACAAATAAGAGTTGTCCTCAGGTATAAAAGGCAGGGAGTTCAAGAATGCTTAGAGCTTCCCTCATAAAAGACCTGATTTTGATCTCAGCCATGCCCATTTAAAGCTCTTGACCTCAGTGGCATTCACACTAATGTGAGGTAAGAATTGGGTCACAAGCTGGGTTCAGAACAAGGATCTGAAAAAGGACTACACAAGAAATGGGAATATTTGCTGTGCACAAATATATGAAGAGGTTTGGCAATTTCTCAACTACTGAACAAAGAGAAGCATGTCCTGGATGGAGCTATGGTTTTTACAGTCCCTTTATACCATTGCAGCCCTTTCACCCACTGCAAAGCGGCTAGAGCAGGGATGAGGATGTCACAGGTATTTTCAGAGGCCCAACCTACTTAGGAAAGGCTGCCAGAAGAATTAAACAATATAGCTTAGCTACACTATCATCAGGTAAACGATGACTAAAATGAATATTTGGCCTTCATGACAAAATGGAAAAGTGGTAGGATAAATATTTAATTTTCAGAACAGAGAGAGGTAAGTAGCAGGGGAAAATAGCTATCCTGGTTGTTAGTAATGGAGTGGAGTTGTCTGCAAGGTGCTATTTTTCCCCTTCAAGTAAATAGTTGCAAGAAACACATAATAAATATGAGCACTTGAGTTGTGAAAGTGATGAGAGCCCTGGTGAATTAATAAGTAAAGTCTTTGCCTGTAAAAAAAAAAAAATGTCTCTCACGATTTCACTCTTTCCCACTTATAAATCTTGGGATGTTTGTTCCATCTCCCCTTACTTCCAGCTCAAGTAGCTTATCAAGTACATTATACACTGTTCTTTCAACCTTGTTATGGTCTTTTCGCTTCGGAGGTTTAACATAAGAAATGTCAAAAGAAAAAATGCTACACATTAGACCTGGGTCTAGTACTGTAACTGACTGATGTTTGCATAGCTCTGATCATTCATGATGAAAACAATTGATTAATCAGTTCTAGATTCATGAACTCCAGCCTAATCATGAAGGTACATCTTTAAGAAACACAGTAAATTATTCCTAACTTCTATACCTCAATGTAATGAGCGTGTAGTTAGAGTGGAGTTATTTACCTGTTTTTTTAGACATTACCTATTTTTTAGGAGCCACATAGTTTTGGTTATAATGTTGATTCCTTCAAATCCCTCCTCAAAGGTCACTTCTACCTTAACACATGCAGAAAACTGCCATCTGATAACAACCAAGCAGGTGGTGAGTGTGATCAGGGCTACTGATTGGCTAACACAACTAGCCTGTGCTAAAACACCCTATCATTTTTGTTACCCCAAAACCTGTTTCTCACTCACCTGTTCTGTCTGGTCGTAAGCTCTAATCCTCTGTTGACTTCAGTGGAGTTACATGTGGGGGCAGCAGTTAGCCTATATTTTATCAATTGCAGGATCAGAGCTATAGATTGTAAAATGTTTGGGGGTAGGGGCTATCATTCACTATAGCTTTATGCAGTGCCTAGCACTCTGGTGCCCAAATCTGTTTGAGACCTCGAGGCACTGCAACAATTTAAATGTTAAACAACAAAATATTAATGATGCTCATGATTCCCAGCCTTTTATGTATCTCAAATCCAAATACACACAGCAAAGTTTCAGCATGCAAAGGAATTATGCAACTCACTTGGCTTAAGGCTGGTGAATGTTTTTTTTCTGAGAATTCACTAAATGGAAGCATGCATATTAGGGTATGCCTACTCTGCACTCGAGAGGTGCAATTATGGATATCTTTGATGTAGTTTGATCCCAGTTGCAGTGTTGACACACACTTAAGTATCTATCTCCGTTTTTTGTCTTCCTTGACATGTTCTTATTTAATAGGCTATTTTCTCCATCACCACAATTTTTCAGACTTTTTTTTTTATGCTAAACAATCCTAATGGGTTGTTCCTTTCTTTTCCATCATTTAGCCCTATTTAATGCTTATGCTTTCCTAATCCTCTCTGCTGACCATTGATGCTGTTATGGATATTTTCACAGCCTAATGACATAGCTTGAGAGTTTGTGAGTAAAGTACAATATTCGGGGACCCTTGGAGCTTAAGAACTTGAGCTCGCTGTCTAATTCTGCAACAGGCTTACCTATATGACCTGGACAAGTCACTTAATTAGCTTGTATTACAGATTATTCATTTGGAAAGTTGTGATAATTGTGGAGTTAATACCACATAGTTCTCATAGAGGATGTGTTGTATGAGGCTCTTAATAAAGTGATGGCTTTCAGGGTAATACAAAATAAAGTATAAAAAATTAATCATATCGAACTATCTGCTTTGCTATGGTATAATGGGTGATGTGGAGAACTGAGTATTATTAGTGCATTTCCATAGGCAAGGGAGTATGACCAGGATACGCAAGGTGACATTAGTATAACACTATAGATGAGGTATTAGAATGAGAGAACTGGCATTATGACAAATGTATACTATAAGAAAGTCCACATTGGTTTGAAGTGTTTGAATTTAGTGTGTAATGAGTGAGGTTACTTTATAATATAAGGTAGTATTAAACTAGAAAAAGAGAGACAGCACTTTTGTGGGAAAGCTTGTAGGTATTAGTGCAATGAAACAGAGAGATGCAGTATCTGAAAAGATGCACATCAGAAGATATTGGTATTTGGCCCATTTAAGGGTAAAAAATTCTCTTACAGCTATAATAAAATGAGTGATTTGAGTCAAGTATTCCATTAAAATAGATCATAAATCTTCCTCAGCTCACAAGAGAGAAAGTTAGACATAGCTGAAGGAAATGTCATCCTACATAAATGGGATCCGACAAACTCGATGTGGATTTGGCACTTTAATGACTAGACAGGAGAGGGGCAAAGTAGAAAATATTCTGATACTTATAAAAGCTTTCCGCAGAAAGTGCCTTGTAAATAAGCAAGGCAGAGCCCATTGACATCTCCCCTTGTTTCTAGACTTCATGTGATAAACTGATAAGTTTATCCTGGCAAACACATCTTGACAAACCAGACAAATAGAGATGTGAAATGAAGCTGTATGGGAAGGAAGGACTTTCTTTTGCTTAAGGCACAGTACTGGGAACTCAGAGAGCTAGTTTGTGTTCCCACTTCTGCAACAGATTTCTTGTATGTCCTTGGGCAAATCACTTAGCCTCTCTATGCCTAGGTTTTGTCATGTGACTCCTTGAAAACTCAGGGGCACTCTTTGTACACAAATTCAAAGCAGGAGTGCATTCATTCTTAAAGAGAAACCTTCATGATTTGATTAATCAGTTCTAGATTCATGAACTCCAGCCTAATCATGAAGGTACATCTTTAAGAGACATAGTAAATTATTCCTAACTTCTATGCCTCAATGCAATGAGCATGTAGTTAGAGTGGAGTTGATTTTCCAGTCCTTTAAATCCTACCTTTTCCTGTGACATCTCTAGAGAACTGTTTTAGAAACAAATTCACCTCTTTTACACCTTGAATATTCATCTTCCTCTCCTCTAGTTTTATTAAAAATGTGTTTTTATATCAGAGATCTTCTGTCTATTCATATCCATGGGCTAGCAACATTCATTGATCATAACAGCAAAATCTGTTGTGAAGCCTTTCTTCGGTTGATACCATTCTTGCTGTATATATTATGGAACACAAAGAAAAAAGCTGAGATAAAGATTGTCTTGAGTTTATCTGCTCCACAGGCCATCAGAGGCTGCAGCATTATGATGAAGATTGTCTTGGACTGTAGGTGTCCACATATATACATATGCACAGGGGAGAACAGGGCTGCAGATTACTGAATGTAAGGGATTGAGGCGTCGTGATGTCCCTTGTAGCATGTATGCCCCCTGCAGGTCTCACAAATTACCACTGAAGCCAAAAGGTTACATCAAAAACCTATTGTTTAACAAGAACTGTGTGATCAAGTGGATGATAGGACACTGTATAAAAAGACTCTTGAGTCCTGATCCTATTCATCTCAGATCTGCTTAGGCTCCATACGGGGAAGTTTGAATTGCAAGACTGAGGTTCCAGTTATGCTGGGATGCCCTGAATATGATATTTGGACACTGGACTATGAACTATTTCTGAAAGAACTCTTTGCAACTACAAAGCTCACTATCTATGCTATGAATCTGCACCTCAATGAATTGAACTCATGTCTGTATATATATATATATCTTTTAACCATACTCTCTCTCTTTTGCTTTTTAATAAATTTTAGTTTAGTTAATAAGAATTGGCGATAGTGTGTATTTGGATAAGATCAGAAACATTCATTAACCTGAGAGGTAATGTGTCCAATCCTTTGGGATTGGTAGAACCTTTTCTTTTATATGCTGAAATAAGATTTACAGAAATTTTCAGCATATTTGACCTGGGTACCTGGATGGGGACCTGAGGTTGGATCACTTTAAGGGATCTGTGTTGTTTGGACTTCTGAGTAACCAGTAAGGTAATAAAGAAGCTGTTTTGTGCTGTTTTTTTTTTTAAATCTAAGTATTGGAATATCCACCAGCTTTTTGGGTATTATCTGCCCCATTCTTTGCAGTTCACCCTAACTGAGTGACCACAGCTGGCTCCCCACTAGGACCCTGGTCACAGAGGCGCTTACACAGTCCTTCTCACCCCTAGGTTAAACCAGAGTTCCAAACAATTATAAGCCTGCCCTGCCTGGGCTTCTATAGCTCTTTGGAAGATTTTTGGCAACCCTTTGTGTCTGCCTCTGCATGAGCCTCCTTTCTCCTCCTGCATTCTTTTTTATATGAGGGGTTCCTAGGCCTTCCCCAACTGGGACTGATAGCTCCAATTGACTTAGCCCCTGGTGTACTCAAATGGGCCAAATCGGTCCCCCAGAGAGGCAGTTACCTAGTCACAGGTACTCATCCCAATCCTTCTTAAAGGGAGTATGTACCCTATGACACTCTACACCACCAATTATTCCCTACCAATTGATCTAAGGAGTAGCTAGGGAGTTGTAGAAGATTTCTATTTACTTCCCTTCTGGGTGAGATTTTTCAAAGGGATTTAGGCATTTAAAGGGATTTAGGCATCTAATATCCACTAACTTTTGAAGGGCATTGGGTGCCAATCTCCTTTAGGTGCTTTGGAAAATCTCAGCCTTTGTCATTCATAACAGCATGGAGAGGAAAAAAACTTCAGTCTTGAATTACATGAGACCTAGTGCAAGGCTTATGGTGAGTAAAAACTTATGAACCCACTCAGAAAGATCAGAGCATATGTCCCTCAGACCATGCGATTCTGCAAACAGGACCAGGATACGCCTTACAATTTAAAGTGATCACTTGTAACTTTCACACAGCTTTCAATACACCACAATATGTATTTGGTCAAGGCGGTGAGCAAGGGCTAACCCTTATTCAGGTGCCTTAAAGTGTCTGACTGCATCTGTGTGGACTCACAAAAATCTTAATATGCTACTGCAAAAATAGCTACTGTATGATTTCACATAAGGAGGGTGATGTCTTTTCTGTGTGAGTAAGTGAAAGCTGAAGTGCAAAATAAAATTGGAAGGAAGGACGTTCTATGATCGGGACTGGCAAGGAATCATATGTGAGAAAATAGGTTTGTATCTCAATGCCATTTTCATTGCCCTTTGACTGAGCCTGAAAGAAGATAAGTTTATTTAAAAAAAAAATCAATCCATGAGGATTTTATCATTCTAAAAAGGCCTCCTCAGGCTCAGGTGGATACACTGTGGAAACCAATGTCCTTTCCCATCCTGCTTACACCTCTAGGAATAAAAATAGTTGTTCTATTTGTCCTTCAGCTCTTTATTGAACCAGGCCTTCAGAGTATGGCTCACTTTGAATTCATGCTTAATGAAGCATAAGTTGTATTAATAGCAGCTATTAAATCTAGATAGCTTAATAGGTTATTTGGACTTAACACACTGAGTCAGACAATGCTAAGAGTGGCAATGTCCAGTTGGTGCTGCACTCCAGAAATTTCAATTCAGTTCCTAATGTCACTGGCTATGAATCATAGCCCACCACGGAAGCCTCGTCCTGTGGAAGTAGTCTCCTTTACAGGGAAGAAAGGATGCTCTTAGAAACAGTTATCAGTGAATTATGAAGCACACAGGTGCTAAAAGAAGCAGGATGGAAAATAGGAAAGAAAAACTCAAACGAATATTGTGACGTTGCACTCCATAATGTTTTATGGAAATATGCTTATGAGTGTGAATATAATGTAATGGAATATGCTTTATGCAAAAGGTCTCTTGTAAGGTATCATTACAAAGCTTATAATCTACTGAGTGTGTTCATCCTATTTGTATGTATGTATCATTTCTGTATCTGAAGCTAGAAATATAAAGTGTAACTCTGAGGTTCTACTGTAATTATGCAAAATGTGGGCCATTGATGGTGATTTAGAATCTTGATAGCTCCCATTGACTAGGACAATTGGTTGTAAATAGCTCTGTTGACTTGCAAGCCTTCCTGTGTTTGTGTAAACCAACCCAGGAAGAATGGTGGAATCCATCTTAAGCATGGTGCTTTTCCATTTAGAAGGGAGGGTGGGGATCCAGAGAGACAAAAGATTCCCACCTTATGCCAAAGCTATAAAAGGGGGTAGAAGAGAACAAATGAGACTGCCAGTCATGAGAATACCCCTAGTTTCCACCTAAGATTATGTCTGCTGTAACTCACAAAGACTGTACCAGGGGAAAGGATTGGGCCCAGACTAGGAAGGAGTCTAGTCTGTGAAAGAAGCTTATTGGAACATTTCTGAGGGTGAGATATTACCTGTATCAGTTTCTTAATGTATTAGGCTTAGACTTGCGTGTTTTTGCTTTATTTTACTTGGTGACTTACTTTGTTCTGTCTGTTATTACCTGAAACAACTTAAATAGTACTTTTTATTCTTAATAAAAACACTTTTGTTTATTATTGAACCCAGAGTAAGTGATAAATACTTGGGGGATCAAACAGCTGTGCATATCTCTCTATCAGTGTTATAGAGGGTGGACAATTTATGAGTTTACTCTGTATAAGCTTTATACAGAGTAAAACAGATTTATTTGGGGTTTGGATCCCACTGGGATCTGGGTGTCTGGGTGCTGGAGACAGGTAATCTGCTGAGCTGTTTTCAGTTAAGCCTGTAGCTTTGGGGGCATGGACCAGACCCTGGGTCTGTGTTGCAGCAGACTAGCATGTCTGGCTCAACAAGGCAGGGTTCTGGAGTCCCAGGCTGGCAGGGAAAATGGGCTCAGAGGTAATTTCAGCATGTCAAGTAACAGTCCCAAGGGGGTCTCTGTGACCGAACCCGTCACAAATCTTATAACATCTCGCCAGCTAAGAAAAGGTAGGATATTATTAACTATCCAAAGAATATAATAACTGCCATGACAGAACAGACTAACAATAACTCACATTTACATTGTGCCTTCTACTCAAAGGATCCAAAAAATGATGCATAGCACTAACAAAAAATATATAAACTGCATTATACAATCTATATGCAAAACTCACTTCCTCCATTACTGAAGTGGTATCACGCTCTGCATGAAACATACCGAATGCTACAATATACTTAGGGCCCTAACAAATTCATGGGCCATTTTGGTCAATTTCATGGTCATTGGATTTTAAAATTCATAAATGTCATGATTTCAGCTATTTAAATCTGAAATTTCAGTGTTGTAATTGTAGGGGTCCTGACCCAAAAAGGAGTTTTGGTGTGGGGGTCACAAGGTTATTACAGGGGGGTTGCTGTACTGCTACCCTTAGTTCTGTGCTGCTGCTGGCGGTGGCGCTACCTCAGAGCTAGGCAGCTGGAGAGCGGCGGCTGCTGGCCGGGATCCCAGCTCTGAAGGCAGCGCTGCCGCCAGCAGCAGTGCAGAAGTAAGGGGGGCATAGTATGGTATTACCACCCTTACTTCTGCACTGCTGACTGCAGAACTGGGCCCTGAGTCAGCAGCCACCACTCTCCAGCTGCCCAGCTCTGAAGGCAGCACAAAAGTAAGGGTGGCAATACCACAACCCCCCTAAAATGACCTTGCCACCCCCCCGCTACTCAATGATGACTAATTCACCTAACAAATTTAGACATTTTTTTCTGCTCCTGAAAAATTATTCTTAATGAATTTTACCATTATTCACATTTTTTCATTGAAGTTTTTTACTCTGTGAATTGATCAAAGTTACAGTGCTTCCTTGTTTGAAATTTGAGCTTTTGTGTCCCATTGTGATTGTTTCTGCTTCCTAATTGGATACATATCACTCTTATAACTAGGATAATGGTTTGGAGAGGCCACTGGGACAGGCAGAAAATAAGCATGATAAAGGAATTTTAGAAATATAAACAATTTTCCTTTCTGGATCTTTGTCTTGGGTATAATTCCTAGATAGAGTAATGTACCACAGAGTTTCTTGGCAGAGTATAAATTTAGCCATGTCACGTTAGCACAAACTGCATGTGATCATAGTTGCTCAGGGGACAGTCAGATGCATGTGGGGTCCCGTTAATTGTCTCATTTCTGCATTCTGGAGTTGGCTTTTGAGAACCCTAACCCCCTCCTGTGTCAAGCAGCATCACATCTCATATGGAGTACATCACTCCAAGTGCAAATATATCCAGTGTAAGCTTAACAATGCTGTGACGGATTGGATCACAGAAACCCCATTGGAATTGCCAACTGATGTGCCCCTGCTTTCCCTGCCAGCCTGGGAATCCAGCACCCTGTTTTGTTGAGCCAGACACGCCAGTCTGCTCCAACACAGACCCAGGGTCTGAACCACATGCCCCAGAGCTGCAGACTTAACTGAAAGCAACTTACAGAAGTGTTCCTGTCTTTAACACTCAGATGCCCAACTCAGAATGGGATGTGAACCCCAATTAATCTGTTTTACCCTGTATAAAGCTTATACAGGGTAAACTCATAAATTGTTCGCCCTCTATAACACTGATAGAGAGGTATGCACAGCTATTTGCCCCCGCCCCCCATATTAATACATACTCTGGGTTAATTAATAAGTAAAAAGTGATTTTATTAAATACAGAAAGTAGAATTTAAGTGGTTCTAAGTAGTGACAGACAGAACAAAGTGAATTACCAAGTAAAATAAAATAAAACACGCAAATCTAAGCCTAATACAGTGATAAAACTGAATATAGATAAAATCTCATCCTCAGAGATGTTTCAATAAGTTTCTTTCATAGACTAGATGCCTTCCTAGTCTGGGCACAATCCTTTCCCCGGTACAGCCCTTGTTCCAGCTCAGGTGGTAGCTAGGGGATTTCTCATGATGGCTCCCCCTTTTGTTCTGTTCCACCCACTTATATATCTTTTGCATAAGGTGGGAATCCTTTGTCCCTCTCTGGGTTCCCACTCCCTCCTTCTCAATGGAAAAGTACCAGGTTAAAGATGGATTCCAGTTCAGGTGACATGATCACATGTTACTGTAAGACTTCATTACCCACTTGCCAGCACACACATATACAGGAAGACTTACAAATAAAACAGAGCCATCTGCAGTCAATTGCTCTGGTTGATCGGAGCCATCAAGATTCCAAACCACCATTAATGGCCCACACTTTGCATAATTACATTAGGCCCTCAGAGTTATATTTCATATTTCTAGTTTCAGATACAAGAGTGATACATTTATACCAGGTGTAGGCAACCTATGGCGCGCATGCCAAAGGCGGCATGCAAGCTGATTTTCAGTGGCACTCACACTGCCAGGGTCCTGGCCACTAGTCCAGGGGTCTCTGCATTTTAATTTAATTTTAAATGAAGCTTCTTGAACATTTTAAAAACCTTATTTACTTTACATAGAACAATAGTTGAGGTATACATTATAGACTTATAGAAAGAGACCTTCTGAAAATGTTAAAATGTATTACTGGCACGTGAAACCTTAAATTAGAGTGAATAAATGAAGACTCGGCACACCACTTCTGAAAGGTTGCCGATCCCTGATTTATACAAATAGGATGATCACACTCAGTAGATTATAAGCTTTGTAATGATACCTTACAAGAGACCTTTTGCATAAAGCATATTTCAGTTACATTATATTCAAACTCATTAGCATATTTTCATAAAATTATATAGAATGCAACGTCACAACTGCTTTCATGTAAGCAAAACTCATTTGCTTGAATGTTGCACAAAAGGGATGTGAATGAGATCTGAGCAAAATTCACTTTTCAATCAGATTGAATTGTCATGGAAAATTCTTTGCTATATAAGCCCTACTCTAATAACAATGAATATAAGCTGTAAATATCAGTCCATTTATTTAAAGTCAAGCTGTGCTATCTATGTTGCTAAAGAAGCTTAAGAACATCAATGTCCCTAACACAGAGTTAGATTAGCATGGTCACATGGGCCAGTAT
This sequence comes from Trachemys scripta elegans, assembly GCF_013100865.1. Lineage (NCBI taxonomy): Eukaryota > Metazoa > Chordata > Testudines > Emydidae > Trachemys > Trachemys scripta. The sequence continues at coordinate 63,807,579 of NC_048306.1, read as the reverse complement.
TTTATGTCCTGTTGGTATCCAGGAAGTGGGCGGGATTTGCCCCCCCACTGCTAATGGACCTCCCCCCAGCCTAAGGGGTGAATCCACAGGTCCGTGATGCCAAATAATTGCGAGGGACAACTAATGAAATAACAGGAACGGGAGTGAGGTCACGGGGCTAAATGAAGGCAACATCACTGGGGAGCAGAGGGGAGGGGAAGGGGTCAGTAAGTCCGCTCCCCAATGCTAGCCCTACTTTCCCCTCCCCAGATCTCCAGCTTATTGCCCTAGTACAGATTCTTTGCATCTAAAGAGACACATTCTTTCCTCCTTTAAACCCCCAACCATCCAGCTCCCCAGTAAAGCCAGGCATCCACCTTTATTTCTTCCTAAGTGCTGGTCCTGACTGTCTCTGGATGCTGTTGAGAGGTGATGAGATAAGGTAGTTAGGAGGCAAGCATGAGATGTCTGTCTCAGTGCTGATCTAGCCTATGGCCCTCTCCTAGAGCTGGAGCTCACTAAGGGATAGAGAATGCACTGCAAGTACAGATGCCTATGTCTGCATCTGCCCAGTGTTTAGTGCTGCCGAAAGCACAGACTGTTACTATCTTCCATATTTTATAGTTATAAGATTAAGATTTTTGGGAGGGAGTAGTGATCTTGGGTGCTCAACCTGACACATCTAAAAGGGACCTGATTTTCAGAGGGTATGTGCTCAGCATTTTCTGAACATCAGCCTCTTTAAAGTGTCTCACTTTGGGCACCTAAAAATCATTACACCCTAAATCACTAGTCACTTCTGAAAATCTTAGCCACCCTCCCATACCATTATTAGCTACCTTTAAAGAAAAGCTGTGCTTAGAATGGATTTGCCTCAACACAAAGATGCTATTCACAGCAGAGATCTTTACTAAATGGTACAATGAACATCTGTCTTTCACTCAACTAAAGCCCAACAGACAACATAACACTAGACTTTTGATATAACAGAAATGAAGTTGATGGTTCTCACTTGAAAAGGCTTTGCCTCAACATTTATTTTGGCTAAATGCCTCCGCTTTGCCTTGGCATTTTACCGAAGCAGCGGAGGAGCAATATTCTATGTCACTGTTCTGATCCACTGACTAACTCTCTTAATTATGATTCCAACTGGAACTGAGACCAGCTAATCAGGGATCTAGAGGATGACTGACCTTTATTTATTGCTGAAAGGAACCCAAAACCACACTGATACCATTAAACAGAGGCAATCTCTAGGATATATCCTCAGATATCTGATGGCTTTTCCTAATAGTAATAAAAGCATTTCTATAACAACTCTCATCTTCAGAGCACTTTATCGACTATAATTCTCTCGGCAGCCATGAGATTATTACTGTCCCCTAAGCTGGAAATGCATTTGGCTAGTGGACAAAAAAAATGTTAATTTTAGAAGTGAATTCTGCTGCTAATATTTCAGCAAACTCACTATACTGGTGTGCCAAGCACATACCTTCCTCCTCCTCCTGCCCCCAACCCACCCAGGATTGTCTCTAGGTTACTGTGTCCTAATCAAAGGCATGAATTTTCCATGTCCTATTGCTCCCCAGAATAATGAGCCCCGTCTGCAGTGGGGAATCTCACTCTCAGATATAAAGAATCATTTGATATTTAAACTTTGCTTTTTTGTTTTGTTTTGCTATGGGAGGCCTGTAAAGAACAAGTTCATGAGAAGTATCCAGATCTGTCCCTGTCCCCCTGCTGCTCCGCCTATACAAGGAGGAGGGTAATAAATTGTTCTCCTTAACCTCTGAGGATAGGACAAGAAGCAATGGGCTTAAATTGTAGCATGACAAGTTTAGGCAGGACATTAGAAATAGCTTCCTGTCAGGGCACTTAAGCACTGGCACACATTCCCTAGGAAGGTTGTCCCCCCATATGAGGATATAATGCTTGTTCCACCCCCCGCCAGTCCTGTTATCCCACCTGATTCTTACTATTCCTATTTACTGTCTCTATTGCCAGAGCACCTCAGAGCTAGACCCAGACCCCATTGTGCCAGATGCTGGACAAACCCCAAAGAAACAGCCAGTCCATTGTTCTCCCTCCACGCCCACGTCATGCCCAGGGTCTCAGTGTCCGTGGCTGGGTTGGACAACAGCCTCCAGCTCTGGTCTCCTCTCTGTGCCCCCAACCCCAGTGTGACCCTTCTCCTGTGCTCTCTGTTGCAGCACCTGGACCTGTTGGTGCGAGATTGGCAGCTCTCTGGAGCCTACGGCGTGGACACGGGGCAGGAGTATCTTGGAGAAATCACACAGGTAATGATCAGATACCACGTGTGTTCATGGAAACAGCAAACTTTGGGGCGGAGCTGAACGTTTCCACAGCAGGTCTGATTCCCTGCTGACGGCCACAAATGTTGCTTTGACTCCCGCAGGACCTTGAGCTCTTTGCTGAGCAGCCCCTGGTGTTGGAAGCCCTGAGGGCGAGCGGCACACGGTGCTATCTATTGCCTCACCCTGGCACTCAGTTCACCAGGAGCAGGGCAGGGACGCCAGATGGTAAGAGACCCTCATCTTCTCCCCTCTCACCCCCTGCTCTGCTCCCCCAGTCCCCACCCCCTCCTGCACTGCCCCCACTCTCTTCCCTGCCCCCATCCCCACCCTCTCTCCTCTGCTGCCCCTTTCTTCCCCTCTTGCGCTTCCCCCACCCCAAAATCCAAGTGCCCAGCTCACCCCCCTTGACTTAGAATTGACTCTACTGCCCACTGCACAGGGGCACTCGCTGGGTCACAGCATCTGTGTGGGAGGGAAGAGGGACATGGGGGGGGTCACTGCTGGGGTCCTGGTCTGCTAGGGGAACGCTGCTGGTGTCCCCCTTTTGGGTCTTCATGGGTCCCCTGGCATCACCCAGTGGAGACTGCTGTCTCCCCACTGCAGCCTCTCCTTGCCCCCACATGCCTCTCCCTCATTTTCCCCCAGGCAGTGGGGTGGGGGGTGTTAAGCAGCTGTTGCCCAGAGATGGAATCTCATTTCCTGTGGCACAAACTAGCCCACCCAATCGCTTTTAACGTGTGTCCTACTCTGGACACCTGGATCCCTCCCGGATGCCTGGGTCCTTTTCCCCTCTGCAGACATGGACGAGGATTTCCGGCAGTGCCTGTGTGAGTACGTCACCAGTGTGGTGCACTCAGCAGGGACACACGTCCGGACGGACCGAGCCGGGCAGGTGCTGACGGGGGCTCAGCTGGCTGCCAGGATCAAGGTGGGAGAGTGGGGGCTGTTAAAGGGGGGGGGGGCTGGATGGGAGACAGCAAAATGGCCACAAGGCGGGGACAGGGATTCAATACGGGGTGCCATTCTGCAGGGAGCGGGGCAGGGTGCTCAGTAGGGGGCACTGGGCTGCAGGGAGCGGGAAGGGGCTCAGCGGGGGAAAGGGGCTGAGCTGTGCCTGATCCCAGTTCCCCCGGGTGTTATTCCCTGCAGGGCGTCTCCCGATATTGGAAGACCCAACGCTACGACTTCTCCTCACCCATGAAGGTACCAGGTCACCCCTCCCTCCGCCTCTCTCTTTCCAGCCTGGATTTGGGGGGGGTTAGTTCTATTGACCCCAACCCCTGGTCCTCCTGACATTGGCCAATCACATTAGCCCAGAAGGGGGCACCACAACAGCTCCACCAAATGTCCTGATCGAGGACTCCTAGACCCAAGAGATAAGGGGACCTGCAGGAAGCCCTGCCAGAGAACCAGCTCCTCCACTGGGGTGGCAGCAACGTGGTCATGGCTGTGGGGTCGAGATGCTGCCCTCTGGCTCTATTGAAATTTGAGGGTTTGGGGACCAGTTCGGAGGTGATAGTGAGGAGCAGGTCCTGTACGAATGTGGGGAAGGTGGTGACTGTGGGGGGGCTCCCAGTTCAGAGATGGGCCCATCCCATCCGCACCCCCAACCCCGTTCCCTCTCCCCACACAGATGGCTGAGGCGTTTGCAGTGATGAGACAGGAGTTAAACAGGAGAGCAGTAGAAGCCACCAGGAGGGAATATGACCAATTTGTGCAGGAGCTGGAGTGCAGATGGGCTGCGGATTGGGAGTGAGGGGCACCAGCATCCCTGGGGGGAGGCAAGGCTGAGGTAGCAGGGGGCTGCGGATCGGGAGTGAGGGGGCTGCGGGTGTGTGAGGAGGCGACGCCCCCTGTGGCTGGGTAACGCTAGTGCTCATCTCTAATGGCCTATCACTCCCCCATCCCGGCAGGACCGTGACCACCAGAGCATGAGCAGCTGCCTGTGGGTGAAGCCCCTGGAGATGCAGCGATGCCTGGAGGGGAAATGCCAGGAGCTGCTGGAGCGCTGCCGGGGGGAGCTGCGGGGCAAGGACCCCCAGAAACAGGCGGCCCTGGAGGAGCTGAAGAAGGAGCTGGACAAGCAGATGGCAGAGTTCCTGCCGCGATATGAACAGCGCTTTAAAGTGAAGAAGGCCGAGTGGTTGGGCCTGTACTTTGGGCGGGGGGGGGGGGGGGGTCTGGCAGTGGTGGGTGCGGGTATCGGAGTAGGCATCAGGGCGGGTGCAGCTCTAGTGGGGCTGGAGGAAGCAGTGGCCATTGGGATTGGGACCGGGGTCTTTGGCCTGATTGCGGGGGTTGGGCACTGGCTGCGGGCCTGGTTTGGACAGAAGATGGCCCAGAACAAGACAGGCACCAACACCCCAAGTCAGGGGAATGAGCGGGAGAGGAGGGCAGGATGTTCAGATTAGGAGCCCCTGCTGCGGGGGGCAGATAG
>NC_048306.1:63725558-63782876 GCF_013100865.1 Trachemys scripta elegans | reverse complement strand
TCCATTCTGGGGGTCAGGAGGGGGACTTCATCCCTCAGAGGTGCGCGGGTGCTGGGTGGAATTGCTGCTGGTCCCAGGTGCCCTTAATTCCCCCTGATTCCACGGAGGCATCTGAGTCTCTGACAGGTTCTCGTTCCCTTGCAGCAGGAGGTCGTCACGGCCAACATAATGAACCAACTTCACATCATCCGGCACTTGCGCCAAGTGCCGGAGGCGCTGCAGGAATTCTGCCTCCAAGGCCACCAGCAACTCCTGCTCCCTCTAAACGGGGAGTGTAGTGAGACTGAGTGGCCTCCCTCCGAGCAGGAGAGCGAGGGCCCCTCTACACGCCCCTTGGAGGGCAGAGCCTATATCGCCCCACCCCCCTTGCCTGTTGGCTGGCCACCGGGGCCTCTGGTAGACTCTGCTACAACTGAGCGGCCTCCCTCCGAGCGGGAGAGCGAGGGCCCCCCTACACGCCCCTTGGAGGGCGGAGTCTATATCGCCCCACCCCCCTCGCCATAAGGACTGGGGCGTGGGGTCGGAAATATAAAAGGCCGGCCCTTCACCACAGTTGGGGGACAGCCTGCAACAGAGAAGGACACTTGGCCTGTTCTCCAGAGTCCCCTAACCCTAACCCCAGACATGGACGAGGACTGGCCTGGAGTACCCGCTGCAGTTTACCCCAAGGAGCCGGAAGAGGCCTGGAGGCCGCAGGTACCAAACCCCGGGGAGGCAGGAAGTAGCCCAGGGGCAGCCCGGGAGCTGCTGGCTGCAGAGCCCGGCGCGGCTCAGTCGGCGTGTTGCGGCTGGATCCCCGCCGACGCAGGGGCAACCAATCCTGCCCCTGCAAGCGCCTTGGGCTGGGACGCGGGGGAGGAGGGTGGGACCGCGTCCCCCTGCCACCCCACCCTGGGTGGCTGACCCCCTACACGGTGCAAGGAGGATCTAGCCCAGGACAGGAACTGTTTGTTGGCTGGCCACCGGGGCCCCGCCCAGGCTAGAGCCAGCCCTGTCAAGTCTGTCTGTTTGCTGGCTGCCAGGGTTCCACCCAGGCCAAGGCCCGCCCTTGAAGTCTGGTTGTTTGTGGGGTGCTTGGGCCCCACGCAGGCCTGAGCCAGCCCCGATACAGTGTGTTGAGGGGCTGACCACTTGAGCGACCTCAGCCCAGCAGCGCCGGCTCTACCATTTTTGCTGCCCCAAGCAAAAAAAAAAATACAACAGCGCTCGGACTGCCAAAGTGAGCAAAAAGAAAACCAAAAAACCCCCAACCACTTGGACTGCTGCCACCCGAACTGCCGAAGCAGAAAAAAAAACAACAACAACGCTCAGACTGCCGCCGCCCGAACTGCTGAAGTGCAAAAAACAAAAAAGTCACCCGGCCTGTGCTGCCCCAAGAATGGACGGAATGCCGCCCCAGGCATGTGCTTCCTCCGCTGGTGCCTGGAGCCAGCCCCGCAGCCCAGGCCACAGCCTGGTTGTGACAGCTGATTGCTGAGGTGGGGCGGCTGCTCCACCCCCATGCAAGAGGGCGCTAGAGTAGGCCAGAGCGGCTGCAGAGGCTGGTAGCCAATCAGAGAAGGGCCAACTGAGAGCCAATCAGGGCTGAGATTAGAGCCAGCCAATCAGGATTAAGCTAGGCCCTATATAAAGGCTTCCCAGGCGAGCAGCAGGCAGTATCCACCAGACCTTGATGGGAGAAGGTCTGTCTTCAGAGCAGGAGACTAGCATCTCCGAAAGAGCAGTGCTGGGCAGGCTCAAGGGAGCATACTACAGCTCTGGCCCAAGACATGCCAGACTGCGGGCCCTGATAGAAAGGGCCTAGAGGGCCCAGAGGAGAAGTGGCCCAGGGACAGTTGGACGAGGGGAGAGCAGGGAGACTGCCACTAGAGGATCCCTGGGTTTGGACCCAGGATAGTTGGTGGGCCTGGGTCCCCCCATTCCCTCTTGTACTGCACCTGGCCATGTGGTGGCTGAATCAAACTGCAACCGGGCCTTAAGACAAGGGGCTAGACTTTGGGGGTTTTGGTTGGCCACTGAGGCATGTGCAAGGACTGTTGCTAACCTGCTTCCCCCCTCCCCGCCGGAAGGAGATGAGGATGGATTAGGGGGCACTGCTGGAGGGAAGTGGCCTGAAGAAGAACACCATCAAGCGGACTAGGCAGATTGTGCCACCTGGAGAGACCAAAATGGTGGGGAAAAGAGACTTCTATTGGAGGGCCTGGGTGGCTCGGCTTGCCGAACAGCAGAGGGAGTTGTTCTGGCTGCTGTGGAGGTCGGCACCCAGACCAAACAAGAGATCCGGCACCGAGGGCAAGAGGCCAGGAACGCTGAACTGCTTCACCTGTAGGTGACAGGGACACTAAAGGAGGGAGTGTCCCTCCTGGGAGGGGGCAGAGAGGCCCAACCCAGAAAAGGCACCCCCTGTGAGAGTAACAGGGGGGCCCCCAGCTTGTTGGGTCTGTGGGGAGCCAGGGCACCTGAAGAGAGAGTGCCTCTACAGGACTCCCAAGGCCCGGGCCAGCCCAGAAGGAAGGGCTAGGGCCCAAACAAGCAGGAGTAGGGATGTGGCAGGGGGAAGACCCAGAAAGTGCTTCCACTGCCACCAACGGGGACATCTAAAGAGGCACTGCCCCCTGAGGCAGAAAGGGGAGTGTCTGAGACAAGGGCTCGGTCAGAGACTAGCCACAGAGCAGAGGTGGTGAAGATGGAGGCCCCTAGAGAGAAAGGGGCTGGGGCAGAGAGGCCCCACCGAAATGAGGGAACCCACATAGGAGCCAGGAGGGACCATGTGGGAACCCAAACAGAAGTAGGAACCCACGTAGGACCAGGGCGTTCAACAGTGGGAACCCAGACCCTACAGCTGGGAAGCAGCTGGCTCCAGACTTTGGAGGGCCTGCGAGAGGAAAGGGATGCCCCTGCAGGCCCCACTACAAAGGAAGCTGGGGTGATAGGGACCCCTTTCCTCCTCTCCCCCGTGAGCATTTTTTAAGGGGGAGGGTTTGTGGTGGGATGGCTGCCCCACCCCCATGTGAGAGGGAACTAGAGTAGGCCAGAATGGCTGTGCAAGCCGTCAGCCAATCAGGGAAGGGCCTACTGAAAACCAATCAGGGCCGAGATTAGAGCCAGCCAATCAGGGCTAGGCTAGGCCCTATATAATGGCTGCCCAGGAGAGCAGCAGGTACTCTGTCCCAGAATTTCATGGGGGAAGGTCTGTCTCCAGAACAGACCAGCATCTCGGGCTGGGCAGTACAGCATCTGGCCATCCGATGGCTGAGACAAATTGTAACCGGCCCTTGAGACAAGGGGCTAGACTTTGGGGGTTGCAGTTGGCCACCGAGACAGGTGCAAGGACTGTTGCTAACCCCTACCCCTAGAATGGGTGAGGCAGGTGCAAGGACTGTTGCTAACCCCTACCCCTAGAATGGGGTGAGGATGGACTAGTGGGCACTGCTGGAGGGGCAGTGCCCTGCAGGGCAGTGTCAAGCGGTGAGCAACGCGGCTCCAGATGCCAACGGAGGACAAGAGACGGATGGGATGCTGCCAGCAGAGGGCGTTCCCCATGGACTGAGCTAATTCCCAGAGCGAGCAGCGGGAGGCACCATGCTGGTGAGTCCCAACCCTGTCAAAACTGCCCAGCCCTATTGTGGGCCCACTGCTACCCTGCAGACTCTGGTCAGGACCAGACTGGGCTAGCTGGAGTGGCCTCCCTCTGATTGGGAGAGCGAGAAGGGGAAATGGAGCCCCCTGGCACTCACAGAAACTCTCTCCCCTCTCTGTGGAGCAGGGTTCTTCCCTCTGCCCCCCAAATTCCTTCATATGGGGCAGGACCTCTTTCCCTTGCACCCACTCCCCTCCCCCCTTTTCTTGGTCTACCCCCCCTCATTCCCGCTGCATCCAGGCAGAGCTCTCCCTGCCCCATATGGTGCAGAAAAGCCCTTGTGTCAGGGCCACAGCCCCACTGGAGCTTGGAAAGCTCCACTTTTGAGGAGGTGGGGGTGGGACAGAGACTCAGGGCTAGCTTCACCTTCTGCTCTTTATTCTCCCCTTGGCCCTTCTATGGGGTCTTTGGGTGTGACAGGAATAGGAGCCTCCTTCCAGCTGTCTTCCAGGCCCTGGGATCTGGCACAGCCTCCCAGACGGGCGCTTCCTGTAGCTGAGCCACATCAGGGAGCAGTGGGGACAGGTCACCTCGTCCCAGCAATGCCTGGCTCTCAAAGAGGCTTAGATGGAAGACCCCAGTCCCTCATTGAGGTAAGAGCCATTTACTTCTTGGGGCGTGTGGGTCTCTTGGGGGAGAAATGGCATCCAGATGCATAGCCTGTCTGGGAGCTTTCCCTGTCCCTGGATCCCAGCCCTGGTACAGAGCCCTATTTCTCATCATGATATCCTCATTTTATTCTCAGAGGTGGTGTCCAGGATCCTGGAGACTGTTTCCTGCTGCAGGAGGTTTGAGCGGGGAGAGATCACTCACTGTCACGACCCAGGGGTCTCCAACCCGGGTCTGCAGGGTTCATGGGAGCAGCCACACTCCAACCCTCCACCTCGAAGCCTGCTGAAAATTGCTTACCTCGGACCCATGAAGTTCAGCCCCAGTTTGAGGCTCCACTCATGAGGTCCTATTGGAGGAGTCCCAGGAAAGCTCACTGGCCCCCTCGCCCTGCATAAGACAGCAGCAGGAACCCGAAGCTGACTGAACACCAGACCTGCTCCCAGTTCTGGACCGTGCGCTGCCTGGTTCTGCTGCCGCTCCCCTGGCTTGATTTCCTGGCATCTGAGTTGTGGTGGTGATAGCAAGTTTCTTTTGCTGCTGATCTTCCAGTATCCTGACCTGGCTGACTCTCCACTCCTGTCATGTGAGTGTGGACTCTGGCTCTGACCAGTAGGTCTGGCTGCACTTGACCCAGCCGTGACATTGATTTTGGTACAATTTCTCCATTGCCCCTTTCTGATCTCCAGCAAGATACACCAGTCCCTTGGCTCCCAAAGTCCCAGTTGCCCGCTATTCAAGGGCTGAGGAGTAGTGCTTGTACCGCCCCACCCCAGCTGCTTTTCCTAGGGGAATCTCCCTATAGCAGAGGAGAAATCTGCTCTTTTCTTAGGATCAGTCCCACCCTGGCCTCAGCTTGGCTACTTTGTTTACCTGGGGTCAGGCACCACTTTTGAAGCCCTTAGCGTGGGGGTGGAGGTGGGAGCAGAGGCTGAAGCTCCAGCAGTTTCCACCAAAGAACACCCCCCTGTCTTTCTATGGTCCGGCTAGGGCTCCCCATCCATCCTGGAGCTGAACACCAGATGGGAGCTGATGGATTGTCCTTGGTGGGCCATGTTCTTGTGTGTGATGAAAGGGCCAGGAGCAGATGCACCACGCCTGGCCAGGACCGGGCTAAACAGCCTGTAATGCTAGGTGAGTCAAACCAGGGCCACAATACAGACACCCTGGGCGTCCATGGGGACTGAATCTGGGCCCTTCACTACCAAGAGCACAACTGGTTCCAACTTGAGTCATGACGCTGGTGACCCCTGCCAGCCCCTCTGAGGTGGGTCAGTATTATCCCTGTTCGCTGGGGCATAGGGATAGAAAGCAACTGGCTGCAAGGTCACACACGACGTCCCTGACAGAGTCAGGAAGGAAGCGTGGGACTGATACCAGTCCAGCTCCAACCGCTAGACTCCACCCACTTCCAAAGTCCGAGAACCCAGGAGCCCTGACTGACACTAGGCCTTAAATGACAAGACCAACCCCCTCCCACTCAGGAAGCCATAGAAGGGACCATGTGCTGAGCTCCCCTTGGCAATGCCGCTGTCAGAGACCATTGCTAGTGGGTGCCAAGTGCCTGAGCAGGGAATTGCTTGAGAGCCTCCTAGAGACTCGCAGGTGTTTGACTGTGACCCTCAGGGAGCCATGGCAAGAGATTCTCCGGCTCTAACAAAGAGTTTCTGTTCTCCTAGACAGTCAGCCAGTGAGGCCAGTTTGCAGAATGTGGAAGAGCCCTTTGGCGAGGCATTGAAGGATTCACCATGAAGGTGGCAGCAGCGGCAGTGCCTGGGGTCCCTATGGGCCAAGCCTCAACTCCTGCCAATCCAGGCTAATCTCCCCCTGCTTTCAGCCGCGCTTGGCTTTAGCTGCTGGGCCTGTGAGCCTAGACCAGGGGTCTTAAACTCAAATGACCACGAGGGCCGCATCACTGACACCCCCCCCCTCGCTGCCCCCAGTCCTGCCCCTAGAGGGGGCAGGAGGAGTGTGGCAGGGGCTCAGGGTGGGAGTTGAGGTGCAGGGGGCTCAGGGCAGAGAGAGGGAGAGGTGAGGTAGGGGGTTGGGGTGCAGTAGGGGGCTCTAGGCAGGGGGTTGGGGTGCAGGGGGCAGGAGAGAGTGCGAGGTGTGGCAGAGGGTTGGGGTGCTGGCAGGGGGCTCACGGCAGGGGGTTGGGGTGCAGGATGGCATTGGCCTGTGGCCTGGAGCCGCTTACCTAGAGAAATAGCCCCTCAGGCCGCGTGTTGGAGACCCCTGGCCTAGACAGAGCACTCAGGTATTTCCATCAGCCTGCTCAATGGCAAATGCAGCCACCCAAAGAAGTGAAGAATGGAAGTGAAAGAGTAAAGCTGGACCATCCACTGAGCTGCTGCAATCAAGTGAGCAGAGCCGGGGAGAGAAGAGGGAGAACTTGAAGGTGGCTGGCGGCAGTAGGGAGGAGAAGCAGTTTGGGAGCCAGGAGAGGAGAAATAAATAGTTAATGACAAATGCTGCCGGCTTTCTCTTGTGTGGTGAAGGGTTGAAAAGGGGTCTCTTTACTATCAGGCTAAGCTTTAAAATAGCTGTGTATGGGGGGGGAGCTATAAAGGTAAGAGGTCACTCTAGGGGCTCGAAGTCCCAGATTCTGGGGCTATTGCAACTTCCTCAGGTGGTAGCAGTAGTGAGCGCCTGTCCTCCTTTTCTGGACTAGCCCCCAGATAAAGGACACGATACATGTGGCCGAGGAAAGAGAGAGGCAGTGTTGCCTGTTAACAGGGCTCTTGTGGGGGAGCACGGCAGGTTACTTTGGACTAGGTAGGAGCCACATGTCTCCAAACCTGCACCTCCCGAGGCTCCAGAGACTTCACTCCCGATCCCAGAGCGTCCTCAGAGTCCTACAGCGCCAGATGGAATCTGGCCTCTTCCCCCACCTCAGCAGTCCAGAAAAAGTTACATGTAGACATGTTCTGTGTCCTCTCCTGCCACACTCCCCTGTTGGCGACTAATGCAGTCACAGAGTCCAGGCTCGGATATTAGGAAACACTATTTCACTAGGAGGGTGGTGAAGCCCTGGAATGGGTTACCTAGGGAGGTGGTGGAATCTCCAGCCTTAGAGGTTTTTAAGGTCAGGCCTGACAAAGCCCTGGCTGGGATGATTTAGTTGGGGATTGGTCCTGCTTTGAGCAGGGGGCTGGACTAAATGACCTCCTGAGGTCTCTTCCAACCCTGATATTCTATGATGTCTCTGTCCCTCTTTTATACTCTCTTTCAGTTGCTAGAAAGATCGTTGCTGTGTCATGGGGGTCAGGCAAGCCCATTGGTCAGGCAGTACCCCACTGACTAAGTGCCCTCTCCAAGGAGTCTCTCAGAGAGTGGATTCTTCCTGATGGGCCATCAACACCTTTCTGGCCCTCCTTTGTTTCTACTGCAAAGCTGGCTGTGGGCGTCTTCCAACCTCACAACATATTTCAGAAACTCACAGAGAGTATAACTTCCCATACAATGACAGCACATCCAATCCAACAGGTTATTAATGTTCAACAGATCCAGACATTTTACATACCACCTCACAAGGCATGCATAATACATGGCTCTGTGGGGGTGAGAGGGTGAATTTGCTCTCACGCCAGCTGGAGGAAAGCTCGGCCAGTCAGCACCCAGCTCATTGCATGATGGGAAGGAAGCTATTTCCTTGTTAGGCCCTGAGCGTGGCCTTTCCTAAGGCCGAGCTCGGTGCCTCCCGGACTCGGGCTCCGGGAGCCCCTGTGTCTCCCCAGCTGCCCTCGGCAACAAGTCTGACTGAGATCAAACTCCTCTCAGAGGCTTGTGCCCCTGCCGGGTGTGGCACTGCCAGTGATTAACCCGTGGCACATGGTGTCTGCCAGGCCGTAGGCAGCGGAGAAAAGTCCAGTGTCACCAACAGCCCCAGCGCGAAGGTAGGCTGGGCACAAGCCAACAACACGTGCTGTGATACAGCCAAAGAGCATCGGCCATGCTCCCAGCCCGGTGGGGGGTAGAGGGGTGGGTGTCTCTCCAGGGACGCAGAGACGCTGACAGAGTGCTGGGGGCCATGGGGGATAATCAGCTGGATGTGAGCCCCCGTGCGACAGTGTGGCCAAAGGCGCTAAGGATGCCCAAACAGGGGAATCGCGCGTAGGAGCAGAGAGGTCCGTTTACCTCTGGATTTTGCGTTGGTGCGACCGCTGCTGGGGTCCAGTTCCGGAGCAGTCCAAGAAGGATGTGAATATATTGGAGAGGGGGCAGAGGGGGGCCAAGCGAATGGTTAAAGGATTACAAAACGTGGCCTGGAGTGATAGACCCCAGGAGCTCAAGCTGTTTAGCTTAGCAAAGAGAAGCTCCCACCTCCCGGGGTGACTTGACTCCAGTCTAGAAGCACCTACGCGGGGATCAAATATTTAATAATGGGCTCTTCAGGCTAGCAGAGAAAGCTCTAACGTGACCACATGGCTGGAAGTTGAAGCTGGACATATTCAGCCTGGAAAGAAGATATCCGTGTTTACCAGGGAGGGGAATTAACCATGGGAACAATGTACCAAGGAGTGCGGTGGATTCTCCCTCGAGGTGGGATGTGTTTCTAAGAGATCTGCTCTTGTTCAAACAGGAATTAACTGGGGGCAGTTCTCTGGCCTGTTATCCAGGAGCTCAGCCTTGGTCCCTCCTGGCCTGGGAATCTACCAATCTCCTCCATGACTTCTTGGAATCTGTCTACTCTCTCTGGTGCTGCCCGGTGGACAGGGACACAAAGTGGGCAGGTAAACTAAGTCACACAGCTTGTTCACAGAAATATTCCCATGTTCTCTCGCTCCTCCCCAGACTCCTGCTGCCAGGAAGGGGCACATCTGGGCTAGAGATCAGCCGTCCTCCAGCAGAGCCCTACTGCTCCGGGTGCCAGGTCCTGACCCAGTAGGTTCCCCCAACTCAGCGGGTCTAGAGAGATGGATCAACTCAGGGAGGACGTCACCTGCTCCATCTGCCTGGATGTCTTGGACGACCCCGTCTCCATCGAGTGCAGCCACAACTTCTGCCAGGGCTGCCTCGTGGCTCATTGGTGCGGGGTCTCGGCCCAGGGCTACCAGTGCCCCGAGTGCCGGACTCCCTGCTCCAGGGACAGGATGACCCCAGACACGCGGCTGAGAGCCCTGGTGAAGAAAATCACAGAGCCCCTGCAGGAAGAGATGGAGCTGGTGAGACCAGACAGGCTGAATCAGGGGAAAGGGGCGCATGCTCTCACAGGCCCCAGGGCGGGGACTGGCTGGATCAGGGGGTGGGGAATGGGACACGGGGCCTTTCCTCTCTAGGGGGCGCAACCTCTGATTTGGAGGGCAGGGGACTGGATGAGCATGCTTCTACATGCCTGCAGCCAGCCCCTGCTGCACCCCCTGCCCGCACCAGCCCTGCCCCCCCTGCCTGCAGCCAGCCCCTGCTGCATCCCCTGCCCGCACCAGCCCCACACCCCCTGCCCCCACCAGCCCGTCTCCAGCCAGCCCCTGCCTGCAGCCAGCCCCGCACCCCCTGCCTGCAGCCAGCCCCTGCTGCATCCCCTGCCCGCACCCCCTGCCCTGCCTCCAGCCCCGCACCCTCTGCCCACACCAGCCCGTATCCAGCCAGCCCCTGCCTGCAGCCAGCCCCGCACCCCCTGCCCTGCCTCCAGCCCCGCACCCTCTGCCCACACCAGCCCATATCCAGCCAGCCCCTGCCTGCAGCCAGCCCCGCACCACCTGCCTGCAGCCAGCCCCTGCTGCACCCCCTGCCCGCACCAGCCCTGCACCCCCTGTCTGCAGCCAGCTCCTGTCTCCAGCTAGCCCCGCACCCCCTGCCTGCAGCCAGCCCCTGCTGCACCCCCTGCCCGCACCAGGCCCACACCCCCTACCCTGCCTGTAGCCAGCCCCTGCTGCACCCCCTGCCCTGCCCGCAGCCAGCCCCACACCCCTTGCCCTGCCTCCAGGCAGACCCTACCTCCGGTCAGCTCCTGCCCTGCCTCCAGCTAGCAATGTATGTAATATACAATTTTTATTTTATTTATATAGTTATGGAAAGTAAATAATACATGGAAGAAATAAAAGGGCGTTTTTTACGTGTTTTTGTTTTTTTTTAGTCATCCCTCTCGGTGCCCTGCCTAAAATGTTCAAATTGGGCCCCGCACTGCCTAAAGCCAGCCCTGGTTGTAGATTCTCCATCGTTGGAAGTTTTTAAGTACAGGTTAGACAAGCACCTGTCAGGAATGGTGTAGTTATTATGTAATCCTGCCTTCAGTACAATGACTGGACTAGATGACCTATTGAGGTTCCTTTTGACCCTACACTTCTAGGATTCAGGTCTGGGAAACTTACTAGGAGTGTCATAGATAAATACAAAGCAGAACAGATTGTTTATTACAAGTAAACACATATTTTAAAGGACCATTCAAAGTGAAGTGATCAGCGAACACCCCTCCAGTCATGGGGAGAAAAGAAGAGGGGAGCAGAGAGCAGCTTGGAAGGGGAGATTATTATTGAGTTATACATGATTGTAATAACCCATAAATCCAGTGTCTGTTTAGTCCATGATTTTTATGACTGTGATAGAGTGCTGGATGTTTACAGGTGAGCCAGCACTCTGATTACTTTGGGCGAGTCTACACTTAAAACGCTGCATTGGTGCAGCTGCACTGATGCATCTTCGCTGCTATAGTGCTTTAATGAAGATGCTCTAAGCCAATGGGACAGAGCTCTCCCATCAGCATAGTTAATCCACCTCCCAGAGAGGTGGTACCTACGTTGGCAGAAGAAGCTCCCTTGCCAACACAGTGCTGTCTCCGTGGGAGTTAGGTCAGAATAACTGTCTCGCTCAGGGGGGTGGATTTTTCACACACCTGAGTGACGCAGTTATACCGATACAGTGCTGTAGTGTAGGCCAGACCTTAGGCACCAATCAGTTCCCCTGGAGAAGGCAGAGTGAGGATATGCAGCTAATTAGCTGATCAGGCAGGATAGGCTGGTGAACCAGTCAGCCATCAGCTGAGGGATATAAAGGATGGTTCTGGGGCATCAAAGGACGAGGATAGGGTGTGCCCCATTACAATGACACATTTGGGATGGAGTCAGCTAACCAGTATGGGTGAAACAAGCTCTAGTCTTGAGCTCTCTCACTCTCTGCCATATTGAGCTCTTATCTTGTCTTAAACTTAGATTATAAACTCTTTTGGGACTGGCCCTTTGTTATACGTTTTTTTGGGGCTCTGGCCTCTAGGCACCACTGGTATACAAAACAGTGCCAGTGCTAGCCCTCTAGGGGGCCCAAACAGGAATATTTTGCCCCCCACAATACAGACTAATTATTAATAGGGGCTCCCTTGAGCTACTTGGGGTTCTAAACAATTAGTTAGTCTGCCGGCTCTGTGTAAATAAATAAGTAAAAACTTTTAGTTTAAAAAATGCCACCTTTTTATAGTGATTTTTCTCCTTTCCTTGCTACCATGGCTCAAGTTTGAAGATGGTGCTGGGAAGCACACTCTGGAAACATTGTGAGTCTGTTTTGGGAACTTTCCACCAATTAAACCAGTAGTTCTCAAACTTTTGTACTAGTATCCCCTTTCACATAGAGGCTTGCTATGTGCGACTCCCTCCCCCTTATAAATTAAAAACACCTTTTTACATATTTAACACCATTATAAATGATGGAAGCAAAGCGGGGTTTGGGGTGGAGGCTGACAGCTTGCAACCCCCCCCCCCCATGTAATAACCTCATCACCCCCTGAGGGCTCCTGACCCCCACTTTGAGAACCCCGTGCTAAATGATCAGAGTTCAACATCTTAGCATCTGAATAACTAAGGCTCCTTTTTTAACTGAACCAAACCTCTGAATCTGGTGAGAATTGCGCAGAGCCAGGAAGGGTGAACACTGATTGTGTTAACATGGTATATACTGCCATAATAAAAGTATTGAAAATAATTAACAGAAATTGGCTTCTGATTGAGGATGCATGTTGCCTCTTGCAGAGATATCTATAGCTGTATATTAAAAAAATACTTACTAGATCATATTACAGCTGTTTATTCAGATTTACTCAAATTTTGCACAGAATAGAATTAATACATCTTCATGCAACATGCTCTCTCACTCACTATGACATCACCTCTTACCTTTTATTAGGAAACAAAATTAGTTCTGGTAATCACTTCTGAATCATCAATTAGGATGAGAATTTTACACACATTTCAATGGGAGCAGTTAGGCTGAGGGCTTTTAACTAGCCCACTCTGAAGAACTCATATATGTTACCCAAAAATTTAAAGTGTTGCTGATAAAATGGGTTCAGGGTTTGAGTTAGGTTCATATCTCCTCTGAGTTCATTGCTCAATGGACTAAATATGTTTTATTAAGCAGGAACAGAAATTTAATGGTTATTCTGGGAAGGGCTGGGATGCAATTCTGTATTTTTTTAAAAACTAATGAAAAAAGGAATAAAAACCAATTGCTTTCAAGGGATAAAGGAGGAAGGAATTGCTTTCTAAGGAGGGGAGGATAATTCGTTTTTAAAAGGGGCTTTTTCTATTAGAAAAACATGCTTCGGAGCTATGTCCTTATGCCAGTTTACAAGGCTTTGCTCAGGTGATATTATAGCCTGACAGCACAGCTACTGCTAACTAATATTCCAGGCTCTCATGAAATCATGTGGTGTGCTGAAGGGAATAAGCTTTCAGGAATGCAGAGAAGAGTTATATATGCACACCTTCATAACTAAAGAGAAAATGGAATCTTAAACCAGCAAGCTTGGCCAAGCCTAGGTTTCATGAATTAGAGTATGAAGGAACCCATCTAGTTCTGGCTACTGTAACACCATGCCCCTATGTAGGTTATCAGCAGCAGGGATTGAAGCTTGGACTTCTGGCTCTTAAAGTATGAATCTTTACTACCTGAGCTAACAGACTCACTATGTTAGCCACAGCTATAGCTGGCCTGTTGACCTCTGTGTGGTCCAGGAACCCCTAGAAAAGGACAGACCAGCATCCAGAGAAGGTGTGGGGTACAGCCCATAGCAGCCTTCATTAATCTATTGCCTGCCTATCACAAACCTGAAGATGTGATGACCCCCTCCCCCACTCACTTCTATGTGAGGCTCAATAACCTCTTCAAGAGAAACTGGTGGTTGAAGGCAGCAGCTGGAATATCAGTTAGGATTTAGAAGACAGGATTAGAAAATAACCAGTTGAGAGAACAATCCAGAGAAAAAACTATAACATTTGGATTGGAGACATTGTGGCTGACAAAACAGGTGTTAATGCATAAAACCCTAGCAAAAGCAGGAACCTGGGTCATCCCACAAAGAACACGGTCCACAGTTGATGCTGCTGGTAGCATCATTTTGTTTAAAACATGAAAAGTGTGGATATCGTGAAAACTAAAGAGCTTTAAAAAGTAAAACAATTGGAGTTTTACAGGTCCTTTGTGTTCTCTTCAAAATTGGAAGCAATTGCTCAGATATATTTTTCTCCTCCTTTTACCTACAAAATAGGCTTTATTATGCAGCCTAAATAACAACAAATCAATATAACAATGGAACTAGTATCCCTGAATTGATTATACGAGCGCGTTTTCTCCAAATGAACATTAATTATTTTCACTGTTTACTGTGGGAGCTTGAAGTATGGGGAGAGGGTGGATAAGTAAAGAGTGGTGTGCTCTGGGGTTTTTGTAGATGTTTGTTTATTAAATGTTGTGGTGGTTTATATGAGTTACACACATGTAACTATAGTTGGTAATTTTAATCTTCTTTGTGTGCCATAATTGTGTAAGCAAATGGACTTTTATATTTTAATCAAATGGTTCTCTCAGTACAGGAATCACCTGGTGTTACTATTTTTTTTTATTTATCTGGGGTTATCAGTCCATCTTTTACAGTCTTGACCCCTTTGTCAGATATCTGTTGTGTAGTGTCCCATCTTTCAAAAAAAAAAAAAAAAAAAAAAAATAAAGAAAAAAACAATGGATCCAAAATGTTCATCAAAACAATTGTCTTTAATCTCTAATTCTTTACATTTCATCACTCAAGTAAAATGGGATACATAACAGGACAGGACCCTGTTGAAAAGAGTTTGTATAGATTATACTCTATAGTCTGAATGTGAAAAGTTGGCATAAAGGTGTTTTCTCAGTCCTGGTAAAGGAAACCAGTAAAGAAATTCTAGTCAACCAATAAAGATGATGAGTTATAATTCCAAAAGTGTGTTATGCACTTAGGATTTTCACTGAGACTTTTGAAAATTTTACCTGATATAAATGGCTTGAATGGACACCTAAATATCCTTGTTTCTTCTTTATTACTAAAAATCAAAGTGTCTATAAATATATATTCAGCTTGACTATAATCTTTCCTCTCTCTTTCTTTTGAAAATGTTAGCACATATTCTAAGTTCTGGGCACTCTACAGTAATTTGTAAAAAATCAATATTTAATAAAAAATTTAAAATGTACAACACACTTAAGTGAATCTAACTCCCATTAAGTGCCCTAATTTAGCAGAACACTTGAACACGTGCTTAAAGTTGAATAGATGTTTAAATTCTTTGCTGTATCAGGGCCAAGTGAACAGAAACACTCACTGACTTCAAAGGTTGTTAGATTAGTCCTTACTGGACTATCCGACTAAACAACAGTAAAGCCAGCTCCCTCAATCCCAATAACTAGAGCTGGCCAGAAATTTTCCAACAATAGGTTTTGCCAGTTCTCAGGGCTTCTAGGTTCCTTACTCTGTGTGAGGGAGCCTAATAGCTCCAAAAACGGGTAAAGTCCTGTCTCCAGCCTGGGCTTCCTGTCTCCGAGCTGTGCTGCAGGGAGCCTAGAAACAGAGCTGTCAGATCTCCAGGTTGCTTAAAGAGCCTCATCAATTTTATTTTGAAAAGTCAAAACAAAGTCTTGTTTTGATTATTTCTAAATGAAATTCCCATTCTGTGGAAAATTTCGATGTTTCATTTTTATTTGGATTTTACCCTCCAGGTTCCAACCCGCCATAGCACTAACCCTTCAATAGACCCTCCACCTTACCACCTCATATCCTTCCCAAATGAACGAAAAAGTGTTGAAGTATTTTATAACCATAATGAGTCTTTTCATAAAAGTCGCATTACTTCATAATATAGACTAAAAGGTGTAGCCAATTGTTTGACTAGCTACATTCGTGGCTCATTCTTAAAAGTGTTCAAGAGAATACCCAAACTTAGCCAAATGTATTTTCTAAAGACAAAACAGTACAATATGAAAAGGAGACATGCATACCCCTTCTTCTGAGAAGCAATTCTTATCTCGCAGCATGTTCACCTTATGCAGAAGATGTGCTTCAAAGATATGCATTTGAGTTAGTAGTATTTATAGTAAGATTTTACAAGTTATAAAAGTTTACACATCACTAAAAGTTTAACCCACTAATTGTGCCAGTTTTGTCCTTTGTATCTCCCCCTATACTTGTCTCATATCTCATTTTGAATATTACATTCAAAGTGTTGACGAGTCATGAAAGTAGTCCCTAACTCTACTTGATATCAAGTATTCATGCATCTTTGTTTTGACAAGTTTCCTATTTTCTGACGGCAAAACAAACTTCAGCTTTTCAAAGTATTATGGGATGCTTGACATGGATGAACAGAATTGTGGGAAGAACATAATATATTCAGTTTGTCAGTTAGCATAAGTTCCCAAAACCACACACATATATGTATATACACACACACACCATGCACATAACACCTATCAATGTGGCGTTTACTATGCCTAATATATAGGCATACAATCTATATGGTTAACATATAACAATATGGCTAAGGACCATAGAGATACAAACCTATTCTTTTTTCTTGCCATAAAGGTCCCTCGTGTTCCTCTTGAATGGGGGTTACTGCTCATACAGTGAGACAATCCAAATCTTTATTTGGTGAAATAAAGACTACAGAACATTACCTTTTATGTGAAATTCTAAAATCATATTTATTGGCCAATTCACAGAAAGTGCCATAGTGACCACAAAAATTAATCTGTTTTTAATACATGTACAGGCCAAGTTTTAAAATAACAGGTCTATTTTCAATATGCATTTAAAAATCATGTGGAAAATGCCAGGATTTTAGCAATCTCAGAATCAGAAATGATTGTTCAAAGTGACATGGTTTCCACGGATTATACCCAGGGCCGGCTCCAGGGTTTTGGCCACCCCAAGCAGCCAAACAAACAAACAAACAAAAAAAAGCCGCAATCGCGATGGTAATCTGTGGCGGCAATTAGGCGGGAGGTCCTTCGCTCCGAGCAGGAGTGAGGGACCGTCCGCTGAATTGCCGCCGAACAGCTGGATGTGCCGCCCCTCTCCGAAGTGGCTGCCCCAAGCACCTGCTTGGTAAACTGGTGCCTGGAGCTGGCCCTGATTATACCACAATGTCAAAGTGGGGAAGGGAACACAACTTATTCCCACTATATATAAAGTTAATTTTCAATGCATTTTCCCGTGTATGAATTTTTACTGAACAATTTATTAAAGCAAAGATGAAAAAATCAGTAAGCAGATTTGAAGTAAATGTTCAAAAAATCAATAAGAAGGAAAACAATAAGGAGTCTGGTGGGACCTTAAAGACTAGCAGATTTATTTGGGCATAAGCTTTCGTGGGTAAAAAATCCACTTCTTCAGATGCATGGAAGAAGTGGGTTGTTTTTACCCATGAAAGCTTATGCCCTAATAAACCTGTTAGTCTTTAAGGTGCCATCGGCATCCTCAATGTCTTTGTGGATACAGACTAACATAGCTACTCCTCTGATACAAAAAATCAATGTCAGTTCATATTCAACTTTTTAATTGCATATAGTTATTTAACTCAACATCCTGCAAAAATTGTATAGATCTTCTCTTCCATACGCATTTAGCACTTGCAACAAGACATTTCTAGGTGTGGTTTTGATCACTTCATCTGTACAATAATATATTTAATATAATGAGCATCTCTCCTATGCTGAAGAGATTGTTTGAGACATAATAAAAGGCTTAGAACAATCATACAATATGCATCTGACTCATTAGTATCCCATCTGGTATATTCCATATTGCCTACAAATATGGTCACAGTTACACAGAGATTAAATTGTCTAACTGCTAGGAAACCTCCCGAAACTGGAAAAAAATTGCTACTGGCTAGAATTATTGCTTACGAGCAAGAACTAATGCACCAATATGGAAGCAAATCTTGCAAATTAAAAGTTTTATGCAAAAAAGTGCATTTTCCAACAAGGAAAGGTTATCTTTTCCACTATCCAGTTATTATGAAATATAGTGACTATAAAGAATATGAAATATAGTGAAATGAACTGATCCAGTCAGCCAATTAGAGAAAAGGGATATTGAACTCAATATGTGTGGTTATCTCCTGGTTATGCAAAATCCTGCACTCTGATTAGCATATAGGTATGATTTGCATAACTACATTGTTATATCTGAATAAAAAATGCCCACAACAAGCACAGATGCCTGAACTTTTCCTCTCAACCTATCCATGCATCCCAGTTAACCCCATTCTTTGCTGTTCCTCCCCTCTTGTCCACTTACAACCCCTCATCCAATAAAATTAATCCTTTTTAAATTGTATGTAATCTGTGGGGATCAGATGGGATGAAGCGTCATAAGAAGCTGGAAAATGAAAACAAATACTGTTGAGAATTTGCTTACCATTTTCCAGCCAGCTCTAAAAGTGGCCATGTTTGTTGTAACTTGGGAATTCTGAAGCCAATAGCAGCTGTGGGAAATATAATAGCTGGAGGTGATTTGCACTTTCACTGCATAAGGACCACCCATGGCTAGATCCTGCCTGTTAGGGACAGACCTGCACCAGGGGAAGAACAGAGCCACTTCATACCTAGATAAACAGTAGAAGGCCTTCTGCTTCACTGGGCACAATGCCACCCTGACCTCCCAAGCAACCAATGGGGTGTGAATCCACTATTGTAGCCTTTATGGGGTGCTCTCTGCTTCCCCATTTCACACCACAGATCATAATGGGGGAGGCATGGTTCCACCTCCTCCTCTCTGCCTCTATTGGAGCTCCATATGTGCCTGGAGAAGAGGGGATACAGCAATCTCTACTCTCCCCTGAACACAGACTGCAGACCCTTTTCTTCAACTGGGTCACACAAGGTTGGGGTGGGAGGAAACACTCCTTGTGCCCTGCCTTCTCCCCTGAAGACCCAAATAGGAGCCAGGCATAATTTGGCCCATGGTGATTATACACTACACTTGACTCTGATTGGCTAATAACTCCAAACCAGAGAACAGGGAGTTGCATGTTCCATGGCTGAAAAATAACCATATGTACAGATTTGGGCCAGTTGTAGTGTCCCAGCGCTCCATTTCACTACAGTACTTACTACATAGGGAGCAACCTCAAGTACTCGTCTACAGAACCAAGCACATTCAGCCAATCAAATCACATGGATGGATGAAAGTTTTAATGTCTCAAAGAAATAACCACCATGCAGCAGTAATGACAACTCTTGACCGTTATTGTTCAGAGGGCAGGATATTTATTTCATCCCTTTTACAAATTAGAGTGTTTAATAACAATCATGTGCACCAATGATGCCTTTCTTTATATTTCACAGTCTAAGTTGTGACAAGCTACAACTGCTTAACCTTGCCTCCTGACTCTTTCAGTCTTGTGTCAAATACACATTGATATGAAGAGAGACTCTGTCAAGTTCATATCTGGCTCTCTCTATTTATATATAGTAGTATCAGAGATTATCCCTCTGTTACTGTCTAGCTTGTTAAAAGAGAGTTTCATTATAGGTTTTGTATTTGTTTAATCTCTGAGATGACTACACAGTAGTACACAGCACTTAGTGAACTGACCATAAGTAATAAGGGAAAATATTGGTTTTTTTTTTTAGGTTTTGTGGCAAATAGAACTTCATAAAAAAGTCAACAAAAATGATCTAGGGATTGAAGACCATGAATAAAGTGACATAATTAAAAGAACTGTGAATGACTTGTCTAATAAATGACCAATGGAAGAAACATGATAACCATCTACAAATATGTGAAGGGTATAAATAATAGTTAGGGAGAAGATTGATTTAGCTTAGGTTAAGAGGGTGTAACTAAGAGTAATGGGGGAAAATTAAGAAAAGACAAATTTAAACTGAATACCAGGAAAAGCTTCCTAATGATGAATTCTATTAGACTCTGAAACAGTCTCCCATGGAAGCCCCAGCCTTAGAATCATTTCAAAAACTAAACTCAGGGGAGGGGAAGCATTAGAAAATATATTATAAGGAACAATCCTGCACTGCTAAGATGATAGAAGATGGGGAAAAAATAGTCCAGCTAGTCTAATTTCTATATCTAAGATTTGATGAGCTAATATATGTTCTAAAAGTAACCTTTAAACATTTTGGTATTTTTCTTTCTTTCCTACAGTTTGGTATCTTTGTACAGGGCCACGTATATCAACAGGAATCACTTGAGTGTCTGTTACTCTCTAAAGCAACGATCCACTTCAAATCCATGCTCTTTTGTCAATGTTGTTCTTATTTTTTGAACTACTGAATTGCCAATTAGGTGCTAACTGATATTACTCAGATTATGGTGGTGCAGTATATACATTGTAGCAGGGCCATTTCAAACATTTTCAGAAGGGACCACTTATTTTTGATGTCTCAGTTTTTGGGTGCCTAACGTAAGACATTTAGGGGCCTTATTTTGTGAGGTGCAAAATATCTTCAGCTTCCCCTGGAATTGTGGGTAATCAATATCCCTGGGGAAAAAATTATTCCTCAGGTTTTCAAAATTGTAGCACCCAAAATGAGTGGATACTTGGACCTCTGTAGCAACTCTAGAACTGTTTAATGTAGTAGTTAAGACCTTTGTATTATTGAATGTAATCTTTATACAGTGCCCCCTGTTCTTTATGTAACATGATTTTTTTCCATAGTTCTCTGAAATGTCTTAACACAAATCTGAGTGCTGAAATGTCTCTGCATCTTCCCTTAATTAAAATTTTCAGTGATTGTGTTATTAAAATGATCTGTGAATACCTACAGAATTTGCATTCTCACAAATCAGAGCAGACCAACTTTGACCATAAGGCATTCCCCACACAATGCAGGCATAGCACAGGCACATTTGTCATGGTTCTTTTGCCTTCCTGTCTCTGCTGGATGTGTTGTAACTAATGTACCAAACAAGCCACGGGCAGCAGCAACCAACCTAAATCACTCAGTTTTAGTTCATTACCACAATAGCCTCCATGCTGTGAATGATTAAATATTAAGCAGAAATATATGTATTGTCATCTCAGAACACCTCTCAATTTGACATTCAGCTTCCTTCCTAAAACTACTAATTGCAGATACCTGTCAATCCAGAAAGGATTATAGTAGATGTTTCTATTCTCTCATCATTTGATACTCTGAGGCCTTGAGCCTCCACTTCTCGTCTCTTTCACACCAACCTGATATCCCTCTCTAGCTCTGTGTCCACTATTTACTTTCATCTCTGCTGTGTCACCACTCACTATTCATTTCTTAAATATTAATCCTCTGTTTCCTACATTGCTCACCTAACATTAGCCTGAATTCTTTTCTATAGAGTATAATCTTTTCCAGCACCACAGGGCCTCACTCTTTTCAGCCTACTGAGAATTATGTATCACTAGTTTTGTTTCTAGTGTGAAACTTCACTCTAGTGAGTAATATGGTCAAAGTCATCTGAGTAAGCCATTTGTTCAATCAAGATGGTGTTCTAATACTGGAAGGAATGCAAGGGGAAAGACATTGGGGAAAAAAAACCTTAAAAATAATCAAGCCCTGCACAACTTAGCAAAAGGTCTGATAAAGGATAAGATAGTCAAAGGAGCCTAAAGAAGCTAGGTGCCCAACTCCCATAGAAAGGTTAAGTTCTTTTGAAAATCCCACCCAAAACCAATGGGTTAGAAATTTGCTCTATATTCAGACATATTTCTAAGAATGCACCATGTCATTTTACAGACATATAACAAACTGCACAGCCTGACAGGTTCTGCTATCTGAAAAAGGTCACAGAACTTGCCACCTAAAATGAGATCAGATTTTAGCTGACAAAATTAAAGTCATACTTCTGTGAAAGAAACATGAAAAACTTATGCTTCTTCCCTTGGAATAAAAATTCTTACCATACTGTACCTATTGGCCCCAATAGAAGTTTTGCTTGAGTTAGGACTGTAGAATTGGGCCCATATTGGGACCAATATTTTCTAGCTCAGGCATCTAAAGTTTATTGTCTAAATCTATATTTAGGCAGCGAAGGGCTAGATTATCGCTTGCTTTCAGGGAGCTGCACAAAGGAATTGAGAAGCGCAAGGCTCCCTGTGCTTCTCCATTAGGCTACCCAGATCTTGAGCTGGGGTCCTATGCAGAGTGTAACACAGTCATTGCTCTCCCTCACAAGTGGGATATGAGTGGAGTCATCTGTCTTCTGGAGCTGGCTGGATGTGTGTAGGGGAGAGGGGGAAAGCAAACTGATTGTCCACTGGGATGATTGTCCACTACCTCATGCAGTCATTTATACCAGTGCAAAATGAATACAGTGTGGGTATAAAGCACTAACAAGTCAGAACTGTACTGTTTTGCATTCATTTTGTAACAGTGGAAATGACTGCAGCAGGTACAGGGTTAAGAGAATCAGGCCAGATGAGTCATAGAACCTTCAGGGACTCCCCTGGGACCAGCACCCTGTATTCAGAGCTTCATAAGTTGCTAGATTTTCAGTGGTACTCACAAATTTTTATTTTCCACAAAAGGAAAAAAAAATCCATGAGACATTCCTTTTAAAACAATAAATAACCTCCCCCTCCATCTAATGTTTACCTTTTTCTACAGGATCAGTATAAGCTTTTAGCATTACATACTTTCTCTTTATTTTTATTAGTATTTAAGTGTATTTTTATTAAATAGCCTCTTCAGAAAATCCAATTAAAATGGACAAGAGAATAGCCCAAGGACACACTCTCTCTCTCGCGCACACACACACACACACACACACACTCTCTCTCTCTCTCCCTCTTCCTTGTTTGTGGCAGGATTTATGCCTACTGTGCCCAGAAAAAAGTTCTCATCACACAACATACATAATTGCAAATTCATTCCTCTGTCCCTCCTCCCCCACTTAGTAGACACACACACTCCAACATGTATGCAGTTAATAGAGTCCTTATATCTGCAGTTGGTAATGTAAAACCTCTAAAGAAATTAAGAAAGTTAAAAAAAAAAAAAAAAAGGTCTTTAGTTAACTTTGTTGTAAATGTGCATTTACTACCAAGGTTTCAATAGCTCAAGTCTGGGTTATGGTTTCTTTTTAGAGAGCATAAAATTACTTCAAAACAATTATTATTTCCCCTACAGTAATTAATATCAATATATAAAAATAAAAATTATAATAACTAAGTTCTCATGAGACCTGTTCCAACACCTATTGAAGTCAACAGAAAGACTCCCTCCCAATAGACACTGCGTATCAGGTCCACGCACAACCCACTTTTTCAATCCCCAGGACTATTGCAAACTCTTATAATCCCTGTGTAAGAATGTTGACAAATCCTTGTGTTATTTTTCTACGTGTTATATAACAGAAGCTTCAGCTAATATGGTGGTGGATTTTTAAAAGTATTTTCTGTGGTATCTTTCACCCTTAATTACAGTCAAGAACTTTGTGGAATGAACATGAACTGTTTTTATGCAATTCAGGCTCTATTAATTTCTGTTTAATCATCATGGCTCCTTTCCAGAATAATAAAACACAGCAGCTTGCTAGTCATTCAGAAACAAGGAAGCTTAGTTGACTTGCTAGACATCACTGGTGAAGTTTTGCTGGTACATGTTATTTTAGCAAAAATATTTCTCAGGTTTGATGCAATGTGCTGTAACAATAGTGGTTGTCTCTTGGACAACTCGGTCCAACAGGATGCCTTTCCGCCACTCTCCAATCAAAAAGGATCATGCCTCCAGCTAGTATGGTCTAAAAGAAGAGTTAAACCATTCCAGCATGATCACAGACTTGCATTCAATCCTTCTTTCCAGGATGCCATTTCCGTTATTAAAAATACTATAATACTCTACAGCAATGGTCCTAGCCCACTCTGGCTTATAACTGTGTTCCTGCTGTGTTTACACTGTTAACCGCAGGAAACATAGCAATTCTTAAAGAACATGCTGGCTCCCTATTTGTTTTGAGTTCAATTCAAGGCACTGATGCTGATTTGCGAAGCTCTATGCAGGTTGGGCCTGGGCATAGAAGTCAAGGTCAGCTGGGGGTTCTTTTGCTGTCAGTCCTTAGACATGGATTTCCGAGGGGTAGTGGTTGAAGGGGTCCTCAGTGGAAAGCAGTTGGATCTGGAACTTTAATGATGTCTGGTGTGCAGAGAGAGTCTCTGGTGGACATTCAGACTTTGGTGTACGCCATATGATTTTATGAAAATATGCCAATGAGTGTGAATATAATGTAATTGGAAAATGCTTCATGCAAAAGGTCTCTTGTAAAGTATCATTACAAAGCTGATAATCTACTGAGTGTGTTCATCCTATTTGTATGAATGTATCATTCTTGTATCTTTCCTATCCAAAGTTTAGTTCTCTTGCTGTTGCTTCTGCCACATTGGCTCGTTGTGGAAGGGGAGTAGAAAGCCACTATACAGAAAACATTAAAGGAAAAACATGCCCCACAAAGGTGAAACAATTATAGTTGGAAAAACTAAGATGTTAATCATGTGTTAGACATCAAGATTTACAGCACTCGGTTCCTTTCCCTCAAGCTAGATTCCTACAAATTGGGTACATGAAAATTAAATTGTGCTACAAGGTTTATATTGTCATTTTCAATAAACATATGAACAACTGGCACAGGTATGCTTAATCTAATCAGCAATTATGTACTGTAGTAGGGAGGATGGGATTTCTACTGGCTTGTAGATTATCAAGACCTCAAGACGTGTATTTCTCTTCTCTCTAAACAATCAAATGCTTTCTAGATGTCTTAATTTCTGTGATCTATGGTGTATTTCCCAGATAGCATCATCTGTTTGAATAAATGAATATTCAGAACAAACACTAACATTTTATTTTAGTTAATACTAAGATTTAATGAACCCTTATTTGAACTGGTGTCAGCTGGTGCAGTACATCTTTATATTGATCTCAACAGCCATATGTCTTTAGAATCATTTGTAGAGATCTAATACCTGTGGTACGGGTGGAAATAAAAAAGAAATCTGAGCTATTGACCATGAAAAGGAACATAAGCAGCAATATTAGTTCAGATAACACATTGTACAACTGGATTGAATTTGCATTAGTACATTTTTCAGCTTTTTCCAACCTGCCTCTATCCTCAAAATGTCAGAAGAGAAAATGTAAGTATCTATCTTAGGGCATTTTTAACACCCTATCCCCATAACAGCCAGATGCCATATGAGAAGGTCTCGCTTTTGCAGTTTTTCAGGGACTTTTGGGGCCCAATTCTGCTGCTTTTAATAAAGTAAAACTCATCTTAATGACATCAGGGTGAGTTTGGCTGAGTAAGGGTCACAAGACTGGGTCCATTTTAAACACTTGCTACTGGAAAATGAGGACTTGTGTGGCTTGATGGCCCAGATCTGTATCTGGAGTAAGGGGATATGTCTCAGGTAGCCAGATTATTCAGGGGAGTGCAAAAGAGTAAGGATATTATACTGCCCTTTTAAGAGGTTGTACAACACAGTTCCTACAGCAGGGGCTGGGGAGTGGGCACCACACAGCTTCCTGAGGGCGAAGATTACAGTTTTACCTATCTTCTAATAGGAGATACATAGATGCTCCTTGTATAGACTCTCCTTGTCGCGAATCTGTTCAGATCTGGGTACAATCTGGCCTTGAATGAAATATAGTCTCTAGTCCACCACACGATCAAAGTGATAAGCTTGAGGGTGAGGGGAAATATACTTAGAGATTTCTAAGGAAGTGAAACTGAGAGAGCCCCTATTAAGAAATATTATATAGTACTTTTCATTAATCAACCAGTACAGTTATGTACATTTTAGTGTGTTGTAGAACTGGTTGAAATTTTTTAATCTAAGCATATTTTTGACCAAAAATACTTTTTCAATCAAAGTAATTTTGCCCCCCATTTTTGGGTGGAAAAAAATGGCAACTGAAAACAAAACAAAACAAACAATTCAGTAAAAATGCTCTGGCTTTCATAAAGATTTTCTACCTTTGGGGGGGAAAAATCTAGTTTTGGTTTCAGCAAAAGTGAAATATTTTTATTGAAAATTCTTTTTGAAAACCAAAACATTTTTTGCTTTTCATTACTTAAAAAGAAACTAAAAAAAAATATTGTAGAAATGTTTGGAAAAAAATGAAATAATGAAAAAAATTCTGTAAAAACACACTGTCATTTTACAATCTTTTCCAGTGTTTTGGGCAATTGCTACAGAAAACTGGAGTGATGTTTTGCATGTGTGTGCATTTTATAAAGGAATATCCAGTTCTCACTTAAATTTTGTAAAAATGCCCCTCCTGATCATTTGAATGAAAAATGCTTCATAACCTAATCAGATGATTAACCTAAAATAAGTACATTTTAGTGTATAGACTACAATTTTGTAAAACCAATATAGCGATAACACAGGCTCTGCTTTTTCTCATCTTACTTCTATAAATTAGACATATTTACAATATAGAATATAAAATTATTCATGTTTGCTCCTTCTGTAATGTACCAGCATGATCTGAATAGATTTGCATCCAATAAACAAAATATTTAATGAATATTCATATATTATCAAGTCATGAATAAGTTTTAAAATAATTAGACTATTAATAACGTTGTAAGTTGCTGTTTTCAAACATCATAAGAATGGTGAAAATCATTGACAAAAAAGTTGATTTTTAATTTCTATACAATTTTAATTTTGAGATCGATTTTTAAATCTAATTTTTACTTTCTGTCTGAGCAGAAAGCTTTGTTTAGTTGTGTGCTGAAAATAACCACAAATGAAAGGCCTGCTTCATATTATTATTGAAAAAAAAAAAAAAAGGAATTATGCCTTTTCACCAGATTTCCTTACATCATACTCTGGAAGGAAGAAAACAATATATATATTTTAATAATGAGTTGTTTGTACATACACCATCTAGAATGCAAAACAGTGAGTGGCCTAAAGAACATCTTGCTATTAGTGTGAGTATAAAAATAAATTAGGGGACCAATCCGGCTGTTCTTACACCCTCAAGTAAATGGGACTGTAACACATGAGAAAAGTTCTGTATTGCTAACACCAAGCAGCCAAAAATCATGAGTCAGGCTCCCCAAAATCATGAGGTCAATCTAAAAACCATGATTTAAAAAATAATAATAATAAATAAATAAATAAATTTGGGACTGTCTTCATTTACCTTCTAATATTTTAAACTTGTAGGGCCCACTCGGGTCACATTTTCAACCTTTTTTTGCAACCATAAGAGCTAGAACTTTGATTGTTTAAAAAAATGAAAGCTGAGATTTTCTGTATTCACGTTAATGTAAGAGCTGGGGCTTTAAGAAATATACCAAGTAGTGAGAGAGCTGGCAACCCTGAAAGTTATCCATATTAACCCAGGGTCAGTAAGGGTTGCCCCCTGCAGGATTAAGTGCCATGACTGTGCATGGAGTGATGGCACCCTATCAAAGAAAAGATTTACACATATACTTTTTTGCTCAGTTACACTCCATACTGTACTGCTACTGAGCTTCTTGGGGGCACACAGGAAATATAGGAGGAATGGCTCACTCCAAACAGCAAATTACAAAAGCAAAATCCAACAAACAAAATCTAAAGGAAAGAAGAGTGTTGGAAACAGGTGAAAAGTCACAGGGCAGCATTCACTGTCATGACAATTGGTTTGTCATACATTAAAATAGTTACTCTAGGAAGTGCTGCCTCATTTGTTATTCATGTCATTTTTAAGATGACAAGGATATTAAAGGGAGGAGGAAAAAAAACAAAAACAGACTTAACAGCATATTTTGTGTACTTTTTCTTTGAACAGTGTTTAGGAAAAAATATGCTGCGTTATACTAATACTTGCTCAAGCTCTAATTGTTCTTTTACTTCTTTTGGTTCCAGGTGGTTTTATCTTTCCTTGTGCCTGTTTTATTTTATAGACCCCTTTTCTCAAAAAAATAAAGGGTTCAGGAAGAGGAGAAAAAGGACAATTGTAGGTGCAAAGGAGAGCTGGAGAGTCTAGGTTATGTCAGTTTTTTCCTGTGCCACTGTTTGGTTGGTAAAAGTATAGCAAAAATGGGGGACGATATTTTATAGAATAAAGCCAGACAAATTCCAGCTGGCATCATTTAATCAGTCTTTCTACAGGCAGAAGGGAACATTTCCCCAAGATTAGATTTTGTTTTCATGCATACATGTAAGTACTTGTCTAAGTCCCAACCAGAGGCAATTTGAGTATACTGGGTTTCATTGATTTTCTGTTACTGCAGTAAGATACTGCATCAAGATAATGATTTACAATGCAGATTACAAAACACTGATTTGTAGCAAATTACTGAATCTGTGGCTAATGAGCAGCCCCACAGGTTTCAGCCAAAACCAAGTTGAATTAGAATTTATGTTTCACATAAGATAACATTATTTAATCTGTGGGCAGAAGATCTTTGAAAGTTAACAAAAGAAAAAAGTTTCATTTTCTGGGGGTTTTACATGATAGTAGTCAGGTTTCAATAGGTGGACTGGATAAAGATTTTATCTTCAAGGTCATGACACATTCGCAGAGAAATGTATTACCCATTCCTATTCTCACATACACCCTACATGTGAAGTCTTAAATATCCTTCTGTAGAATGCAATTAACGTCCAAGAAGGCAAAAAAAAGAAGGAGGTGGTAAATGGCATTCAGCCTTTGACACCTGTAGCACTAAACCTCTGCTCTTATTGGAAGGCAGATTTTTTTTAGACACACAATAAAGTGAAGCCAAATGGCAACAGAATTATTAGGACCCACAGAAATAATCATCATAACAAGCTGAAATCTCTCTTGTATGAAAAAATAGCAAAGGCAAAACCTCTATGGATTGAGTGACAGGACTTTTATTGGATTATTTGGAACAGAAACTGGAAATTGAGGGAATAAATTGACAGACCAAGCTCCAGACTAGTGTCATTACCATAGAGGACATTAAAGTTGGTACCCTGTATTTCACAAGGCATTGTAAGGAAAGGGACAATTCTATCAATAGCAACTGATACAACTATATCAATTTGGGTAATAGAACTATATCTATTTTAGGCAATAAATTCAAATCCTGTCAGTTAATTCATAGACAGAGATTAACTTGACTCAGAAATAAATTGTATTGGTGTTTACAAAAGGAGCAATGGGACTGGCAGGTTCTAGTAAGGAAGTGTTGAATCATCCCACTCCAACTGCTGTTGCCTGGTGGCATTCTGTTTGACTCCCTCATTTCCAATTTCTTCCTCCTCCTCCTCTTCCTCCTCTTCTTCACTTTCACCTGATTCATCACTGGTCGTATCTTCCTCCTCCTCTTCCACCTCCTCCTCACTTTCCTCTTCTACATGATGAGGCTCTTCATATTTCTACATTAGGTTATAAAATACAGGGAAGGAAAAGGACTTGTTCATTAACCTAGCTAGGGGAACATAAAGCAATTGAACCAATAGTTTAATACCTCCTGTAACACCCATGAAAATAGCTATGTAATGGATTGCTCCAGAAACTAATTGCTAATATATTGGGAAAGTGCAATTTACATGGCTACCTGATTATTATGGGATATATAGAGCAGAGTAAAGTAGCAGGTAAATTCTAAAGCTTGAAGCTATTGTAAAAAAAATGGAATATTGGTAAATGACTCATTGCTTAGCAAAGCTACCTATAGTTAGCTCTTTTAACTTTTGATCATGTGTCAGTTTCTCTGGACAGGTGTTCAATTTTGTTGCTCTTTTCTGAACCTCTGCCCTGGATTGCCCCTTGCCTTCAGTTTGTCAATATTTGGTATCAGCACATTTTAAAATGGATGAATTGCATTGTTGTGGGTGGTTTAAATTGCAAGTGTCTGTGCTGGGCAGGAAGTGATAGGGCAATGCTCCTTTCCCCCTTAAGCCAATTCTTCACCATCCCTTCAAACAACAATCATATACAGGATGACAAATAAAATAATAATTAATAATAAATAATAAGCATAATAATAATCATTATTTGTATTGGAATCGTGCCTAGAGGCCTCAACTGAGATCGGGGATCATTTGTGCTAGATGCTGTACATACATATAGTTAGAGACAGACCCTGCCTTGAAGAGTGATCAAACAAACAAAGTAGCAATCTAAATAAATCCATCTTTAAAGTGTTTTTTAAAAACAGTAACTAAGCAAGCTACCACCCAAAATGCTAACTCCTGGAAGTGCCATGGCAATCCAGCTTTTTTGCGTACCTCCATGGGGTTGACAGTAATGGTTAGAGCAGAATCATCCCAATCCATTTCATTTTCTTTACTTCCTTCATTTTCCGTAGAGCTGTGCTGATGAGAAGTCCGAACTCTGTAGATGCCCAAGGCTATGATGAAGACTAGTATGCTGACACAGATTATTATAACAATAGTAGCCACGCTTGGAACAACTGAAAAAAATAATGGAATAATTTCTCTACAGATTTGCCTACACACCACTAAATACATTCTTTCCTTCTCTGTTCTTTCTTTCTTTATGCTGAGATTCTGCAACCAGCACATCACTCGTAATATTTCCTATAATTACATTCAGTGATGACAAATGGTATGAACAATGCAGAACAATTCAACGTCAGACCAGCTGTCTGTTGATGCCAGAGGTTAAATTGTCTTTCATCTATATTGTCCCTTTCTGCTAAGAGACAAATATTCCCAGATATTCCCAGGAACACAATTAGAGAATTAACATTATTTGTGAAAATAATTGATGTCTGGAATTCTGCCATTTGCTGGTTTTAATTTTTCAACTTTCTGGTCTCTATATTTTTTTAAAAAAAAACTGGCCACACAATTTCCAATAGTGCATTTTTTAACTAAAGTGCAACTCCTCACGAAGACAGAGGGGGACAAATGTTGCTTTCTCTTACACCTATGCAATGACTTCTTTTGGGTTGCCCAGGGTATAAGTGGGGATTCTATGTCTTCATTGGTTTACAGAACTGAATCACAACAGAAAGACTGACAACACCTTAAGTATTATGAGCAATTTCTGTATAGTTAATACCTGAGCCATGAATGCTGTTTATGCTTTCCTCTGGGTGATGGATAGACTGGAGAAACTGTGGCTGTATTACCATGTGATTTACATGCTCCATAAAATTAGAGTTGGAGTTGTGTAGGATATTAACCTGGAATAAAAGAAAAAGTAGTGTGATACTACAAAGTGCTGTAAATTCCAATACCATGCCTTCTGGTGTCTGAAACTGTGCTGCGAAGTTCATCATCAGATAAGAATATTATATAGATCTCAGTAGAAGATTCAAGTTCATTCTATAGGCACTGGAGACAAGATCAAGAGTCTCATAAGCCAGTTAACCTATCCTGGGTTATTGTATGGCTTGGCT
This sequence comes from Trachemys scripta elegans, assembly GCF_013100865.1. Taxonomy (NCBI): domain Eukaryota; kingdom Metazoa; phylum Chordata; order Testudines; family Emydidae; genus Trachemys; species Trachemys scripta. The sequence continues at coordinate 63,752,049 of NC_048306.1, read as the reverse complement.
GGGTCACTTTGTTATTGGTAGCTCTTGAACAGACTGGAAGAATAAAGACGCTTTCTCTCTTTTTCACCTGTATGAACCAGCTCTCTCTCTCTCTTTGTTCCTCTTTCTATCATAAGTTAGATGCACTATTGAAGTCACTAAGAGTTTTATCATTGTCTAACCGGTCTGGACATTTGTAGAGCCTAATGCCATCTGTTCAGACCAAATATTTCTCTCTTCATCCAATTTCTCTATGAATATTGTCACTTCCTTTTTTATGCTACTATAAGATGCATTTTCTTAGCAAGTTGTGGTTTCAAAACTTCATATGAAATACAGCTTACCTTGACCTGCAACTCTGAATTTGAACAGCCCCAAACATTATGGTATTTGAAATGCTAATCAGGATCCAAATATGCAATATTTGATATAACTTCTACATTTACAATGGACTGAATAAAAACCCCAGATCCAAACACCTCAAACTTTTGTGATAATAAAATTTTAGATATCAATCTAGATCCAGTTTTGTGGCTTAAGCCCATATTTAGTAATTGTTGCTTTTGTTCATTTTTCTCTAGGTTTACTTCTTATTTAGCTATCTTTAGGATGTCTGTTTTAAATAAAGTTTACTTTGAAAAGTAACCATGTAAAAATGGCACCCAGTTATTCAGGCTGTTCCCTGAATGTATTCAGTTTTATATCTGCTGACATTAGTGACTAATACATTTTATTACTCTTGCTTCTGTTAACACACTAGAGCCATGCCAGGTGTGGGAGAGTGGGCTGAATTCTATTTTGGCTCATGCGTTAACATAATTGTTAATTAAGTTGCAAAGGCATGGTCAAATCCAGCCTTCATTTACTAAAGTTAGACATAGAAGAAACTGTAGAGAATCTGGCCTAGAAAATCTTTTGGAGACGATCAATGAGCCAGAAGGAACAAAGCTTGATTTTCAGAACCCAGATTACATTTACAGGGCCAGCAATTAGACTCAACCTTTTTACTTGTAAACCAAGACAAATTGTTCTGAAAATTGTTGAGACCCCAACACAGAACTCTCCAATGACATATTTAAAGTCAATTTCCACAGTACAACTGCACTTGAAAAGTGTCCAAATGAAAACCCAAAGAATCACCAACATGGTGCTCAAGAAAGTGTTTCACAAATGTAAGTATTCATGCAATCCTGACTATGCAATGTAGCATGTGTGCATGATACTTGTGTTCCTCCTTTTTGCCTGAAAATGAGATATGAGCCCAAGTTAACAATTTTTAAACACTGAGTAAGATGAGCAATATATCCAAATATTGACTATATGTTCCATTTAGTCATGGCAAATACTATCCTTTGTAATAAGTCCCCAGGTTTTAGAAAGGACAAAGATTTTTCTCACATGACAGCACATGTTGTACGTGAAAAATTCTATTTGTTTCCTATCACAGAACGTACTTCTGTAAAGGTTCCTTCAAAGGAGGGAAGGAAAGAATGTAATTCATAGCACAAAGCAACTCTGCTAACCCCTTCTTTTCTCATAGTCCATATAAATACCAATAATAAGCCAGGAGGAGAGCTGAGAAAGGAAAGCAAAAGGCAGAGCAGAGGTGACAGGAATTTGTTTTTTTCAGAGCTCATGCATGCATTTTTTTTTAAATTTAATTCACTAATTTATTTTAAGGGGCTAATTATAGGATCTCTGGGCCTGGTCCTCTACTGATTTGCAGTATGTTCAGTCATTTACACCTGTGAAAACTGGATATAAAATGTTATCAATGCCAAAAAAGTCACTCTGCAACAAGGTGCACTCATCCTTTAAGGAAACTACAGGCTCAACACAACATACTTCTACTTTTATCCCCAGAACAAGAGAATTCTGGGAAAGGAAGCACCCAGATGGATTCTGGGAATTGTAAATTGGACAGAATATAAGAGGCAGCCTTTCCTCACTCAGTGTGAGAAAGATGTGGAGCGAGGCGGGGAGGGTGGCATGCTGGGGAGATTCAGCAGAAACTGGTGAAGCTAGCAGTTTAGAAGGAGCTATGGAAGCAGTCTAGAAGAGGTGGGTGGATAAAAACATAATGAACCCAAGGGAGATAGGAGTTCTGTGACTTCTGTAAAGAGCCTTGAGGTGGACAGAGGTAGAGGATGGTACCCAAGAGTTGTGAAGTATACACATAGAGGGTACAATTACAAATAGCCAAGTCCCAGCTGGAAAATCAAGGGATTACCAGAGTGAAAGAAGAGGCTGTGGGCAAAGGGAACATACAAAGAACGGGGCACTAACTGATTGGTAACTTACTGATTTGGGGCCCACCACTGGAGCTTCCAGACAGTGAGAGCACTCCCTGGCTTCAGTTCCCTGCAACATGAGAGGGGAAGAACAATGGACCCTCAAAGAAGGCCTGTGGTTCAAAAGGAGAGGCTGGATGAAGGCTACTACATTCCAGAGAATGGAAAGATAACAGAAAGGCTCATGACCCAGTAATGGGACCGCATTGAGCTTTTGTGTTGATTTTTAATTTGGACTCTTGTTTAGGATTTCAGTTACCCCAGGAGATATGGAATCTTTCTGAGTTAGTTGGAGGACTTAATTTAATCATTGTACCAGCTCAGAGAGAAACTGAGGCACACTTAGGAAAGGGAAACCGATGAAGTTACCACATTATAATAGGACACCTCTGACCACAAATCCTAGTCCTTATTGCGTTCCTCCCTCCCCTCAAAAGCCTGAATAAATATGCCTTGTAGAGTGATCTAAAGGGAAACAAATATGGGCTATTTCAGATGAAGGGTGGGTGTTAGTTGCAATTTAAGGCCCCTTGTGAAAAATATCACGCAAGTAGTTCCCTTTCATTTATACTGGGTGCGCTCCAGCTCTTTAATCTCCACTGACCAACTGTAGCTCTATTGTGCAGAAAGAGAGGCAGTCTCTCACGTAGGCAATCCTCATGCCATTCAAGATCAATGCCAATACTTTAATTCCCTTCTAGAATCCAAGAGATATCTATTGCAAATCATGGCGCAGAATTATCCTGTGCTACTAGCTTTGTCTCCAGTTTGGCTATAGGGGTAGCTCCAATGCTGACTGTATTGCAGTAATCTAATCTTGAGGTGGTGTGGCCATGGATAACAATCACAAAGTCTGTCTCCCACCAGTAAGGCCACATTCTCCTGTCTAAGCTGAAAAACGGCCTTCCTAGACATGTTGTTATATGGCTGTTTAGTAGCCGCTGGGGATCCAGTAATTTCCCCAAATTCTATTTTAAAAAAGTAGGCATACAACATGAATAAGAAGACGTTGTTCTAACTTCCAACTGCTTCCCCCAACCTACCAATAGCAACTCAGTTAGCTGGCTGTTACCCATGCTCCTTTGCCAGAGGGTGCGACAGTCAAGAGCTGCTGCTGTTCTTACCTGAGAATCTGGATCCAGGGAGCGATATAGAAATGCTTAAAGAGAAGTGCTGAATTAGTTCAGTGTCTGTGAGAAAAGCACTTGAGAAACTTTTGAGAAGAGGTGAAGCTGTAAACTCAGCCAGACTTGATAAAAGAAGAAAAACAGAATATATACACAGCAGCAGCCTGAATTAGCCACATTTTCTAAATGCAGGATTTCATAAGAGCTTAAAAATTAAAAAGAAACTAAGCCAATTTTGCCATGAGCTGAAAGAAATTAAGTTCTTCATGGCATTAAAACAGCCATACAAAGGAGACACTGGAGAACCATGTATCTCGCTGATGAGATGAACATATTGGAGCATCCTGCAGCATATTCTTCCATAGCAACCCACTGTCAGGCTAAACAGGCATTCAAATTTCCAAGAGAGGACCCATTCCAAAGACATAAGGAAGAGAATGGGACAGTCATTCCATGAAATGGGAGATAAGCGGTGAGCAGAAATGATTTCAAGTACACAGCACTTCTGGAATTACTCCCAGCAGCTGTTGCCCCAGTCAGTTTGGGTGACAGTGGAGCAGACAACCAGTCAGTCATCAGCTGAACAGCTCACTTATGTGTGAATTTTGTGCCTCTAGGTATGGTTTTGGTATGCAGCCTCCAACTCCATAGCTGAAATTTTTGCTAGTAATTTTGACTCCATGATCAGTTGTGGGCACAATTTGTTCCAGTTCTACATTTAACAGATTTGTGGGTGCAAAAGCAGGAGCAACTGTTTGTAGGTGAAAAAATATGTACTCAAAACTGGAATGAATTATTTAAAGTATTGACCTTTCCCATAATACTGTCTATTTAACCTATTTTATAGGTATAATTTGAGATCCTAATGTGGGAAAACAAAAATGGAAATACCCAGCCCTGGAACAGCTATGAATTACATCTGTAACTATCAAATAAAGACAGGTTTCAGAGTAGCAGCCGTGTTAGTCTGTATCCGCAAAAAGAACAGGAGTACTTGTGGCACCTTAGAGACTAAAATTTATTAGAGCATAAGCTTTCGTGGACTACAGCCCACTTCTTTGGATGCATATAGAATATATATATGTTCCGTTCTATATGCATCCGAAGAAGTGGGCTGTAGTCCACGAAAGCTTATGCTCTAATAAATTTTAGTCTCTAAGGTGCCACAAGTACTCCTGTTCTTTTATCAAATAAAGATGCATCTTTCAAAGTGCATGAAGTCAAAACCCAAAGGTTCGAAAAATTGTAGAAGGGAAAAGGATCAAACAGAGAGACTGGTCCAATGCAACTGCTAGGGTAATTCATATTATCTCTATTATAACAGATTTTGAGTTATTAAAATGCAATATTTCTGTTGGCAGGATTGGACTTTTTCTGTGAAATTCATATCAAGGACTACCTCCTCCATTTGTAGTAGATAAACCTGGATGTACATGTGAGCAGAACCTATTCTACAATCCTATTAATCCAATTCCAGTTCCTAATGAACAGGTAGCCGTATATGTTACAAGTTGCAATATCAGATCAGACCTGAAGTTCAGCGGGTCTTATATTCGGACTCTAGCAATCTCTAATGCCTGATTATACCATGTAAAAAAGCACCACCACAACTGGCACCTGGGTTCGGACTAAGGAGGATTAAATCAGCACGGAAAATGAGCAAAATTGCCCCTCTCACTTGTGAAGGTCTGGCTTGAGCCCCATTTCTGGGATAAGGTAAGGAGGCTTGCACCGCTCCAGCTCATGCTGCGCTTGTTTTGTGCCTCTACAGAGAACTTAAGCCCTGGGATATCAATCTGACATATTATACCAGCATGGAGTTCACTTTAAAGAAAAAATTGTAAACTAGAACAGATACTGGTGGTGTTGAGTGTTAGGATATAGATATTCAGGCCTGTCTGCAAAGGCCTATACGTCAAGAATTTGGGTGTATTCTTATCACTTAACTAGTTATAGAGGTACAGAACAAGAGTCAAAATCCGTCTGCATGCTTATAGGCCTTCTCTCACTATGATAGTCTAAGGCCTTGTTCTTAGGCTAAGGTCTTTGGCTAAGCAGCAGAAGCAGCCAGACTGGGAAGCAAACGGTCACGTCTTCACCAGTCACCCTGAAATAAGGCAGTTTTGAGCTGTTAAAAAGGTGATCCAATCTATCACCTCCAGAGAAAGGGAAGAGCCTAGAACACCAAGGGAGGAGAGACTGCGTCTGTAGTTGGAAAGCCATTCACAGTCTTTGTTTAATCCTGAGCTGATGGTGTCAAATTTGCAAATGAACTGGAGCTCAGCAGTTTCTCTTTGGAGTCTGGTCCTGAAGTTTTTTTGCTGTAAGATGGCTACCTTTACATCTGCTATTGTGTGGCCAGGGAGGTTGAAGTGTTCTCCTACAGGTTTTTGTATATTGCCATTCCTGATATCTGACTTGTGTCCATTTATCCTCTTGCGTAGTGACTGTCCAGTTTGGCCAATGTACATAACAGAGGGGCATTGCTGGCATATGATGTCATATATAACATTGGTGGACATGCAGGTGAATGAGCCGGTGATGTTGTAGCTGATCTGGTTAGGTCCTGTGATGGTGTTGCTGGTCTCCTCCCTTGGTGTTCACACCTCAACTGCTAGCAGAGCACCTCACCCTCCCTGATTGAACTAACCTTGTTATCTCCATACTGATTTATACCTGCCTCTGGAGATTTCCATTACTTGCATCTGAAGAAGTGACGTTCTTACCCACGAAAGCTTATGCTCCCAATACTTCTGTTAGTCTCAAAGGTGCCACAGGACCCTCTGTTGCTTTTTACAGATTCAGACTAACACGGCTACCCCTCTGAAAGAAAACTTAGTTTGACAGCATCCTGTCTGGCAAGAACTCACTTATCAATAGCTGGGGTGTGAAATCCTCATTTCTTTGTTGTTCTATCACTGTAGTCTCCATTTCCCTATTGTTTGTCTGTATAATCTCTGGTTCTGTGATTGTTTCTGTCTGCTGTATAATTAATTTTGTTGGGAGTAAACCAATTAAGATGGTGGGATATAACTGGTTAGATAATTAAGTTACAATGTGTTAGGAATGGTTAGTTAAATTTCAGTAAAATGGTTAAGGTATAGCTAAGCAGAACTCAAGTTTTACTATATAGTCTGCAGTCAATCAGGAAGTGAAGGGGGGGAAATGGGAACAGGGAATGGGGGTGGGGGAATTGGAATCATGTTTTGCTAAGGTGCGGGGGGGAATGGGAACAAGGAATAGGAACAGGGACACAGGCAAGGCTCTGTGGTGTCAGAGCTGGGAAGAGGGACACTAAGGAAGGAAATTGGAATCATTGCTTGCTGGAAGTTCATCCCAATAAACATCAAATTGTTTGCACTGTTGGACTTGGGGTATTGTTGCTCTCTGTTAATGCGAGAAGGACCAGGGAAGTGAGCGGGTGAAGGAATAAGCCCCCTAACACTGAGTGAGGTCTTTGAAGTAATGCTGCATACAAGAATGAAAAGGGCTTTCTTTTTCATGCTGGAACAGCATGCTGGTTACTAGGCAGAGCTCGCTGGCCTGTGATTTCTGGAGACACCTGCACTATCCACATCACTGTGCATAGGAAGCAACAGTGTTCTGCCTCATTTCCTTGAGACAAAAATATGTGGACTCTCTGCTTTATATGCAATTATCTAATTGTGACTGACTCTGTGTGAGCAGCAAATGCTGTAGAACAGAGTATTGATCCTGAGGTTGAAAGATGCAGTACATCTGATATGTTATGTTATGATACTGAAGATCCTCTATAAAAAAATTGCATTGAACCCTATCCTCATACTTATTAAGGAGGTGCAAACTAAGCTGGAATGATTTCCTACTGATGAAGAATACATCATTTCACATGGCACAACCCCCCACCCCCCAGCGTTGACAAAAAAGAAACCACAAATGAAGTTGGAAAGCAATGAGCTTGCAACATGGTGCTTTCAAGCAGGATTATAATAGTTGGGACATAGGTTGGAGCCTGAATGTGGGAGGCAGTTCATGGAAAAGGTAAGGATGACCTACACCTCAACTATGCATGGGAAGAAATGTGGTTTTGTATATTAGTATCAAGTGGGAGTTCATCTTGTCATTACATACCGCTGAGTAGGCTAGACAGAGCAACATCCATTTGGTATTTCCAGCTAGAGAGGTTAGTCTTTCATTTTGTATGGCATATGACATATGTAGAAGTTTTCCTCTTGTAAGTTATTACTTCTCTTTGATTATAGCACCCAAAATGTGCTAGGTACTGTCCAAATACAGGAACACTCAGTCCCTGCTCTGAAGGATGAGGGAAGAAATGTAGCTCATCAATAGCAGAGGGAAAGTTTTGGTAAAAATACATCTTTTCATTACTCACCTCCAAGTTAAAGTCATTACTGGTGTATCGGCCATTCAGCTCTGAGCACTTGATACTGAACTTTCTATCAAAGATGTTGAAAGTGTGCCAATTGCGATATCGAACCTGTCGAAGCACCAGTTCATAGTTTCTCATTGTGTCCACACCTGAAGCAGTAACACAACATGAATAAATACCAAAACATGCTTAAGAGGCAAGCATTGTAGAAACCTTTTTGTGTTTACAACAAGAGTACTGAACAGGGAAATCACATGTTCTAAATAATAAAATTAAGTGGCTAGAACAATCTGAATTTGTCAAAGATTCCAGTTCATATCGAGTTAAATGAGCAATGTTAGGACTTCAGGAACTGTAATAAAAAACCCGCTTATTTTCATACTAGAGAAAAAATATACAGACGTGGAGCTAATAATTTAGTTACTTCAAAAATTACAGTGTGGCCTTTAGTGGGTCAGGAACTGATCAGCACTTGTGTGAGAACACTAAGGAACCCCCTCACGGACATATGCCATATACAGGCTTGTCAAAGGGAGAATATGTTCTGTGTCCCCATATGCTTCTGGGGGGTTCACATCACCAATTGGGTATAAAAAGGTGGGGCTATGGCCATGCTGATTCCTACAGGATGAACCAGCTACCCGGTGGAGCAGGCTTCCATCTGGGAGCTGAGATGGAATTGTGCTTTTTTGAGGCACAATCCCTTATTGAGCTTCCTCCGGATAGCGTGGCTCAGCTCTGCTCTGTCTCTAACACAGAGTGGTACCTTAAAGGCAAAAACCTAGCCCTTTCCTTTTAAGAACGTAATTAAAATGTAAATGGCCCATTAGCATACCATAGATAGAATACCCTGCTGTGGAGTTGGTGGCATCTAGATGTTTTCCTTGAAGCTCCTTACGATCCAGTTCTAAACACTCCTGTCTGGGATCTAGTTCCACATCAATGACCAAAATGTCACAGAAATCCAAGTTGTGAACCATTTCCTCTAACACAACTGGCTTATGGACTGTAAACACAAGGAATAGACCATACAGAAATAAGAAACAAAATCCGAGAAAAAACAGTCACAAAACAGATTTATACTCGAACCTGGTTTGCACAGTGTTGTCAGCTTCCAAAGGGAAAGGCTGAATAGTTCTAAGCATGTATTAAACATTGACTACAGCATGCAAGTCAAAAGCAAGAAATCTCCATAGATGTGATGATCAGGGGCATATAAGTACTTAGATGCATCCAAAATATAGCAAACCATAATACATGTCAGAAATATAACATTGAAACATGATTTTGGAAGTAAATTCACAGCTTAACAATTTTGCTTTTCAATACTATATTGACATCAGCCTGGTACTACTTCATTCAGTACATTACTACATGTGGCAAGGAGCTGTGAACATAAAGCTTTTTTTCTGTGATTGCACGATTCTCTCAATTATTCTATGGCCCATAAAGAATTTTGCATTAGAGAGGATGCTCTACTAATCTATCCAAGAACTAGCATAGTCATAAACTGGAATATCAAATGATCACGCGTTTTCCCAGCTCAAAGTAATTGAGTTGTAAACTGACTGTCTTTCAGTGAGTAGTATAAAATCTATCCTGTCTCACAAGAGAGAGTCAGATGCATATTTAATATTTTAATTCTCTGGTCCACTTGGCACAAAGCGGCTGGAACACTGGCTTAACTGGCTCCCTGTGGACACCCTTTGCATAATATAAATCGCTGGAATCACAGTAACTATCACCCCTCCTCAGGCTCCAACTTAGAGGGCACTCCCAGAAGGAAGGGATTAAAGTCAGAACCACCCTATTCCCTGGCAATCTTCAACTGCTGGAATAGCCCATGAGGGCTGTGGATTAGCAAAATAACTAAAAAGTACAAATGCAAAACTAATGACTTAAAACAAGGTTTCCTGCTTGATTTAAATAACCATTAAAACTGGTGATTTAAATTGCTTTGATTTAAATCAATCTGTCCTGTTTAGGACTAGATTTTCAATGGTAATTCAGTGCCTAAAGATACAAATACATGTCTAGTGGGATTTTCAAAACCATCTAGACACTTAACTCCCAATGGGAGTTAGGCACCTAAGTACTTTTGAAAATCCCACTGATCACCTAAATACATTTAAAAATCAGGCCCTTAGGCATTTTTACTCATAATGCACAGGGACATGAATGAAATATCAGAGTTCCTAACATGCAAAATGAATGATCATCCTTTTATGTATTACATTGCATGCTGTGCTCACTTTGATCTAGAATACTTTCTGGCCTTTGGAGGGCAGATATAGTTTAAGGCAACTGATAATTAGGATTGTTACAGAAAAAATGCTTTAGAGAACCAGTGCCCCTAAACCAGTATATTATTAACAATTTCAGCTTTTCTGAGATATGTACAAATAGTTGCCTATTATTCTGGTTGGAGAAATGTACCTGAGGACGATTCCTAAAACAGCTGGTTAATGGCTTTTTAATTAAACTTCATAAGAGCAGCCAAAAGGAAGACTCTTTTTTAAACAATTTTTGGTGATGCCTTATTGAAATTTCCTAATGTTTGTCTACCACTGAAAAAGTCAGGACATTTCATGTTAACTTTGTTGAGCACCTCTAATAAGAAGTAGGCTCTTCAAAAGCACAATGTAAAAAAAAAAAAAAAAAGTTAATTGTTTAGAGAAACTGAACTTAATGAACATACACACAGTAGCCCTGTAAACTTGTGCCTGAGGATCTGTCCATTTGTTTCAAAAAATGTTTGAAATACACATTAAAATAGTCTCAATCCTAGATTGTGAGCTCTCTGAGGCAGAGACTGTCTGTGTTATTTCTGTGTACTGTATCTTGTACAATAAGGCCTTAAATCCTGCTTGGGGCAAATGTGGAAAACAAATGCACAAACCTCCATCGTTTTCTTTAAAGTCCACAGAATGTTCCACTTTGGTGACTGTGCTGACAATTCTGATATCTGGTAACAGAGTCACTCCCCTTTCACTTTCAAATTGCGTAGCTGGTCTAGCAAAGTGGTCCATTCCATTTATTGTGATCTTGGGCTCATTGGCCTGAAACACCATTACATAGGCATCTATATCTGGGATATTAATGCAGACATCTTCACCAAAACACCTGAAAAATATATTATTCTTTAATTGCATGGAATAGTTGCCAGGTGAAATTCCTCCCTTGCTAGAGGCATGCAGTATTAAGCAAGCTAGCTTGGCTACCTCACCCACTCTTTCTGTGCATGTTTCTGTCTTCGCTTTCTTTTGCCCAATGTCCAAATAATTATTTTTTGTGCTTATTTCTCCTTGTTATTTAAGCTGCCTTTGCTCCAGATAAGTCCATTTCATGCTGTGATCCAGCAATACATATGCACATCTTTCTGTACTCTTACTGCCATGTGTAAAACTTAGCAATGGTACTAACAGTTCTAGGTTGCAAAGTTCACATGGGCCTATATGCAAATGTTCACAATTACTGGAATTACCTTTGAGTAATTTAACACCTCAGTGGCACGTGCAATCATTAGTAAGGTCAGTATGTAGGTAACATTTAGACACTTAATTAGCATTAACAAAAGAGTCAATGGTTAAAAATTAAAGTTAATTAGATAGCAACTAAACATTGCAAGCTTAACATTAGGGACCTAAATTGATATAACATAGTTATCTTGTTAAATGTGAATCAAGAACCTAACCATCCAATTAAATTGAATGCATCATGGGCTCAGCGCTTCATTTCCTGAACACCAACAACTCCAACTGAAGTCAGTGTGTACAAGGAATGGAAGACTGGCCCTTTACCATGGAGAAATGTTATCATTGTTGCTTAAGCTATACACCTCTACCTCGATAGAACACTGTCCTCGGGAGCCAAAAAAATCTTACGGCGTTATAAGTGAAACTGCATTATATTGAACTTGCTTTGATCCACCGGAGTGCACAGCCCCGCCCCTCCAGAGCACTGCTTTACTGCGTTATATCCGAATTCGTGTTACATTGGGTCATGTTATATCGAGGTAGCGGTGTACTGTGATAGCTGTATGATAATAGTAGGACACAGTAATTTCTACTTTGTCCAAGATGCCACAGTTTTACAGTGATTGTGGCCCTATCACAATATAGGCAAAGGCTATTTCTAGCAGAGAGGCATTGCCCCTGTAGATGGACCTTCTATTCATTATAAAAGGCCTGATTTAAAAGTTATGGCTTTTATGTCAGAAGAAACCTTAATCAATTGGACAAATGGGAATAAGTACTCTATTGACCTTCAGCTGATGTATAACATACACGCAGACTCTTCAATATAGACCAAATGCTTCACAAACGGTACACAACTAAATTAGATTTACAAGAAAGACACCATAAAAGCAAAACATAAGAAACCCACAAAGTAATTAAATATAAAATCAAATGCAACTCATGCCTTATACGCGATAATTTAAAGGTATAGTTTATCAACATATTTTAATTCAAATTCTATTTTTACATTTCCAAAGAAAAAATAATTAATTTATTTAAAAATATAACTAATTTAATCAGTTTAACTGAATGTAACTTACTGGACTTTAGATGAGACTTTAAGACGCCGTACGCCCGCGGTAGGGAACTGTCTAGAGTTGATATACGAGACCTTTTGGAGAGCTTGATTTATATTCTCAATATCATCTCCTTCCATGACAAGGACTGACTGGGAAGGGTTGAAGTGATGCTGGGGAAAATGCATATAATTAGTATTTAGGGTAACAGGTAGATAATACACTTCTAAGGAATTATTTAGAGAGACTGGCTAAAATCTAATAATTTAAGAAAAAAATGCTGTGAGTAGTCAATATTAATTATGAACATGTATAGCTTTTAGGAACAAGTACCCACCAGATGGTCATCTATCACACATTTTAGTAATTGTTATTGCTATAGTTAACCGTATAGTAAATTAGGAGCTAGTTGAACTACTGTGAATCTACACTATTTACTCAGCTGCTCATATTTTTGAAATCCGACTTTTCATAAATGCATCATCTTATTATGATTATTACAGGATATGCTAGTAAAAATTATTGCTGGTAGAAAATAATTGACTTTAATAAGAGTTATGCAAGAAGCACATTTGTCCTGCCTTGTTTTTACTTCCTCTGTGTATTTTTATTCCAGTCCATCTTTGAGATATTTTTCCACATGAGTGAACAAATCAATTAAACTTTCCTTACCACAACCCCAGCAGTGGCAGTCACAGCCAAGGAGATTCTCCTCCCTCTGTCTCATGATCACTGGAGGGATCACTATGTAAACTGGGGCTTCCTCCTGCATAAAACCAGCTGCTCATCTGAATGGACAGGTCTTATTAGAGGATCATCGGTTGTCTTTGTAGCTGTGCTAACCTTTCCAAAGCTCATAAGACTGAAAACAAAAACTTAACAGCCTGCTGACAGAGGCCAGCCTATTTATGTGAATTGTAAATGCCAATTGGTTTTATCACCATCAAGACCATGAGGTTAGTCTACACGATGGGGTAGTGCACACTGCAGGGGTGTGATTTCTAAAGCACACTAGTGCATTACATATCAATTGGTTCATGTAGCTCCCACCCATGTGCACTAAATCTTCCTGACTGTGCTTTAAATGTCATGCTGTGTGAAACAGTACGATAGTAAAGCACACTAGGCAACCTGTGATGTGCAGCAGCAGGGTCTACACGGACCAATTAAGGTGTAACACATCAGTGCACTGTGGAAATCACATCCCTGGAGTGTGTACTACCCCACTGTCTAGACAAGCCCTAATTCTGAGCTTCATTTAGACACAAATAAGTTTGTTTTCTACCTTTTTTGTTTGTTTGGTGTACGTGTGTGTGTGTGAGAGAGTGAGAGTTTGTTGTTAATTTCCTTCTGAAAGATGTCTGTTAATCAGGTCAATGAGACGTTTGTGCTGCACAGAAAACCAGATCAACCTTCTGATTTTACATCCTCCCACTTAGGCTCTATAAAACATAAGAAAACTAATACCAAATGCACTTTCATTCCATGCAGTAGTTTCCTGAGGCTGACTGTTGATTATGGGAACATTTTATATGATATTTTATAGTTTATGTCACACAAACATCTACATTTTAAAAGAAAAAGGTTTCAAAAAAGATGAAGATTAAATAGTATGTGCACATGAGCGAGACAGGGCAAGCTTTGAGCTGAGTAGGACAGGGAGACTTAGGTTCAAACCTTGTGAACAACATCATGAACAGTTTAAGAGGTTTTCTGCAGAAGAATGTAATAACACTACACGTGATCATGCATATCACTCTTTTTACCTGTAAACTAGCAACAGCAAAGAATGACATTAGCAAGGGAAGACTCAAGCTAGCTAGTTAACTTAATGACTCAGATGCAAGAACTCTGGAATGCTGCTGAAGGGAGTGGAAGAAAATCCTAGCCCTAGTCTACACTACAGAGTTAGGTCGACATAAGGCAGCGTATGTTGACTTAACTATAGAGGTGTCTACACTACAATTTTCCTCCCACCGCTTTAACTTGCCTACTAAATCCAATCTAATAAATCTATGATGTGGCCTCCACGAGCTGTCCCACAATGCCCTACCATGACTGCTCTAGTCACTGTTTTGAACTCCGCTGCTCTGCAGCCAGGTACACAGGTGCATGCCCCTCCCCTTTTAAAGGGCTGGTAATTTTTGAAATTGCTCTATTTACTTGGCGTGGAGACCTAACATAACAACTGCTGAGCTGACCATGCTGGCTCCATGCAGCACTGCAGGTGCTGGATCTACGGGTACAGGCATAGCTCCGATCCAGTCATAGGAACTTTGACATCTATGGCCAGATCGCTCGGGGCATGGAGGAGAAGAGCTACAATAGGGATACACAGCAGTGCCATGTAAAAATCAAGGAGTTACACCGGGCATACCAGAAGGCAAACGAAGGCAAATAGTTGTCTGGTGTGGAGATGCAGACATGCCACTTCTACAGGTAGCTGCATGCCATCCTCGGTGCCTACCCCACCTCCACCACCAAGTGCCCAGTGGATACTTTGGAGGACCTAGAGTCACAGGCCACCAGAGTGAACCGGAAGATGAGGTGCTGAACAAGGAAGAGGAGGAGGAGGGAGGACGGGCAATACGGGGATCCGGTGGAGTGGCAAGCTAGGATCTCGTTTTGACTCCTGAGCAGTTAAGCCACTCCTAGAAGTCCAGCACTGGAGAGCCTGATGCAAGGGAAGGAACCTCTGGTAAGTACTCAGTTTGCTTCAATATTGCAGGGCAACATCTGCTCATGTACTATTTTTTAAAATCAGGCTAGAAGAGGTAGTGAAATAACCAATAGAGGTAGAGTCGCTATCTGCTTCTTATTCCCCTGTACAGCTAGGCAGAGGGGGCCCTACCGAACAGTTTGTATATTCACTGGGATATCCTGTGAATCCTCCATAGAGATCTTTAGGAAACTTTCCTGGAGGTAGTCTGCAATCCTCTGCCAAAGGTTTCTTGGGAGGACTGCCTTGTTTCTTCCCCTGCAGTAGAACAGTTTGCAGCTTTCTGTACAGGTCTGTGCTCCTAAAGATGCGCGCATCATGCACCTTCCCTGACCAGTTCATATTGATGTCAGTGAAACAAACCTGGTGATCCATCAGTGCTTGCAATACTGTAGAAAAGTAGCCCTTTCTGTTGATGTATTCCGTCACAAGGTGGTCTGGTATCAAAATAGGGGTGTGTGCGCCATCTATTGCCCCACCGCAGTTCATCAATCCCATTGCTGCAAAACCATCCACTATTTCCTGTACATTGCCCTGAGTCAGTCCTTTGTAGCAGGATACGATTAATGGTCCTGTATACTTGCATCACAGCAACCTCCATGGTGGATTTCCCAACTCCAAACTGATTCCCCACTGACCGGTAGCAGTCTGGCATTGCAAGCTTCCACACAGCAATCGCCACTCACTTCTCCACTGAGAGTTCAGCTCCCATTCTGGTGTCGCTGCACCAGAGGGCTGGGGTGAGCTCCACACACAGTTCCAGGAAGGTGGCCTTGCACATCCAAAAGTTCTGCAGCCACTGCTTTTCATCCCACCACTGCATAACGATGCATAACGATGCAATCCCACCACTCAGTGCTTGTTTCTTGGGCCCAGTACAGACGGTCCACCGTGTGCAGCTGCTCCGTGAATGGCAACAGCAATCTTGAATTGTTTCTTTCCCTGGCACACAGCAAGGCAGACACCAAGGCATCGTTATCAGACTCACAGCTCAGGAAATACTGCTGGATCAGGCATGTTGTGTTTGTGACGCTCAGCACAATACTGGAAAGCAGTGTAGGATCCATGATTTCTGACAGAGATGGTGGGCACGCAGGTTATCACAGCTGTTGAAAAGTGGTTGAAAAGTAGTACAAACTACTAGAATACCCATGGAATGGAGAAAACCTAATCATGAGATGCTGAACCTGCCCCCATGAGGCATTACAGTGGGCTGGCTACCCACAGTGCACTGCTCTCTGTGTCAATGCAAGAGCTACTACTGTGGATGCACTCCACCAACACAAGGAGGTAGTGTGGACAGGCAACAGTGGTTTAATTATAGTGGCAGCTGTATGTTGACATAACTTAAGTTGACTTAACTTTGTAGTGTAGACAAGCACGTAGTCTGGGCTGTTTAAGTCTTGCTCTTGGAGAGTGTGGAGAGGGGAGAGATAAGTTAAAAATAGCATAGACAGTGTCTGCAAGATTTGTTGTGTATATATGAAAATTAGATGGTGGAAGAAGCAAGAAGATAAAAATTGCAACATAAGAAATCTTGCAACAGTATTAAACTGTTCTTTCCTAGATAAATATAAAGAGACCAAAGAGACCAACTGACAATCCTATTGACTTTTAACATTAGCTAATGTTCTTTTCCTTCAGGCGGTGGTACCACTCAAATATCCATATTGTACATATCCATGGGCAGTCACATACAATATCTGATGTCATCAGGTGTGTTTATTTTGGGACAATGGACACTATCTTCCTTTATTAATTTTCAACCCAAAGTCAGGTGCCAACTTTGCCTCTTATCTGTTCCTCTCCCTCTTGGCCCAACCAGGAAACCCTGCCTGGAGTATCTCCGACTGCTTTTTTTCCATTTTTGCCTTCTGCTGTCAACTCCAACTGCCAGACTGGCTGGGGAGGTAAAAATGAAAGAAGCACCTTTAAAGAAACACCATGCCACTGTTGTAATTCTGAAATTGAAAACGCTTTGAAGTTCAGTGTGGGAAGGAGAAAAAAATTCCCTCAGCTTCATTTTTCCTCCACCCACTGCTGGTTCATAGAGAGAACCATTCATCCATGCTGGAGCAGCAGTGGGAGGCAAAACCGAAGAGAGTATTTTTTCACCCACACCTGAAACCACAGGCTACTATAATAACGTCAATTTTAAAATGACAACAGGGGTGCAACAGCTAACTATGTTTTTAATCAGTATGAGCCAAGTATAAGCTGACTTATGACATACAAATTCCAACATACATTCACTGGTATATTTTTGCGAGGAAACAGGATTTTCTAGTAAACAGCCTTACGTTACATTCATAATCTTAATTTGTAAAGGGCATTGCTAAGAAGCATGTCATTATAATTTACTGAATTGCTGGGATGGAAGTCCTATGAAATCATTAACATTCTCACTATAATAAAACATGAAAATAGAGTAATTTTGGGGCTCTTTGTTCAGTATTTAAAGGCTAGTACCACAAAAAAAGAAGGTTTCATGCAATATGTTTTACCCAGGAAAGAATGAGGTGGTGAAATAGAGCCATCCAATACCGACATTTATGAGGGTTAAATTAGAACAAGGTGAATAACTGGGGTTTTTTTAGGTCTCTGGAAGTTCCAGAAAAAAAAAATTGATTTGACCCAAACTGAAGCCAAATTTTTCAGTATTTTCAGCAAATCAAAAAAGTTGACAAATTTCATTTTGGGTTAAATGAAACAAAATATTTCATATCTGGGTATTTTTAATAAAAGCAAAGGAAAATGAAGGGCTAGATTTAAAAAAACTACTGGAGGAAGAGGTGGCGGTGGTGGAGGTAATGGTGTTCCACTTTAAAATGCTTGAATGTTTTTGGTCCAAAGAAAGTCAGAATGAGGACACTCACCTGGAATGTGGGAGACCCAAATTCGAGTCCCTGATCCTGTGCCTACTTAATTATGTATACAACAGGAAAGACAGAGAATGCCACCCCAGAATAGCCAGTAGCCTAGTGGGTAGGGGCACTCACCTAAGAGGTGAGAGTCCAGCGTTCAAGGTTACTGGATAGAAGGGGCTGCTACGACTACCTTCTCTTCTGGTAATTTTGTGATTGACATCTAAATTCCCTTGTCAATCTAGGGTCCCCCTCCAAAAAAATGTGTTTTGTTGGAAACTATTCAGCAAATTTGTATCAAATTTGTGAATAGCTTCGGGCAACCTGAAACTTAATTTTTCAGCGAATAAATTATTTGTCCAAAAACTTTAATCAAACTCAAGTTTAGACAGTGAAACAATCTTACCTTTACCACATAAAGCTAACTCCTGCTGCTGTTACTCATGTTGAGTATTACCTACTCTCACAAGTAAAGGTTGAAGAATCTGGTCCTAAACTTGCACATGCAACTTAAATTTTGCCTTCTTGTCTGCAGATACCATAAATCAAGAGTACAACATAACCTCTTGTCTAGATTTACACGTGTATCTTCTTGCAGCTCTGTGTATTACTTAGTATATGCCAGATCTGGCATATGCCAGAGTCCACACAAGTAATTTCCCTGAAAAATACACAGTAAATAGTACCTGCACAACATTCTCTAGATTAAAATATAACACCACAGAGTAACAATGACAATTTATTACCAGGTGGAGGCCATATAAATTTGCAGTTAAATTACCTCCCTAGTTAATTGTTTAATTCTCTGTTCTGTTCCAAAGGAAGGTTGTACTGTGATGATCTATACTGCCAGAATAGCTCAATATTAGTGAACTGGCTGAACCCCAAAAATATGCCAAAGCAAGATTGTGCTGCTGATTAAAAAGAAAATGTATAGTACTTGGGAACTGACAAATTTGTTAAAATATGCGGTTTAGAAAGGAGTATTTGTTATCTAATAAATCTCTCAGTAACTTAGAACTGTTCTGGAATATTCTGACAAATTTGTGTAAGCATAAAAGGATGAAAATTACGTTCAAGATGCTACATATGCTGTCATAACTATAAAGGGAAGGGTAACAGCCCTCCTGTGTACAATACTATAAAAGCCCTCCTGGCCAGAGACTCCAAAATCCTTTTACCTGTAAAGGGTTAAGAAGCTCAGGTAACCTGGCCGACACCTGACCCAAAGGACCAATAAGGGGACAAGATACTTTCAAATCTTGGTGGAGGGAAGGCTTTTGTTTGTGCTCTTTGTTTTGGGGGTTGTTCGCTCTTGGGACTAAGAGGGACCAGACATCAATCCATGCTCTCCAAATCTTCTGAACAAGTCTCACATATTTCAAACTTGTAAGTAACAGCCAGGCAAGACGTGCTAGTTTTATCTTTGTTTTCTCAGCTTGTAAATGTACCTTTTGCTAGAGTGTTTATCTGTTTGCTGTACTTTGAACTTAAGGCTCGAGGGGGTTCCTCTGGGATTTTTGAATCTGATTACCCTGTAAAGTTATTTTCCATCCTGATTTTGCAGAGATGATTTTTACCTTTTCTTTAATTAAAAGCCTTCTTTTTAAGAACCTGATTGATTTTTCCTTGTGTTAAGATCCAAGGGGTTGGATCTGGACTCACCAGGAACTGGTGGGGGAAAGGAGGGAGAATGGTTAAATTCTCCTTGTGTTAAGATCCAAGGGTTTGGATCGGTGTTCACCACGAAATTGGTGGAAGAGTCTCTCAAGGCTACCCAGGGAAGGGAGTTAGCACTTGGGAGTGGTGGCAGCAAAACCAGATCTAAGCTGGTAATTCAGTTTAGAGGTTCTCATGCAGGTCACCCACATCTATACCCTAAAGTTCAGAGTGGGGAAGGAACCTTGACATATGCATATCCAAGAAAGTAGAGAAAACTATGAGTGAAGTCCTGGCCCCACTGGGGCCAGGAGTTTGCCCTATATTGTATTACTTTAATAACATGATTATGTCATTAAAGACCATAAGATAATTCATATGTACAAACACAGTTAAGTTGCACATGCAAATTTAATCTTTGCATTTTCTGACTTTTGCATGCTTAATTGTCCCATCTTAATGTCCTATTAATGTAGATTGCCTTGTGAAATATATGTTGAATCTAATGGCACTGACACACACAGCCCAGTTTGCTGAGTTGAATTGATATTTCACTTATGTTTTCTGTTGCTTTAAAGCTATTTCAGATCAAAATTCAATAAAATACAACAGTCTGTAAAAGCATGCCTATTTTTGTAAAGAGTACCAAAACAGGGCTTTGACAGCATGACCTGGAAATTCTTAGGGACTGTGAAATATCTGCGGCACCTTACTTTCTAAGTGTATTTTGTTGAAATAATGGAAATATTTTTCTTTGCAGTATCACGGCTCCTCTCCTGTTATGCTTTTTCTTTGCATGACTTTATAGGAAATTATATTGCTTCTAGGAGTACATTTGTACTGTGTGTACTCTACCTCAGGCTCTCCACTTCATAAATCAGTTCTAAATTTTATCAAAGATGATGTCAGTTCATCCCTCACCTTTATTCCTTGGCCAAGACTCTCAAGAGAATTAATATCCAGACCTTCCTTGCAGGCCTGCAAACAGGAAATCACTTTCTGACTCTCAATTTTCCCTGGCCGGATAGTGAGGCTGGCAAGGCTGCCATGGAAATACTGAGCAAATCTGGGCTTAGCGACTTCCCCTCCTAGAAGAAACAGAATGCAAAATTATTCTGTTGATAATACCCAAATACAGATATTCTAATAACTCATCTTACAATATTGTAACATACAAATATAGGTTTGATATCCAATTTAGTCAAATGCTGTTAAACTTCTGCAATCCCAGTTACTATGATCAAGTGAATGGAATCCCAACTAGAATATGCTTTATGCATTTTTATGATGGCATCCAGGAACACCACTATATTTAAGGTTTTGTCAGTATTTCAATTATTGTAAACTGCTATTTTCAGTGGTTTCAAAAATGTACTTGTTGTTGAAACATAGCACACAAAATACCTGCCCAGGAATGTATTGTTATTTCAGAATATGGGAATAAAAAACCATTTTATGCTTGCATAGACTAAACATGGGTTTCAATGTATTAGTACATATATTTATTTGTCCTTTTTCTAAACACTTGTCCATCACAACATTCTCTGGCAGCATGTGCATTTCTTTAAAAAAAACAAACAATGCAACTTTATATAATGTTAATTAAAAGTAGACTCCATCCAGAAATTTTAACATTAGGATTTGCCTGAGGGGATGAGGTCAGGCAATGCTTAAGAAAAGGTAGGGCTAGCACTGTATCCTGGAAATCAACAAGACTTGGCCTCTTGAGAACTAACATGAGAAGTGAATTCCAGAGTTGAGGTCCTTCCTCTGTGTACATCCCGCCTCTAGCCTCCAAACATGCTATTACTAGATTTGGTTGAGTTGGCTAACCAACTGCCATGAACGTGAGGAAATGAACAGAGGACAAAGAGGCATTCTCTCCAAATTCAAATCCTACAGGAATTCAAACATCATGAATTGCCACCAGAAGTGAATAGAAAGTCATAGATGCATTGGCATACTATAGCCAGCTCATTAGGCAAACAGGCCACTTCACTCAAATGCAGCATCTGAGAGGTATTCAAGTATAGCATCATTTTTAGTAGTCAACAATAAATGTTAACAGCCACCACTTGCAAGCAATTGGAGTTACTGAGCTACTCCCCACACTTCGTATAGATCTCCTTATTATCTTCTGGGTACACTTATAGACATTGATGACTAAAGCCTGAGAACCCTCCTCCCCACTCTCTCTCAACACTGTACTCACTACAAAAAAACTAGTTATTTCATATATCTATATATATGAAATAAAAAACTAGTTATAAATAACTAGTTTTTTATATATATGAAAATACACATTGGAGTAATGTGAAGGTTTTGTAGACATAGGTTTGGGATTGTTTCATTGCCCAGTCATGGAAGCAGACATCTCACCATGTACTCTTAGATGCTTTCCTCAGCCAAAAGGCATCACCCTTTGTCTTCTCTGATGGCATCACATATAGCATCACTATTTATCTCAAAGAAAACTCCCCACAGTGAGAAAAAAAAAAATCAGTCTTTTTTCTCCAAGCTGTCCATCATGTAGAAAAGTTTCTCTGGATGGATTTTTGCAAAGTACAAGAAAACCTTCATTTTTTTCCATCATCTCTAGTTCAGGATTAGTTTCTACTGCACTTAGGCCTTTCAGTATTTACCAAATTCATAACAACATTTGGAAAATGGTTAGTGTACCAAAAATACATTCAATTTCCCCCCCAAAAAACCTAGCAATACCGACATCATTTTTAAGAACACCTACTATTATTTTAGCAGCTAAGTATTTATTTACAGTAAATATTTTTAAAATATAAATTATAGTACATAAGAAAACATTGAATTGCATTAACATTCATTTTCCTTTTGTCAGGAATATCCTCAAACAGAATATAAAAGCAAACAAAATACCCTCCACACCCTTCCCCCAAAAATCAGATAAGAGCTCAAAAAAAAAAAAAAAAAAAGCGCCTCAGATTGTGCTTTGAAGTTTGCATGTTCAAACTTTAGCAGACTCCCTAAGAGACCAAGCTTCACAGATGAGGGCCTCTGGCTAAAACCCCAACACTGATCCTGGAGTTTAAAATTCAGAAACCAATAGCAAGAGTTTGCCAACTGATCTGAATTGTTGTAACGTGATGCAGGATGAGAAGTACACGATTCAAGGATTTAAAGATTACAACCAATTCCTTAAATCGTATCAAGAAACAAACATGAAGTTAGGGCAATGGTTTCAGTGTAGGTGATCTCCGCTCACAGGGGCTCAGTAGGTAGGCATTCATTCTACACTAGATGGAGTTTCTGGGGAGATTTCAAGGAAAGCCATGCCCACTATTTAGGGTGAACCACCGTTGTCTGAAGGTGACAACACTAAAAATGATCATTGTGTGGTCAGTGTTATAGAGGGATGATTCTAGCATCGTGGCCAGATTGTAGAGAATAGAGTGATGCACAGATTTCTTTGCTTCTTATTAGTCTGGGCAGGGCCGGCTCCAGGCACCAGCCTGGCAAACAGGTGCTTGGGGCGGCCGCTCCAGAGAGGGGTGGCACGTCCAGGTATTCGGCGGCAATTCGGTGGACAGTCCCTCACTCCCGTTGGGAGCAAAGGACCTCCTGCCGAATTGTCGCCGCAGATCGCGATCGCGGCTTTTTTTTTTTTTTTTTTTTTGGCTGCTTGGGGCAGCCAAAACCCTGGAGCCGGCCTTGAGTCTGGGTTCAGACTATTCACTTTGTAGTTGGTCACTACTGGTTTGCCAGCTCACCAGAGATCAATCAGACAGCTTCATAGTCCTGGCCAACACTGAAATATGGACACTGAAGGGAAACAATAATGAACTTGCAGGACCTAGTTGGGGGGGGGGGGGGGGTTACAGAGAAGGATGATGAAGAAGGCATGACAGAATAATATTTCCTATCATCTTTTCCCATTAGATTAGCTGGAATGTCTCACTGGGGTCCTTCCTTGATATTCCCTTACCCTGTCTGATACTCCCTAAGCATATATAAGGAAATACAGTAGTAACATCTACAATCCAAATGAAGCTACATATTGTGATTAATTACAATATATCATTTGAAGAAGTCTTTATTGCATCATTTAAAATTACATAATTGACCATGGACCATACTGAATACACATAAAGAGAATGTGCCAAAAACCCATTTGTAAAATCCATTTAAACTGGTTTACAAGAAAGAGCAGAATGACCATCTGAAGCTGTTATAATCTCTGAGGTATAAAATTCTTGTTTTAAAAATCAGCTGTCATGCTGGGAATCAATGAACTTCCACAAACCTTATATGATTTGCCCATAACTATTAAAATAATTATTGTACTGCAAGTCTACGGTCAGCAAGTGCACGAATCTGATAGCTGGCCAGTGATTAGCTTCTAGAGGTGCAGAAGGGGCAGGAAGGGTGAGAGGAGCATTTCTCCCTTTAACCTCTCCTTTTCCTCTATGCAGGAGCTGCTTGCATTGTGATTGCATTCACTTGATTGCATGGGGCTATGATTATTAATGGAGCTAATCACCCCAAAAGGGGGACAGGGAAGACCCAGCAAAAGAGGGGGTCATGCCTCCCCACTATGAACTGGCCACCTGTGAAAGGAAGCTCGTGTTTTCCCTGTGGGATGTATCAATGGCTGTTCTCTGCCCTGATTGCTGGGGAGTTTCAAGATAGGTTGAGAGTCTGCACAACTCCCCCCTCCCCCCATTTATAAAGGCATAAAACCAAGAAGTTGGTTTTCATGTAAGAAGCCATGACCATTTCCTAGAAATGGCCTATTAGAATGCTTGGTGGATGCAGAAATGCCAGAGGCACCAAAAATATCTGAAGCAATATGCTCAGATACTACTTTGGTGCTTACACACAATGATTTTGGTGTCTATACAAATATATAGCTATTTCAGATAGATCATTTCTGGACTAGAACAAGCCGATTCACTGTAAACTATGATGATGATGATATCGGGTACTAGAACAGAAAACCAGGAACTTTTAGAGTTACGGATAATGAGACTTAAAAATGAGCTAGAAACATCATGAAACAAAAGTTCAGGCTATGTCTTCTGACATAACTGACACCACCATCTCTGAGTGAAGAAGAGCTCTGTGTAAGCTCAAAAGCTTGTCGCTCACCACCAGAAGTTGGTCCAATAAAAGTTCTCACCCTCCTTGTCTCATCACAGTATAGATCAGCAAATTATGTCCACAAGCCCCTAAGTCAGATAAGATTGTTCATTTAAGCTTTACATTACTGCAAAGGTGGAGAATTGTGTCCTTCCTGTTTGCTTTCATTTACAGAGGCATGCTGTTTTCTTCATAGGGTGGGGTAACTTCCACTAGAATAAACAGGAATGATTGTACACACATGCTTAGAAAGGAGAATGCATCTCATAGTTTGTTGAAATAGACCAACGAATAAGCCTTCCATATATTATTAAGCACTATTTAGCAGAGATGAAGAGAAAATGATGTACCTGTCATTCTTGTTCTCTCATGGTAAATACCAGTAATTTTAACTGACCACCATCATGGGTCTCATAGCACATGGACATTTTGTAATATTTATAGCTTGATGTTTCAACAACTCAGACATCTTCTCAGACCAATGAGCCTATATCAACTTATTGTGCACTTCAACAGCCAGTAACTGCCACTGCCATGCAAAATGAACAAAATATACAGTAAAACAAGAACCAAAAACCAAAGCTTTCCCCAATTCTGAGGCAAAATTGATGGGATGGGTGAGTGCTGATCTGTTATAACTTTGTAGTTTTCTGTTTTCCAAAGGTACAAAATAAGAGTTCCCCACTCTGTGAAGAATAAAAAGTGTCCCGCGTTTCTATAAAATATTGCTAACTGGTAACACATAAAAAACTTGTTGCAAATGGAATTTCCAATAGCAGTATAGAATCAGTATGTGATTATGGACAGTAATGGTAATAAGAACAAGCATTTTTATTTGGGAGCAGGATATTCTTCTTCTAAAGACACCTCTAACTCCTCTGGGGCTCATTGTGATCTAGTTTTATCCTTGTGTAACTCCATTTAACTTTGGTGCTTTTGCTCTTGATTATACTGCTACAACTTAGATCAGAATCAGACCTATTTACTTCAACAGAGTTGTATCCAGTTACCTGATGACTGAATTTGACCCATAATACCTAAAATAAACACATGCTAAGAAACATCCTGTCAAAATAAAATTTAAGGTTTGGGAGGGTGAGTTGCTTCCAAGAAAGTTCTCTGTCTGTGACCCTTTTAACCAAAACTTGAATTTCCCTTAAAGCGCTGAGTCCAAGCAATAATCTTTTGCATTTGGATGTATGTATGCTACCCAAATGCATTATGTTGGAAATCTCTGGTGATAGAGGTCTGGTGATGAACCAGATCACCTTCAATATAAGGAATTTTTAAACTCATATGCCATTGTGTGGCAGAAACGAAGACCTTCTTCTCTGGCATAGCATGTGCAAATGCCCATCCTTCAGAGCTGTCCTGGAGTGAGGCTATCTAATTGATCTAGATTACCTCAACCAATTTCAGTGTCAGAGGTTCCTCATAGTCAGGTTCTCCCAGCCACTTCACAGTTAAACTCAATCAGATATAGATATTCTCTTCTGAGAGTCTGTAGTAGTATCAAGGACTGAGAGAATAAGGGCACTATCTTCTCTGATAGAGTTTCAGTCAGTGTCCCAGCTGGAAACTCTACAGAGGGAGATGATGAATGAGATTCATGCCCCCATGCACTAATTCACCTAGGGAAATAGTTAAGGTGGGGTGCTGTATGTTGGGTTGCATGACAGAGAATAATAAAGGGAACTCTTGCAATTAGCTTCCATGCTGTCAGCCATGGAGTGCTGTTGATATATCTGCAAAAAGAAGAACAGGAGTACTTGTGGCACCTTAGAGACTAACAAATTTATTAGAGCATAAGCTTTCGTGGACTACAGCCCACTTCTTC